>NW_027468587.1:5388824-5556324 GCF_046254945.1 Alosa pseudoharengus | reverse complement strand
CACCAATGGGTCGAACCTGGATTGCATTCACGCACGTGACCATTGAATGGTGTGTCCGATTTTCACATATCAGGCACCGTTGGAATCCCTGGACCGACCTAAGTTCAATGACCCCTATTACATCACTTTCCGCCATATTGGACCTCCGCCATATTGGATTTAGTCCAAACTCTACGAAAAGTTTCAGCGGTCAGAAATTTCATCCGATTTTCACGGAACTTGGCGGAGATGATCTTCTGACCGAGCCGCAGAAACGATACTTGTCAATTTTTATTTGCCCGTGACAGCCAATCACACATGGCTATGATGCCGCCTAACAGGAAGTGGGCTAACATCTCGGCTACGCTTTAATGTGTGAAGTCCAAACTTTGTACAGGGACTTGGAATCTGATTGTGAGGACGCACTAGGAAATTGGCATCATTTGCCCTCTATAGGGGGCGCTGTAATACAGGAAGTGAGCTTGTATCTCAGCAACGCTTTGATGTACAAAGTCCAAACTTGGTATAAGGACCTGTTACCATATTGTGATGACACACTAGGAAATTGGCATCATTTGGCCTCTATAGGGGGCGCTGCAATACAGGAAGTGAACTCGTATCTCAGCAACGCTTTGATGTATGAAGTCCAAACTTGGTATAGAGACTTGGTACCTGATTGTGGGGACGCACTAGGAAATTGGCATTATTTGGCCTCTACAGGGGGCGCTGCAATACAGGAAGTGAGCTTGTATCTCAGCAACACTTTGACATATGAAGTCCAAACTTGGTACAGGGACTTGGTATCTGATTGTGATGACTCAATAGGAAATTGCCATCATTTGGCCTCTATAGGGGGCGCTGCAATACAGGAAGTGAGCTTGTATCTCAGCAACACTTTGATGTATGAAGTCCCAACTTAATACAGAGACAAAGTAGATGATTGTGAGGACATGCAAGGAAAGTGGTCTCATTTGACCTCTAGGGGTGCTGTAATAGACAAATTGAGCTCACATCTCAGAAACTCTTTGGTGTATGAAGTCCAGGGACATGGTAGCTGATTGTGAGAACGCACAAGGACATTGGTGTAATTTTCACATCTAGGGGCACTATAACAAATTATCACCCGGAGAGAAGAAATACTCTTTTCTGATTGGCTGGCGGGTGGCCTTTAATTCTGAATAACAGGACACCGTTCCATATCAATGCTTATGAATGGTAACTATAACAACCATAGTAGGACGACGGTTGCAGCGCACTAGAATCTTTTGGTTGCAGGCTTCCAAACAATGGAATCAACTGTAAACAAGCTAACTGTCCATGCTAAAGTTGTACAACAAGCTGAACTAGTGAGCTTCTTTTTAAACAGAACCGCGTGTTTCCAGTGTTTACAGTGGCCTTCGAGGTGTGTCCAGTTATACGGAATTAATGGACTTGGGCGGAGGCTGCGCGTCAGGGAGTTTTTGCCCCTCGCCCTCGTCCATTAATTCCATATAACAGGACACCTCGGCGGCCGTTATCCCTTACGTAAATGAGCTTATTGCAATCAAGCTTGCTGTGAGTGCTTGCTCATGCCATGGCAACGCCATTCCTGCTATAGCGCACTGCTTGGCCCCCGCATTGCTGCTTGCAGCTATATTTTGTTTTCAAGTAGTGCAGGAATTCTATGGAGCTAAATTTGTCTCAATAATATTTGTATATGCGCAGAGGGGGATCCACAAATATTTCTTGATTTGCATGTGTGTTTTGATATCTACAAATAAAAAAATCATATTTGTAACTAGTATATTGATTTTTACAAATATAGATGTGCATTTGTAAATAAAATGTAATTTGTAAAACCGAAAATTTCATTTGTGAAATGTGATTCTGCATTTGTGGATCACCAGCACACGCATTCTTCGCTTTCCAAAGTTACATGTTTTTGAGACGTTCTTCACATGAAAGTCACACAAATCCACACGTAAATAGGCCTACTTTAATTCACCGGCACATAGAAATCGCAATCCAGTAGATGGCGTCATCCACAAATATTTCTTGACTTGCATTCGTGTTTTGACATCCACAAATAAAAAAATCATATTTGTAAATTGTTTTTGTAAATGAAATGGCATTTGTAAAACAGAAAATTGCCTTTGTGAAATCTAATTTTGCATTTGTGGATCGCCAGCACACACAGTTTTCGTTTTCGCATTTGTGGATCAGCATTTGTGGATCACATATTTTTGAGACAAACTTTGCGGCAGAGAAGCCACCCAGATCCACAAGTAGCCTGCTGACACTTTCTAATCCAGTAGATGGCAGTGTTGTTCTATGGGACTCATAACCAAAGATTCTTTGCTCATAACACACAGAGCTAGCGAACCTAGTTCTTAAATCTAACAAGTTATGCCTTTTACAACAAGCTTTTTGATGGAAAAGTGGGTAGTCTATTCCTCAAAAGCAAGTCTTCATGTCAATGAAACTGCCAGTGTCATCAAAATGAGAAGTCTTGACACCATCGTTTATGAACAAGATAGTCAAATGGCTTTGTCATGTTTTCATAATGACAGTTTATTCTCAGTGTTTTCCAATGGAAAAAAAAGGTCAGAACTCAGTGACAATACCTGAACATGCTCAAGACAGCACTATACACTACTTGTACAGCCATTTGAAAACTACAGTAAAGTTACACATTGCTGTAGTTAGGGGAGTAAGTGAGTACAAGACACTGAATATGTACGTTTCACATTTTTACTGTATATGCTCTTTGCAATTCTACAGCATTGTGACAGAATTTGATAACTAGTTCAACAATTTTGTATGTAATGACTCAAGCAATGAAATGAAGACTATTAGTTTCAGGAACAAGACCGGCTACGTGTCAAAGCGGTGTCTCAAAGCCGGCAGGGAGGCTGGATGTCTTGGGAAGGCGTCACAGGCAGGCACGTGTCATGGGCAGATCTGTGGAAGACCCCCCAAGCCAGACTCAGCTTTTTAATCAAGTCCACCTATGACACTCTGCCTTGCCCCCGAAACCTCAACCTATGGTTTGGCGCGGAAGAAAGCTGTCCCCTGTGCAACACCATCAACGCAAGCCTCCAGCACATCCTCTCTGGATGTAAGACGGCACTGTCACAAGGCCGCTACAGGTGGCGGCATGACCTGGTGCTGAAAAAGCTGGCAGAGGTGGCAGAGGCATGCAGACAACAGGCCAACAGCCAATCCCCTGCCCCAGCGAGACGGCACATCTCCTTTGCTAGAGCTGGGGAAGATCCCAAACCCACCACCAGACAGCAACACCAAGACTCCTCTCACCCGGTGGTGAGTGGACCATTAGGGTTGACCTGGGGAGACAGCTCCATTTTCCAAGGGAGATAGTGGAAACATCGCTCCGGCCAGATCTGATCTTGTGGTCAGTTCCAGACAAGACCATCCTGATGGTGGAACTTACTGTCCCGTGGGAACAAGGCATGGAGGCTGCCAATGAACGCAAACGTTCCAAATATGCAGACCTGGCAGCAGAGTGTCAGGAGGCTGGCTGGAAGGCCATTACACGCCCTGTTGAGGTGGGGTGTAGGGGCTTTGTGGGCGCCTCAACAGTTCGCCTGCTGCGAGACATTGGCTGCACAGGAGCAGGGAGCCGGAAAGCCATCAAGGAACTGGCGGAGGAGACAGAGAGGGGCAGCTTCTGGCTGTGGCTGAGGAGGAGAGATAGAGGGTGGGGGCAGAACACCTAGGGCATCAGCAGGGGATGGCAGGTAGAGATACCAGCCATCGCTCCGCCACCAAGAGATGTACTGGGGTTAAAGGAGCGAAACATCAGTGACTGGTGGTTCCCAGCTGATGACCCGTTCCTGCCCATAGGTGTATAGGGGAACACACTTGCATAGAGTGCACTGGTGGAGGTGCGTCAGGCAGCAATGCCCAGCAGGTATACCAACAGCCTGTATCTTCAAAGCTCATTGGGAATGACTATTCAGCATCCATAAGTATAGTTCATTTTGACTGACATGACATAAGCAAATGTTAATGTTATAAAACAGCATAGAATTGTACGAAAGCAACTGATACATGTCCAAAAGCATTTGCAATTTGTTCAGAGGAAGGAGAAATTGCTACTATGATGTGCACAAATGACTAAATGTTGTGGAGGTTGAACTATTAGTTATGAGAATTTTCATTCTGATCTGAGAAAAGCACCAAAGCGACTGAGAAAAACTGTAAGCTAAACGGGATCACCTGATTGTCAATACAATAACAACTGGGGATAGAGTGTCTCTTGACTGCTCTGCTGACTCTGTTCCTACTGCAAGATTTACCTGGATGTTGAATAAGACTGAAGTAGGAGTCAAGTCACCATGCTGGGATGTACACCTGCACAGCTTAGAACAGCGTCACCGGACACAACACCTCAGCAGACCATATGCTGAGAGTAATAGGTATGTCTGTGATTAGATAGATAGATAGATAGATAGATAGATAGATAGATCGACAGATAGATAGATACTTTATTGATCCCCAAGGGGAAATTCAAAGTCCCAGTAGCTTAAGACACCACACACAACAACATAACATAAACAGAATGATATTTAATATGATAAAAAGAAAAAAAACACAACCAACTTTGTGAAGCTATCAAGTCACCAGTTAGCCAGCCCATATTGTGTGCAGTTTGCTGCCTAATATTGTACCACATTAAATAAGTAAAATAGTTATTCAACATGTGTGCTGTTACCATAACAAAAAGGTTTATTGGTGCAACAGACAGTTAGAATAGTAAGGCATACTGATCAGATCACTTCTAATTAACAACCCACAAGGAAAACAAAATGATTCTCTTTTATTTCAGCTGAAACTCCAGGAACTCCAAGTCCAAGTTCACTATCTGATGGAGCCATAGCAGGGATTGTGATGGGCACAATTGCAGGAGTAGCTCTGTTTGCAAGCTTGATAGTATTCTTTCGAAAGAGGGGCAGCTCCTCCCAAAGCAAAGAGTTGGATGATGAAAAGCCCCATAGCCCTGCCTCTTTAAAATTGTGAATAATCCGCCAATTACATCATCAGTCTTGCATAGTAAATGATTTGATGCCATTTAAAGTGTGTGTCATCAATAGTTGTGAACTTGGGTATTTTTATGTGAAATAACTTATTACTAACACACATCTCACTGATTGTCTTGTACATTCTGTATTTTAGTACTAAACATACTGTACATGATATATTTTAAGACTTCAAATTAACTTTATTTTAATGGTCTTTAAATGCCAATATATATCTTGTAATATAACTTAATATACTAATTGTAATTGGTAAAAGTATTATTTTACTGATCTGCACCTATACATCATGTCTCTGCAATGCTTTCTGGCATGTAATCATGTGCAAAATATTTTTCCAATAAAACTGTAGACAACATTGTACCTTGGCACCTTGTATGATTCATGGGTAGCACATTTACTCGTTGGTGTTTCATCAACACTGCCACACATCCCAAATATCACATTTCCATTGTGTTTTAAAAGGAAATTACATTTAGAACGCTTCCTCAGGTTGAATTATGTATTGCATGTTTATAAGGGCACACAGACCACACTTAAGATCATTCACCCACGTCTGATTCTAAAACTGACTGGCATGATATGACAAACTTTAGTTCAAAGGGACAAAACAGTACTCTGGAAGCTTTGTAAGTAATTAAGTAAACAAGAAGGTAAATCATCGACTGTAATATGGAAACAACATCTGTGTTTGATGAGCCAGGAGAAATTATGTTTGTGATACTCACAATTATAAATGTCCAATAAACTATTTGTGTGATGCTTAATCCTCAACACTCTTGCACCACTGAAAAGGCATTCTTAGCCCTTTGTTATATAATATCTACACTCATGGCAGCAGAAGCTACACACCTCTATCATCAGATTTACAGATGACACAGTGGTGACACGGGCCTGATCAATGCAGCAATGGACAGGCCTAATTGAATTACATAGAGGCCTGGCACAGTGGTGCCACTTTTACAGCTTAACACTGAACATCAGCAAGACAAGTTGGGTGGTTGATCATGTTCATGCTGATGTTCATTACACACTACCAAACCTCTTCCTGCCCCTCAGAACAGGACACCTATGAGGAGGAAAATAAGAGCCCTAAATCTCTCTCTCTCGTCACACCATGATAATATACTCAGTGAAAGAAAGGCAGAAAAGGCTACACTTTCCACAAATTGGTTACTTTATTTATAGTGGATGGAATCCACTATCTTGAAATCTCCTGGCTTCTTATTATTATGACCGCCGCGCAGCGAAGTGGCGGTCATATAGGTTTAGTTTTTTCTTTTTTTTCTTCGCATGAGCAATTTTCCGTCAAGGATTCCCAGGACACTGAAAGACTGGGGTTCACGAAACTTGGTGGGCATGTAGCATGGGAACCATTGTATTTTGTGGACCCCCCGAAAGGAGGGTAGGGCGGACACAGTTTTCTGTGAATATCTCGAGAACAGTAGGGTTTAGGAGGACAACCTTTTTTTTGTATGTTGATCTTAAGGGGCCATGTCAACCCTGACATGTCAAAACTGCACGAAATTGGAATTGTAGGATCATTATGACACCCTCTGAATGCACGCCAAGTTTCGTGGAATTCCATTCATGGGAAGCCATACAATAAATTAATTTATGTTACTGTACACCAACTGGCCTGTAGGTGGCCGGAAACAGTTTTCTGTGAATATCTCGAGAACCGTAGGGCCTAGGAGGACCACCTTTTTTTGTATGTTGGTCTTAAGGGGCCATGTCAACCCATCCCATAACCACTCATTTCATGTATAGCACCACCTAGTTAAAAATGAAAAAGCAAAAAATTAGGTGTTGTAATCACAATATCTCTGGCTGACATGGTCAAAACTGCATGACATTGAAAGTGTAGGATCATTATGACACCCTCTGAATGCATGCCAAGTTTCGTTCATGGGGGGCCATATAAGACATATAAGTACATTTAGTGACTGTACACCAACAGAGTTTTCTGTGAATATCTTGAGAACCGTAGGGCCAATTTTTTGCGTATGTTTGCCTCCAGGGGTCATGTTAACCCATTCCATATGCACACATTTGAATAAACAGATACACACACACACACACGTACATTCACAGTAATCATACATACAGTATTATTATAACCTTTTCTTTTTACCTTTTCAAAAATGAATGCAGCGCTTAATGTACAGACATGTTGAAATAACCATTGTGTAGGTCTGGAGTTGGACAAGAGAGTTATCATTTCAGATCTTTTGAACGGTTTATACTTTTTGAGAAATAGGGTATTAAAAATGTTTAAAAAAAACATATTTTTCTCTGTATGACATCACAAAGGGGACTCATTTAGAAGGGTTGTAAAGTAGCCTATTCAGGTGCGGGTCCACCTGCATACAATTAGGCGCACCCTAAACTAGTCCTACACATCCTGTAATTAATCGCTTTTGAACCACACTGCTCAATTTTCTTCAAGACAGTTTACGTTCTTGGTGTCTGCTTCATCCATCAAACTATGACGAAACAGATGTTTTCCTACCACACCCAATGTAAGTTACAATTTATTCGTATTTTCTATTCGAATCTATGTGCAGTCTGTTTTTAACAACTCGGCTAGACAAGTAAGCAAGCAAGCTGGCGTTAGCTGCAATCAATTAGCAACACACTCGTAGCTGCTACGTCTAGAGAGGACTATATGTTTAACTCTAGTTAGTTTAAGAATATTGGTATTACGTTGAGTAAGTTCATAACTTGATTAAGCGATAACCAAGGATTTAGTAGGTAAGTTATATTACGTTAGCTAGATCTCGGGAATGTTTCTAGGTTCGCGGTTGTGTGCAGTGGCGGCGGTAGTGCTAAGCCTTCAGACTCAAATTGTCAGCCGCCTTTCCTAGGGATAGCTGGCCTGACAAGGAAAATGGCCTTCTATGGGAGTCACTGGCTGAAACTTAGCCTTCCTTTTGAACTACGTTTATATGAGTGGTAGGTTGTGGCGTAAAATGACTTGATTGTAGACTTAGCTGTTAGTTTGTTGTTCAGTTGAACATATTTATCAAACAACCGTCTCTCTTTTCCCCCTTCTATTTCTGTTAAGTGCCGCTTCACTCTGCTACTGGAGGATCAGGCTAACTGCAACTGCTATGGATGATATACTGAATGGATGGCAGGAAAGCACAGCACACGTGAATTTCTAGATGAAGATTGAATAAATGCACTTGCTTAACTGATAACAAGTTGTCAATGGTTATTTATGCAAGTTTGTGTAGCCTAAACCAGACATACCTAGCCAAATTTATCCTGGCTGTAAATAAAGCAGGATAGGAATTTCCCAATATTTTGCCAGATTAGGCTAATAGTGGTTTACTGAGGATTAATATCAATTGAAATACCATTGAAATCACGTTGATCTTTAGTTTGGTTGTACTTTCAACATTGTTTCAATATTCATTTTAGTGGAAATACCATTTAAATCCCGTTGATCTGTAAATAGAATTGGAACGCTTCAATATTAATGAAGGGTGCAAAAGTGATGTAGAATCAATGTTGCAGTGTGACGTTGATTTAATGATTTTAACGTTGACAAAGTAATGTTGAGTTAACACAGATTCAATGACTAATTGTTATATGGGTGCAGAACAGTGGCAATTCTAGACATTTTTAACAAGGGTGGCACTAGTGAGGCACTGATTAATTCAAGGGTGGCATGAGGCAAAACATCCAGATAAACAGAAACAGGCTCAAGATGTGAAATTAGCACAAATACATTAGGGAAACCAGACGCAAACACCATACTCATAAATTGAAGGACAACAAAAACACGAATACCTTACTCTCACATAACATTTATTTGTATTTGAATAAAATGTAATACAAACATATTAAAGTTAATTATCTTAGTTGTCTGTCACTGGGCTATGCTGTTCTAAAACAAATTCCATCATGGGGACATTAAAATATAATCCATTTTATTAAATTCTATTAAATGAAGATATACAAATATACTCATCCAAGACATTTCCCCCACAATAACTTATATCTATGGCCATCTATTTTTGTAGTTGTTAAAATAATTTGACCTGCTTTTTTGTCTATTTGTTTATTTTCTCAAGAAACTTGAGGTTGGTATGAAGGAGTGTATTGTGTATGTGAGCAATTTCATCTTCCTGAATCTCAATATTATGATCACAACAAGTCTGGGCAAATTATTAATTACATTTTCACATGGTGCAAATTCTTGCAGGGCGACCACATAACCGGTTCCATGTGTTCGAATTGGATTACTAAAGTTCTCAAGAAACTTGAGGTTGGTATAAGGGAGTGTACCGTGTGTGTGAGCAACCTACATGTTACTTATCTTCCTGAATCTCAATATTTGATCACAACAACTCTGGGCAAATTACAAGTCAGCACCAGTGCTGCATTCATTGTTTTGCACTTTTATAATCACATCACCAAAAGTAGGTTATTGGTTTTACCAAAAGTATTTGGAAGTATTTTTAAACTACAAACCTATAAAGTATTTTGATACAAAATATGATGCCATTTTTTTCCAACTAAATAAAATAAAAATGACAACATACTATTTTGTATCAGACATACTGCCTATCCCTGGCTGTTGGCTGCAGCAACTCAAGCTAGGTAGTACTGATTGTTTTGTGTTTATGTTAGTTTTGATCCAATTTGACAGCTTTGCTATGTTGCCCACCCAAAATTTCTACCAGCACACCCAAATATAGTAGCCTAGCCTAGGTTTGAACCAGCCCTGCCCTGCATGGAGACATATTTTACGATAATAATGAAGAAAATGTTAGCAAAAGTTTTTGTTTTGCCCACATTCTGCCTTCAATCCAGCGAGACAAGTGAAATAAATGTTTTTTAAAGCTGTCATCGCCTTAGGCACGATATTTAGGCTACCTCTGTTAAGCCTACACAAAGTTGCCAATTAAGGAGTATTTCCTGATCGGGGAAACCTTTCGGTCCGCAGTTTAATTGTGGCGCAAATTAACAGACAGAAGCGGGGTGTAATTTAAATTCATGGCTCCGTAGACCAGCAATCTACTCGTCGAGGAGGCTCATAATTTGAGAAACGCTGCAGATCATAGACAGAGAAAGCTCTGTGAACAGAATGCAGGCATAGGCCTATGATTTTGTTGTCACACGCTACTATGGAAAATTAACTTTATAAAGACCGGCTCGGCCAAAAAAAAAAGAAAAAAGTATGCCAGATGGCCAGTCCAGCCCTGCGTTCAGGAATTATTTAAGCAAAAGTGGCACATGCACAATGTTTCATTTATTCCTCCTGATCGGGAGGAATAAGCAGGCATGGGGGACGAAAGAAACAGTTTAACCTAAGCTATGTAAGCTTCCCATAATTTCAATATTTTACAACAAATGCTCAGAATATGTAGCCTAGATGCGACAAGTGTTTAGTGAGTAGGCCTAAGCTTGATGAACCATAAATGAAAAAAAATTCTTAACATTACATTAGGACATTATTGCCATTAAACACTTTCACAAAAGTATATAGGCCTAGCCTACAGTTAACACTTAATGACCAAGCAAATGTCGGCGACTTAAGTGTGTGATTAGATAAATAGGCACTGGCAGATGCAATAGGTAAATAGATATCTTTGTGTGTTAGCACAAGCAGTAGCCTGTAGGCCAATAAAGGCAAGCGTGTTTGCCACTTACATTTCTGACGTCTGACACTTCAAACTGCTGCAAGTGCATCAAGAAAAGTCCTGCCTTAGTACCATGTTAATGGCCAATCATAGACTAGGATTTGGGGGTGGCCAATCGTATCTCAAGGGTGGCCTGTGCCACCCGGAGCCACCCCTCTGGCTCCGCCCCTGGTGCAGAATGAGCAGTCATCAACACCAACTGAATGCCCCGTTTTGCAGGTAGCCTATTGCATTGCATACAGTTAGGCTTTCTCTGAACTACATTTTCCAAAGGCCAGCTTTCGTGCTTGTGTCACAACTTCAGAACGGCTTGACGCACATGCTTCAAATTTGGTGTCAACATATATGGACTCAATGATGAAGTCAAGGTCAAACCCACGTTGAGTGTGATAGGCTATCTCAAGAATGCCTGACACACAAGGTTTTTCGGTACAAGGGTTTGTATGAACTCAAAGATTAAGTGATTCAATGTTTTTTTTCCTTCAGGAATCTCCCCATCAACATTAAGCCAGCAGCTTTACATCCACTATTGTAATTTCTCTGGCATTACATTTCTAGTTTTGACTGATGGTTTACAGTAAAATTTAAATCCAGTGTCCACCTTGCAATCACTGCAGTGAATAATTGTATGATGTTTGCAAAGGTTTATGTAAGAGAAGTGTGGCAACCCACCTTACGAGTTCAATAATGCAGATGGGTCCAGATCTCTCTATACTATTCAAGTTGTTTTGGGATGCATAAATCAATGACTTATCACATTACCTGGTCTTTATGACATTGTCTAAGATATGTAGAGCTAATATTAAGGGCATTAGCTTTATCACAGCGGAAAATTAAACAAACATAACTGTTATCATAATGCTAGAACATAGACCTGAGTGTCCTTTCAGGTTTTATTCCTAAGCATTATGATCACACAGCTGGTAGCATAGCTCAGGACAATGTAACAAAGTCTTGCTTAATTTTTCTTATCAGTCCATTGTCCGGTCTGTGGATAATGACATGCTGAAGCTCTATATACAGCTCTGTGAAGCACTACATTACCGCGCCACCTCATGGAAAGTAATGACCAGTACATTATAGAGTTCGCTTTTTTGACTCATCAACATAGAAAATCAATCCGCTGGCTATGTGCTTATGGGGAAAGCACCAAACAGTGTTAATGACAGAATTGTCATGACATCACAGGTAAAGAAAATTGGGAAAAGAACATTTTTTATAAGAACAGGAGAAACGGTCATTTAGTAGAAAAAGAGTATACAGGTCTGAGTGAAATGTTCCATTGGCATCTCATGACCACCACACCTGGCCTGTTAAGTAAATATTAGTCACCACTAAAGCTGCATGGATTACTGGTAATGAACAAACAGTAAACCTTCATTGTGTAGCGTCGTTCTATCAGTTAGCCTTGAATACTTCTTATAGTCTAACCCCACCTATTCTTTTCATTACTTATTTTTTTCCACAGTAAGGCCCATTCTATATGTGTAGTAATGAAACCAGTGCCTGAGGATCAGTAAAAACAACACATTTCCTTCCAACAGTTTTAGACTGCTTAAACCCTTGTAGACTGTAGCGCTATTGCGTCTCTCTATTATTTCTCAATGAATAATATGAGTAACCAAGGACATTGATACATACGGGAGCACCACCCACCTAAATATGTTGGCAAGCACTGGGTGAAATCCCAGAGAGAGGCTGGACATTACAAGGACACATGATGGGGACGCTATCCTACCTAGCACTCACCCTGCTCACAGGTAACATTTAATTGGATTTTTTATTAACATATACAGCACTTCTCCATGATTTCACATCTTGACCTGGCTTGAGTATACTAAATGTTTTCAAATTTAAAGAGAGTGGTTTTCTGTTAAAGAAATGAGTCAGCATTAGTGATTTACCAGCTGCTTTCAATGGGCATATATACTGTACAATACTGACAGAAAGATTAAAACTATATACTCATTCAGTCCCCGAATACCTAAATACAAACAGCAATATCAAGGCATTTGTAAGGTCTTGGTAATCAGTTTGACCTCAAAACATTACCAGCTGACTGGGAATTCACCCGATTCCCACTTCTCCCGACTCCGTTGCTGCCTATATAATGACAGATGAAAATAATACCCATTCAGTCCCTGCTGACTGTTCACTTTTATAAACCAGGATGCTATCATTTCTGTCTACAAGGTATTAAGTATATAAAAGTATTTTATAAACATTTCATAAAAAAATACATTATGGTTATAGTCATTTCGTTATAAAGTTATGGTCATAGTTACTTAGCTAGATATTGTAATTTAGTTATTTAATCAGTTAAAAAACCAACAATAGCATTACATTTTCTACTTGTGGTATTCTTAGCCCACTTTTACAAAAAGCACACACTGAATGATTAATGTGCATCGCCTGTGACGGCAAGACCCGGAATAAGAAAGGGAGTGGCAGCTTTTGTTAACTTTGTTCACATACAGTACTGTACACTGTTAATGTCATTGACTACTGCATACTTTAATACTGCAAAAGAAAAAGAAAGAAACAGAGATATAGAAGCCAAGACAGCTCTTTTGTGGAGGGGCATGAAGAATTTAGCACAAATCTTGAGCAACAGACCCCAAGGCATTTGTCTGTAAAAACGGTTGAAAGTCTTTATTTTAAAGGGCAAATCTACATGATTTAAAAACAGTACTTCAACGCGGCATATAGTCTTTTTCAGGGAGTGTAGATTTGCCCTTTAAAATCAAGCCATTTTAACATTTTCTTCATACAAGTGCCATGTTTTTTTGTTTCAAGATTTTTGCACAAACCAGAACCTGTTTGGATGTACATGGGGGAGTACAGTACTGTAAAATTTTATTTTCAGGGCTTAGTACTTGTCAGAACGTTCTACAATCCGGCCCAGCCAATGGTTCTGTTGGAGGGAACATGTGGCTTAGAACCACTCTCAGTCCTCCTGCCAAACCATACATCGCCATTCTCTGGAGTCTTCAGCTGGAAAATATCCTCACCTATATCAGAGATGGCACCAACACTACCGCATCTGCATATGATGGCCGACTCTTCCTGAATACCAGCACCGGTTCCCTGGAGCTGAAGAACCTGACCCTAAATGATGCGGGTGTTTACTCCTTGACAATGCTGCCGAGTGACTCAGCAGGAAGACATGGGGAAATTAGGTTACAAGTTTTTGGTGAGTGTATGGGCAACATTAGGTGAAGGCACAGTATGTCCTGAAAACAGAAAATGCATTTTCTTTAAATAAAGATTACAATTTCAAAAAGCTTCCAGAATTAAATAGCATGTTTCAGTTGTTGACTACATACACTAGATGGGATAATATTTTTTTGCCTTCGAATAGCCTTCTTCCATAGAGCATATTATCTTTCATTATGAAATTTGGTCAAACTCTTCACTTCACTTGTTCACCTGTTATTTACAAGCATCATGTTGCATTCTGTTTTTTTTAACAACTTAACAGAGAACATATCAAATCCTTCCATCAATCCTTCTCAAGACATTGTGGTCGCGGGTAAGAGTTCTGTCAACTTAATCTGCAATTTTCAAGGCAACGTCACTGACATTGAGTGGACTAAGGATGGAAAACCGCTGTGCCCTAGCAACAGAATCACCTTCCAGAGAGACAACAGAATACTGAAGATAAGTCCAGTAGAGAGAACAGACACGGGAGAGTATACATGTCGTCTCAGCAACCCCGTCAGTGTCATGGCCACAAACTACAACTTGATTGTCAGATGTGAGTTCATCTCCTAATAGTGTAAACTGTGATCATACATGTTTCAAAGTCTGGCTGTTGATACTGATCTAAGTCTGTTCTCATCTCATCTACGCTCAGTTCTCTCCACTCTCACACAATGTCAGTATGGCACCAGATCAAAAGTCACTAGCAGATGTTTACATGACATTACACTGGATGACTTTACTTTCACCTGTTAATGTCATAAATTCAAAGTTGCACTTTTTTTGTTTTTTTTAAATATTCACAAATGATCTAGAAATGGGAACGAAATGTGAAGAAACAACTGTTTTTCTTAAGATCTCAAATGATTTACATCATCATGTGGAGATACTTTGCTTTCCTGGGCACAAACATGGGTGGGGCAGCAAAATGTTCAGTTGTGTCTGCACCACACAGATGAGGAAGTTCTCTGTAAATGAATTCCGTCAAAGACACATAATTTCCATGAAACTTCTAAAACACATAGATGGCCTGTACAACCTAGATTAGCCTGGAGATTCCATACCCTGGTAATCTATAAAGATTAACCCATTCGCGCTGGATGCTGCATGACGCAACATTGACCCTCCCGCTGGATGCTGCGTAGCGCAACATTGACCCTCCCGCTGGATGCTGCGTAGCGCAGCATGCTTTTTATTTCATGTTTCTAGGTGCTACAGAGGCTTAGATATTACATTTTGGTAGACGTTGACAATTTTTAGTATGTTTTCAGAAAACCCTCAGGAAATAAGGTTATTTAGTCTAGAATGCCATAGGATTCTATAGGCGTTTTAAGCAGGCATTTTAGGAGTAAATGGGTTATGGGTCTGGCCATGACTAATGTAGCCTAATGGCCCAAGCATGCATTTGAAAATCTCACTGTACGCAATTGGATAACACTACGACCAATGTTTGCTGACTGATTTGTTGTAGCACTGTCGTCATCTGTTTAGCTCGCCTCTGGCTTGCCTATATCAGATACACCGATGTGTTTGTTTCCTCGCGATACAAGAGGTAAAAGTAACGTACATCTTTACTCATTGCCTGAGTGTCTCAAATTCAAATTATGTTCTCATGAGAACTCTGGATTTCTCTGAATTCCTGTAGTATGGCAGTACTTACAGGACTTCAGAGCTCTCTTACAGACTGCTATTGTTGGATTCCCGCTATACTGTTTAGGAGTTATGTTTATAGTAGTTATGTTTATTGCAAAGATGCACATTTAGTTCATTTATTATTGCGCTTCTCAACTGTAGGGGGACAATAATGACAAAACTGATGAATGTGATTCAACAAGCAAGGTAACAGTTTGGGTTTGTATTTGTTCCCTGGACTTTTGCTAAAAATGCTACTGTTTGCTCTACTCTTTTGTTGCACTATACAGATGGACCTCTGAATGTTACTGTAAGAGGAACTGGGGATATCAATGCCCCTGATAACACAACTTTTACCTGCTCAGCTGATTCACAACCTCCTGCTAATTTCTCTTGGACGTTCAATGGCAAAGGGACAGGTGTGACTGGCCCGGTGTTCAACATTGTGAAGAGTAAAGCAGGAGACTCTGGCAACTACACTTGCATAGCTAGCAATGACATGACTGGAGACACAGTACCTGTCACACGTACACTGATTGTCAATTGTAAGTTCCTTTTCTAATATCATTTGTAAATTATGATCATTAATGTTTCAAAATCTGAGTTGTTGATACATAACGATCTCATGTATTCACATGTCCACCCTTACACAATGTCAGTATCGTATGACTAGGTGTCGAAATAAGCACATGCCTCACCTGCATATGACACTGGATAACTATAGTTTCATCTGTTAGTGTCATAAGTTTGAGTTTCTAGCGGCGTAATATAACTGCTGACCTGATGGATGTTGTTTGTCTGTAGGTTTTACTATGTAAAGCAACATTATAGAGTTTTTGGTCTACCTGCTACACATATCTATAAAACGCCTACCACTAAAAACACCACCAATCGCTCAGTTGGAAGTGCAAAGCTTGCTAACATGCAGGCCCGTATTAAGACAATGTGGTGCCCCTGGGCACTATACCTAAAAGTGCCAATAATTATTCATTTACACCATATACCATAGGACAATAATGACAAAAACATGCTACTGTTTGCTCTATTTTTTTTTGTTGTATTGAACAGATGGACCTGTGAATGTTACTGTAAGAGGAACTGGGGAAATCAATGCCCCTGATAACACAACTTTTAGCTGCTCAGCTGATTCACAACCTCCTGCTAATTTCTCTTGGACGTTCAATGGCAAAGGGACAGGTGTGACTGGCCCGGTGTTCAACATTGTCAACAGTAATGCAGAAAAGTCTGGCAACTACACCTGCATAGCTAGCAATGACATCACTGGAGACAAAGTCCCTTTCACACGAACACTGACTGTTAATTGTAAGTTCTTTTTCTAATATTGTAAACTATGTTTATTAAGCTTGATGGTGTTTTAAGCTAACCTGACCCTAGCCAGATGAATTTCGTTCCGCTTAGCTCCGCCTAGCTTCACTCACATCCATCTGGGACCTCTTCCATTGAGAGTGATTTCTGCAACCGACTTTATGGTTCAGCCAATCAGGACGCAGGTCGGGAGTTTCATAGATGTGAGTAGTGGAGAAGTGACCGTGAGACTGTTATCAGCGTCACAGGTTGGCTTCGATGTGAGTGGTTGAAGTAGCACGTCAATAGATGACGGACAAGTGGCTTATTCAATCATATGCAAGCATTTTTTGATTAGGCCCAGCCTTCTGAAACACCATTCCAATGGATCGGTTCCAGATGGATAAGTGGAGCTAGGCGGAGCAAAATTCATCTGGCTAGGGTCAGGTTAGTTTTAAGCCCCCACGTAAACTTCAAGGCACCTTACCCTAACCCTTGCCTAACCCTAGTGCCTTCCATGCAGCGCTGCCTTGCAGATGACGTTGGAGGCTTAAAACACCAAATACCATTCATTAATGTTTCAAAATCAGACTTTGTTGATACTCAACTAAGTCTCTTCTCCCATCTCATCTGTTATCAGTGTTATACTATTATTTTTACCCTTGCACAATGTCACCATCACACAAACTAGCACATGCCCCATCTGCATGAGACTGGATGTTGTTGTTATTGTCATAAGCTTAAGTTTCTAGTGACATGATAACTGCTGACCTGAACCGGTTGTTCTTCTGTAGGTTTTAGCCTACTACTTAAAGCAGCATTGTAGGGTTTTGGCCGACCTACTGTATGCTATATAGGCTATCTTAAAAAGACAGATGGAAGGGGTAAAAGCTTCCTAACATGCTAATTGGTGTCTTTAGGTGATATTGGTATGAACATCTTCCTTTCATACAACAACACTAGTGCATAGATTAGCATGGGGATAATGTGTTTATCGGTTTTTCATAATATACCCATAAAGTTGAAGATGATACGAAAAATCGTTGCTCTTAAAGAATAAACTTCAAAAGCTGCAAATTGTGGATATCGCTTTAAAGGTCCCATGTGTAAGAACTTCTCCCATCTAGTGTTTAGGGATTTTATTGTAACCTAATAGAACTGCTGTAGCCGCCGAACATCAAAAACATAACACTTAATTCATACCAAAGATCCGCGTCGAGACGAAACCGGCGGAGACGGAGTTGCAGCGGTGTGAATTAAATGCTAAATGGTGCACGTCATTGCCAGCTGTTGCAAGCCGTCGCAAAGCATATCTAGTCGCAGCTCATCTCGTTGCGAATCTACCTAGATGATGGCCCTAGTTCCGGACTCCTAAATAGGTGTGTCAAAACATAAACTTTTGTCTTGTTATTGCTTGTGTGTGATGCCAATGAAACACACTTCTGGACATGGAATAAATCATTTAATTTTGCCTGTTAACCGAGCTAGTTAGCTAACGATAGCACAGTAAACTGAAAGTGAATGGGAATTGCTAGTGATGTTTGCTAGCTAGGTAGCAGCTAAGGACTTTGGTTAAACTTGTATATTGTTGCAAACTAACCTGAAACTAGATGAACCGCAGAGCGGTACAAAACATGACCGCCGCCCAGTCCAGCACATTTTTTCCACAAAAATAAGTCACGTTTGTCAAATTGTGTTCATTTCCTACTTTGTTCCTTTTTTGTGTTTGTAATTGAGTGTGTGGTTGTTTTGTGTATATGTGTGCTTCTGTGTGTGATTATTGAGTTTGTGTGCCTGCATGTCAGTTAGTTTTTTTGTGTAAATAAGGAATAGGAATAGGATTTGCGTCGTAATGATTATATGCTTTGCGCTGTGCTTTAGACTATAATGATAGTATGGGTCTTCGGAGTATGTATAGTATTGTAACGATTTGATAGCGACTCACACAGTTGTCCAATCAAAAGGTTTATTCACTGAAACGAGAGCAGGGAAACAGACACGGAACACAATGCACACAGGGCAGGTGAAGTAGACACACACACTACACACACAAGGGAGGACGCAGCCCCCCACACAAAAAGGATCACACACGAGGGAGAACTAAAAGGGAAACATGTCACAATAAAGACGCTAACATTACACTCAAAACTAAGGAGAATTAACGACATAAACCCCCCAAATGTTCGCTCTCGTATCCCAGGATGCCCTGTGCGGGAGAACGCTAACACTGTCTTTTGCGCCGACGTTACATAGCTCCCCCAACAAGCCATTGCCGTCCTCGGCAATGACCACGAGGTAGCCACATGCTAACGTCGGTGCGCGTCGCCCGCCACTCAGTTCAGTGCGACAGTACCGCCAACTCACGTGGGGTGCACGCCGCAGGAGCTCACTCAACGGGGCGCCACGCTGCTAGCAATCCAGTACGGGCGTGCTAGCAGCCACGTGGCCGACCCGCTCGTCACCAGCTCCCTCTCAGCAGCCGCCCTCAGGCTGCACTTTCCGCGGCGTGTCACCGCGGCACTCCTCCTCTCCTGGCGGGGCCCTAGGTGGCCTTTCCAACCGTCGACACTGTACCAAGCACCGGGGTTCGAGGTGGGTCAGATGAAGCTGCACCAACGCCACTCCGCTCCGTCGAGTCACCGACCAGGACAGACAGGCACCGACTCCGCAGCAACCGGACCGCGCTGAGCTCTCCCGCTGCAGCTACCGTCTTCGGCGTCCCTCCTCGTGTTGCCTCCTCGCAGAGCCGTCCTGCTCTACTCCCGGCCCGTTCCACTCCCTCGCGGCCTCAGCGAAGGCACGACCCCCGAGATGGCCATGCTAACGAACTCCACACCACAAACTTTTTTTCAAAAGGCTCCGGCCAACAGGCCAACTAGAACGGGCGCCCACACAGCACGGTGCCTCTCACACGCACCCAAAAGTTTTTCAAGTTCAGAGGGCCTTTCTGTCGAAGCTGCCCCACCGTCGTGAGTTCGCTGCCCTCAGCGGCTCCGCCAACCGTCCATCGTCTAGGAACCTCTTCCTCGCCGCACTCCCTCGGCTCTGCTCACGCGTCGCGGCTCGCCGTGGAGTCAGCGCCCAGGCCAGCGTCGTCTTCTCCGCGACCGCTTCTTCCGGCCAGATCTCCTCCCATGGCAGCAGGCAGGTCCAGGCGACAGCTCCTCTCCTCCGGTGGCAGTAACGATAGAAGGCCTCAAGCTCTTTAGCAGCCCTTACAAGGGCTCTCTCTGGATCCTCTTGCGTGGGCCTCCACCCAGTGGTGAGGTCTCCCGCTCCCAGCTTCTCTCGCTGAGTGGAGGCCATGTTCGAAAGTCGCTTCTGACACCAATGTAACGATTTGATAGCGACTCACACAGTTGTCCAATCAAAAGGTTTATTCACTGAGAACGAGAGCAGGGAAACAGACACGGAACACAATGCACACAGGGCAGGTGAAGTAGACACACACACTACACACACAGGGGAGGACGCAGCCCCCCACACAAAAAGGATCACACACGAGGGAGAACTAAAAGGGAAACATGTCACAATAAAGACGCTAACATTACACTCAAAACTAAGGAGAACTAGATGTACCGCAGAGCGGTACAAAATATGACCGCCGCCCAGTCCAGCACATTTTTTCCACAAAAAGAAATCACGCTGAAAGGCCTATATGATTCTAACTGTCTCACTAAATTGCATTATCCACACTCAATTCTCACTGGTATCTGCTAGACAACAAGTACCAAAACATGATTAGTTCATAGATTTCACATGTAAAATTCATTTTATACAACCCCACCTCCATCTTGCCTGTTCATAATTATGAGAAATTCTTGATTGTTTGTGTTATGTTTATGTTATGTGTGTGGGTGTGTGTGTGAGTGTGTGTGTGTGTGTGTGTGTGTGTGTGTGTGTGCGTGCCTGCGTATGTGCCTGTGCATGGAAGCGTACATATGTCTACTGTGTGAGTATGTGTCATGATTACTGTGAATGTGTGTGTGTGTGTGTATCTGTTTGTGCACATGTGTGCACATGAACTGGGTTAACATGACCCCTGGAGGCAAATATACGGAAAAAATGGTCATCCTAGGCCCTACAGTTCTCAAGATATTCACAGAGAACTGTGTCTGGCCTACCCTCCTTTCGGGGGGTCCAGTCCAGCGGGGGGGCTTCAGATCAAAACGAAAAATGACGGTTCCATGCTATCCATGTGGGGGTACATGCCCACCAAGTTTTGTGTACCCCGGTCTTTCAGTGTCCCGGGAATCCTTGTTGGTGTACGTCACTAAATGTACACATAAATTGTTTTATTGTAAAGCCCCCCATGAACGAAAGTACACAAAACTTGGCATGCATTCGGAGGGTGTCATAATGATCGATCCTACACTTTCAATTTCGTGCAGTTTTGACCATGTCAGCCAGAGATATTGTGATGAAAACACCTAATTTTTTGCTTTTTAATTTTTAACTAGGTGGCGCTATACATGAAATAAGTGGTAATGGGATGGGTTGACATGGCCCCTTGAGATCAACATACAAAAAAAAGGTGGACCTCCTAGGCCCTACGGTTCTCGAGATATTCACAGAAAACTGTCTCCGGCCACCTACAGGCCAGTTGGTGTATAGTAACATAAATTAATTTATTGTGTGGCCCCCCATGAACGGAATTCCACGAAACTTGGCGTGCATTCAGAGGGTGTCATAATGATCCTACACTTCCAATTTCGTGCAGTTTTGACTATGTTAGGTCACAGATACCTGCGATTACAACACCTCATTTTTACTTTTTTGTGTTTAACTAGGTGGCGCTATACATGAAATGAGTGGTTATGGAATGGGTTGACATGGCCCCTTGAGATCAACATACAAAAAAAAATGGTCCTCCTAAACCTTACGGTTCTCGAGATATTCACAGAAAACTGTGTCTGCCCTACCCTCCTTTCGGGGGGTGCAGTCCAGCGGGGGGGCTACAGATCAAAACGAAAAACGATGGTTCCATGCTATCCATATGGGGTTACATGCCCACCAAGTTTCGTCTACCCCGGTCTTTCAGTGTCCCGGGACTCATTGACAGAAATTTGGACATGCGAAAAATAAAAAAATAAAAAAATAAATAAATAATAAAAAAAAAAATAATAAAAAAAAAAATCTGACTAAACCTATATGTGCCGGCGGTCATAATAACATACATTCAGCAACTTTGTGGTAGTCTGCTAGCAGCTAGTTCTAGAAAAACTGTCCCTTTAACTTTGTATGTAGTATCTCAATAAGAGGAGATCTAAGTGGGGTGGGGCCAGGTTATAACATGGACACAATTAACTACAGTTAAGAACAAAATTATTCATACCCCTGGCAAATATTGATTCAATGTTGATTTTTCTCTTTATCGATATGTTTGTTCTGACTGAAAATGACACTACCATATGTCAAAAGGTTGTAAGACAATGTGGTAGAAACATTCCCATTCCTCCCACATGTTCAGATGCTGAAGGATTCTTAATAATAATAATAATAATAAGTTTATTTTATATAGCGCCTTTCTCAAACCCAAGGTCGCTTTACATAGTAGGAAGGCAGGGAATCACAATAACAAACAAACAAAACGATACAACAGAGACAAAGGCAGGGAGACACAATAATAAACAAACAAAACAATACAACAAAGACAAGTTATCTGTATGGAACTATGTGTTGGGTGTGGAGGAGAAGTGATCATTAAACAGAAAGGTCTTGAGATGTGCTTTGAAGAAAGGAAGAGAAGGACAGGCACGAAGAGGTTGGGGGAGGGAGTTCCAGAGTTTGGGGGCCAAGGCACTAAAGGACCTGCCACCCAGGGTGGAGAGTCTGGAGCGGGGGATAGCCAAGAGGAGCAAGAGGAGCTGTAGGAGTCTGTCAAAGTTGAATAAAGATTTGCCCTGTTGGGCATAAACAAGATACTCAGTGTCTAAGTGAACACGAAAGGAGCAAAATATAACAAGATGCTTTTAAAACCCAGGTGGTGCTCCACCGGAAATATATGTGGTGTCTGAGAACCTTCTGTGGCATAGTCCATTTGACATCCCAAAAAAGAATGGAGTGTCTATTTACACCCCTGGTGCGAATAGCCTTGGCCACACAGCTGAGCTATTCACACCCTGTGACATAACAACAAAAAGACGTTGCTGATGTGCCAAAAAAACATGGCGGACATTCGTTTTTTCGTCAGCAGAAAGTGAAGAATTCTGAAAGGTTTCGGCACTAATATCTGTTCAGATTAAGTTTTAGATTGAAAAGTTGTGTTTTATTTTCATAATCTTGGTTCAGTGAACACATACAACCGTTTGTTAGTTAACAGAAATTTCGTGAATATAACGTTCAGGCCTATAAACTAGTTTTTTACCTGCAAACACCATCTACCTGTGGTAGAAGATAGTGCAGTGGTCACAGACATGGGTTGGCACATGGGAGACCAGGGTTCAATTCCTGTGTGATGTATTTTGGCAGAGTGAGTGTGCATGTGTACCAACGTCCCTGGAGAGAAAGCGCGCAATTTGAACAAGAAATCGGTTCTCAAACGGGAGTTTTGATTGCAACAATTGGCTAGTTCATGCACCAGGGTGTGAATAGCATACAGTACCATATACACCAGGGTACGAATAGCATCCACTTCTAACTGTACATTGAGGCAAACAGCATGATACCTTATTCAGAGTGTCTATTACAGAGCTGAGCTATTCACACCCGGTTACGTAACAACAAAAAAACATGTTGCTTGTTTTTTTTTTAATTATTATTACATTGTGTGATCAATATGCCAGAATAAGTGCACAGGGGTGCAAATAGCATACCCTGATATTTGTACCAGACGGGGTATTAATAGAACACATTGCTGTGTGCACCGGGGTACGAATAGCATACATGGATATTTGTACCAGACGGGGTACTAATAGGACACATTGCTGTGTGCACCGGGGTACGAATATAATTCACTTCTAATTGCACCAGGGTACGAATAGCATACACTACTAATTGTCCCAGGGGTGCAAATAGCCTTACCCCCAAAAAATCCATTCATGACTGAGATCATGAGAACATTAAGGTGCAGTCAGTGATTGTCCAGGAAGTCCAAAGTAACATACATTATATTCTAAACATGTCCAAATGAAAGACACCAGAGAGACATACTTTCATAATTGTGGTGCATTTATTCCCTGGAGTTTTGCTAAACATGCTACCGTTTACTTTTCTCCTTTCTTGCACTGAACAGATGGACCTCTGAATGTTACTGTAAGAGGAACTGGGGAAATCAATGCCCCTGATAACACAACTTTTACCTGCTCAGCTGATTCACAACCTCCTGCTAATTTCTCTTGGACGTTCAATGACAAAGGGACAGGTGTGACTGGTCCAGTGTTCAACATTGTGAAGAGTAAAGCAGCAGACTCTGGCAACTACACTTGCATAGCAAGTAATGACATCACAGGAAGCAAAGTGTCTATCACACAGACCCTGATTGTGAATGGTGAGTCCTTAAAAGATACTAAAGATAATGTGAGAATAACACTATGAATATGAAATAATATGAAAGTTATCACTATCATGACTTATTCATACATTCATATAATGGGATCATAAGGCATTGTAATAAATGGTATAGTGAATGTAATCATCTACAAACAAGCAAGACTGTATAGTAATGTTCATACTGCATTATGAGCCGTTGCTTTAATATATTATAACTTATACCAGATTATATCACGATGAGCCAAAAATTGGATGTCAATTCACTCTAAACACCAACACACAAGATGGAATAATACCTTATAATGATTTTAATGTAACACTGACTGGCTTTTTTAGCTTTAAAGGTGCTTTAAGCGATGTCACATGTTTTTTAGGCTAAAACATTTTTGTCACATACAGCAAGCATCTCCTCACTATCCGCTAGCTGCCTGTTCCCTGTTCCCTGAACACATTGTAAAAACACATTGTCTCTGTAGACAGACGCGGTCTCTGCAGACGAAACATAACAAACAGAAATTGCATTTGTTTGTATTTATATTTATGTTTACATTAATTAGCACAAGTGAAGCAAGGGGAGATCGCACACAGGGGCTGGGTAGTTCCAAAAGTGTATTTTAAAAAGCCGAAAAAACAATTACAGGCCACATAAACGAGGGGTAAACGTACAAGGAACACTGATGAATACGGTGGCCGACAGGTGCAAACGACGTGCAATTTATGACAACAGATGCAAATCAACAAAACACGATCTCCCCTTTCTTCACTTGAGTATTACGTTTTTTGGAGACTATACACACCGGGCGACACTAGACAAGAGGCGCAGACGCCACACTTCACCTTCCACATTAATTAGCAGACACTATGTACATAATATTTTAACCAAGGACCAAACAAAACAGCTCATCCTTACCTTCAGTATTCCCAGAGAAATTCCTCGCAGGCTTGTATTTGTCTGGGGGCAGGCTGCCCTTGCTTCGTTTCCAGTTTGCGGCTGCCTACAGAGACCAGGTTTTTTTACTGTGTAATCACGTAATGAGCAGCTAGCGGTCGTGAGAAGATGATTGCTGAATGTGAAAAAATATGTTACGGGCTTGAAATTGTGTCAAATCCCTGACTGAGCCTTTAATTTCTCATTTTTTGTATTATTTTCTAATGTGACTACCCAGGAAAGTAACACCAATGACAATTTAGGGGAGTAGTCTAAGTGTTTTTTTCTCTCTTTTCCAGGATCCAGCTTTATCAGGGGAGGAATACCGCCTGCAGTCATACTGTGGATGTCCATGATAATTTGTGTTATATTTTAGTTAAACCGCCCTTTGTAACTATTTTGATAAAATATAGGGACGTTTATTTTAAATAGTCTAACATTATGCAAAGTTGAGTGTCTCTCTCTCTCTCTATCTCTCTCTCTCTCTCTGTGTGTGAGAGAGAAAGTATAAAGACTGGAGGGAGTGGATTTTGTATAAATCTGCTACATGACACTGTTATTATAATCACAATAATTATTATTATTGCAGAGGCTGTAGAAATCAGACAAAAGACATGAAAATTGCTAGCCACCATTGAAAAATTACCAATAGTATATGACTGTGTTGGAATCTGGATGGATCTGCCACAATACAATATATATATGAGACCAAAAAAACAAAAGAACAAACACCATAGCATAATTCACTGGAAGTGTGTTGTTCCAGTTACTCTATAGCTCCCTTTTAACTATAGGATAGCTAAAGGCTAACTGGATAATAGCAAACAATGAAAATATGCTATTTAACCAAAAAGTTGGTGTGTTCGTAGCTCTGTATAAAAGTGACATATCTCAAATGTGTATTTTAGTTCTACATGGTCTGAGGATTTCCTAGCCAGACTGTAGCCTGGTTAAAACCAGACTCATTCAATTCATGAATTGAGTCTGAGGACTCAGTTGGAAGACTTTTCCAACACTAGCATGGTGATGGACATAGATAGACATAGCCTACTGTTAACTTCAAAGTCATTGATCCAGCCTAACTAACATTGATCAGGGATTCCTAATGTTGCTTCCTACTTTGCCTATACAGCCATTCTAAAACGTATAGTTCCGGTCCTTGATTGTGATTGGCTGAATTACGTTCCATGCCGTTGTAAAATGCATCGCTAGCGTGTCGTGCCTAACAACGCCCCTTAGCTGTTGTAGAATCAGTGTAACCTACGGCCTCTCGGGACTTGTTGCTTAAATAAACAACATTGACAGTCAGGAAACACTGATTAGCCTGACCTTTTTGGGGCTTGATGTAAACAGTGAATTAGACTATATCTCCTTGAAAGGTGTGACGAGGCTAGCCACACTGTGCCTTGCATCGTAAGCACACTGTGCCTTGCATCGTAAGTTATAAGGAGCAGTTAGATGCTCTTAGACAACTGGACATATTCAAGCAGTTGAACTGAAAGTAATGCAGTACTTGTAATGAAGAACAAAAACATGTATTAATGATCTTATCAAATACAAACTGACATGAGCTGTTGATGTGTTCTGGTCTTTTATTTTCTGTGTGTTGCTTGTTGACTACATGGCATAGGTTATTAAATGCTGCTTGCATTAAACTATTGATACAATTAAACTATTGATACAATATCTGTGTCATGATAAATGATACCAATTTGATTGAATGAGGTTTAAATGTGTTGTGTAGATAAAAAGATGATTTTTGGTTTGATCAACCTTTGTTTTATTATTATTATTATTATTATTATTATTATATTTTTTCTTCATGTGTGCACCTTTGAGAATAAATTGAATGATTGGAGTTCATGTCTTGATTATTTAGTGGAGACTGTTAGTTGAGTTGAGGAATTGGGGAAATTAATGCAGGTTTTGACTGAATGACTTTGGGCCCTATCTTGGTGTTCAGAAATGGATGGTCAATGGCGCAAAGCTTAAAAGGGCGTGTCCAGTCCACATTTGGCATGATTTTGTGATCAGACCTCAGTTCTTAATCAGTCATGGGTGTGTTTTTGGCGTAACATTCTTTAAATCAATGAGAGTGACATCTGTCATTACCTTTAACAGCAAGCAGCGCAACTTCAAACAGTGTATTGGTATTCCGACACTCTACAGCGCATTTGAAGGAATCTGTTTGCATGCAAGACGTCTGTGTATGGAACAGAGTGATTCTACTAAACCTTGCTTTACTAATTAGCCTAAGCAATAAGCCCCGATAGGCCGTAGGTTACACTGATTCTACAACAGTTAAGGGGCATTGTTAGGCACATCGCGCTAGCGGAAAGCCTAAAACCCCCCTTTGCTGTTGTAGAATCAGTGTAAACTACGGACTCGAGTGGCTTATTGCTTTTCTAAAACTGTTGCTATAAATAGCCGGCAAAGTTTCATAAAGTAAAGGCATAGCAACGAGAAATGTATAACGATTTATTCATAGATAGCCATTCTTCCACCAAGAAATATATTTCCTCTATCTGAATGGTTGCCAAGCAACGTCGAGACGCAGCTACTTAAACTTTTGTATCAAGTTATGGTAGCGCAGTAATATAGAAGGGAATGCGGTCAAGGTGTATGTTTGTGCTGGATTTTACAACGGCATCGAACGTGATTCAGCCAATCACAATCAAGGACCGGAACTATCAGTTTTAGAAAACCTGTTTGTAACTAGCATAGTGTAGCCTATAGCCTACATCAGTGGTAGCCAACCCGTCGATTGCGATCGACCAGTAGATCTTTAGGACTTGCCCAGTAGATCCCGAGAATAACAAGACAATAAAAACAGTCACCAAATTCCCACATGTTCGCCAATGTTTACAGGGCGTAGCCTACATTTCAGCGTGGGATAGGATAGGGCATGATTTATTCAAGACCTAGCCATCATAATGCGAGAAATTCCTGCATAGCCTAGGGGAGAACTGGTACAATTGTAACAGCGGTACAAATGTAACAGTGTTTTATTCTCAAGATATGGTGTAGCTACGTAAACGTAAACAGACACATATCATGTAATTATGTATAATCTTACAGCCATCCAAATATGAATGGTCTACTATAAATACGACCAGAGATATTAAGCAAAAAGGTGCAAAATTCAAGCATCGCAATTTTTTATTTATTTTTAACCGCAACTGTTTGTTTAAGTTTGCTTTGTGAAATTTGAGCATGTGGACTTCAATCACATGTGATTCATATCTTCAATCCCTCTGTTTCAAGTTAACATGAGTGCCATTTGATTTATGTAGTCACAGCACATGCAATTAAATGAAAATAAAAACATGACCTGTCCGGGTCAGTTGTAACACCAGTCTCTATGGCAAAATGAATTGATTTTATCGCGCATGCGCGAACATTCTTATTGCGAGTTATGGATTATGATTTTTGTGCCGCCATCACCCAATTAAAGTTAACACAGCAACTTGAAATATCACTGTTGGACCAAATGCTTCAGACATGTAAGAAATAAGCAGTTTATCAACTATATTTACTGGTTTTATCAAGTGGATATGGCCAAAATAAGCATATTTAAAGGTTATTGTGAGCTAGCATAACACCGTAATATGGTCTGCAATGGCTAATCAATAATGCAATAAATTAGCTTTAACAGTCATACATTTGGACTTTTTTTCTTGATTTTATATGAAAACAGATGCTCTTTGTTTAACCCAGCAGTGTTTTGTGTTAAAATATTGTAGCGTCGGTGGATGTACATGTCTAACGTTGGATGAGTGTCTCCCAGAATGCAGTGCGAGTGAATGCTAGAATGTGTAATGATCTGAGCCTAGCTGTTGATGACTGTGCTCCCATGATGCTGTTCGTTAGATGTGTTATGTTGAATGTTCATGTTAACCATACAAGTTACCAATGTTGTGCGTCCTGGCCAAAGGTGAATCTTGTCTGAGGGTGAGATCGCTACATTGGTGTCAGAAGTGGGATGGGCCCCTCCCGGGGCGCGAAGATCTACGCCAGATCAAGATGGAGAAGAAGGCCGATGACCAGACCAGCAAGATGGCGGCGAACCTCAGCAGATGTTCCAATGGTCCTTTTAAGGACTAGCCAGCTCGCTGAGCTCGCCACTGCGGAGGATGGAGGACCTTCCGGCCCGGCGCGGGACCTGTGCAGGCGACCAGCGGGACCAGCCCTGCACAGCCGACGAGGGCTGCCAGCGCTGGAGGAAGCGGCCCCGGCTGAGGAGTTCCCGGCTCGACGCCGATGTCGATGCTGCCGTCATCCGAGGATCTCATCCATAGAGAGCGCGAACTCTCTGACGACCTTGGAGCACGACCACAGCGGCCGGGTTTACACCGCCAGCTACGGAAGAACTTCCAGGGCGTCAGCTGCCGGTCGAGAGTGTGATGGAGTCATAGCTGCTAGTTCGGGAGCTTGCGGTGCTCCAGCTAGTGACCAAGAGGGTAACGTCGACCTGTAGAGCCTTGGGAGCTATCGTTTTGTGGACTGTTTGAGATTTGAAGTGCGCACGTTCCGGTTGACGCAAGTCTGCGCAAAGTTTTTCATGTTTTGTGTGAGTTTCTGTGTGTCCCGAGCCTGCTGAGAGGGTCGGGGTCTCCATTTCCCGCCACAGTGGAGCATCGTTGTGCTCGAGAGACAGCCGACAAAAGTTCTACAAGAGGGCAGCGCGAGGAGGGACCTCGACGTGGACTGCTGACCGCCTGGAGATCGGCACACTGTGGACAGGTGGCAACGGCCACGAGCTGTCACAGTAGCCAGAGGGGGCTACCGAACGTCCAGGGGTTCCAGCGTATCCGGGGGTTCGGCTTGCAGTGGGACTGTTTGCTGCTGTTTGAGGTAGCGCAGCTGCACGGCGGGAAACCGAGGGCCCAAGCGACACCACGACCCACGTCTGGCCGGTTCTGGTGCTTGTTCGGGGGAGAACTGACGTGACAGAGGCAGCCGAGAGCCCTTCCAGTCGGGAGGGGTTATCGTGCAGCCGGAGGCTTTCCGGTCACTTGGACTAAGCACTGGGACTGACACCGACGCAGCCGCGAGCGGTGAGCTGAGCTGTCATTGCCAGGGACGACAATGGCTCGGGAGGGGGTTATGTAGCGTCGGTGGATGTACATGTCTAACGTTGGATGAGTGTCTCCCAGAATGCAGTGCGAGTGAATGCTAGAATGTGTAATGATCTGAGCCTAGCTGTTGATGACTGTGCTCCCATGATGCTGTTCGTTAGATGTGTTATGTTGAATGTTCATGTTAACCATACAAGTTACCAATGTTGTGCGTCCTGGCCAAAGGTGAATCTTGTCTGAGGGTGAGATCGCTACAATATGTTATAGGATTCACGATTTTAGCACTGTTACATTCATGACGCTACTGTTACAACTGTACCGCACTTTTTTATGGCTGTTAAGTTAAATTATTGACAAACTATAACATCTTTTTTAAATTCTGTTTCAACTTTCATGGAGTAGACATGTACGACTCTGTTCTGGTCAAATTTCACAACTCTCAAGTCTATCGTCTTTGTGTAAATCGAGTTTGAATTGGAAAAATAAAAAAGTGTTACAATTGTGCCGGTTCTCCCCTACATTTACAGTGCTGTCTGATAACGTTAAAGGAGAATTCCGGTGTGATATTGACCTACAGTGTATTGAAACATGATACCGAGTGTGAACGTATGTCTCATAGCCCATCTCGGCTTGTCCCCTGCACTCCAAAATCTGGCGCTAGTTAGCCGATGCTACCAACAGCTTTTTCAATTGTGGTGCTTCGGCATCGGGCTAGCCATGCAAATAAATCACTGTTTTACACCATTTACGAGGCTCAATGTATCTCCACACTTCATTGGTAGACTTCCGAGGGCCCTGACATTTAAAAACGAGACATTGAGAACTTTGAAAAAGCACTGGTAGTTTACTTACAAGACGATTTATACAGACAGTATCTTCACGAAGTTTAGCGTTTGCAGCCATCTTGAATTTAGTCACGATAAGTTGAGCGACGAGTAAGAATGAACAGGTGTGATAAGGGATCAGATTCCAAAAATAATTCAGTGGAAATGCATGGATTCCCGTTTCTTCCAGTAGCAGCAACTGGAATCCATGCATTTCCACTGAATTATTTTTGGAATCTGATCCCTTATCATACCTGTTCATTCTTACTCGTAGCTCGACTTATCGTGACTAAATTCAAGATGGCAGCAAACGCCAAACTTCGTGAAGATACTGTCTGTATAAATCGTCTTGTAAGTAGGGCTGGGCGATATATCGGTATTACGACTACGACCGATATATTTTTGAAAACGATATGTAGTTGAGACAATATCGTAATACCAGTATTATGTCAAATAATGGGCCATTTTATCAAAGCCACTTGCTCTTCTGTGTTCAGACCATTCAGATAGCCGCAGCTCTGCTCAACTGCGCCCCTTGCGTGTGCACGTTCTCCCTCGCAGCACTACAAACTTTCAAACATGACGGACACTGAGTCAGATTTTGTTTACCTTGATCAGAGGTTGGTGCTGATGCCTATTCCGTCGGCACATCAACGGCTAGACCGAGAATTCTCGTTGTGAAATCAAAATTCCACTGGAGCTCCAAGCGGTTTTGTACACGCAGATTTAAGTTACAACACTGTTTAGCCACTACAGCTCTTCGACTCACGGTAAAATGTCATTTTTGGTACATAGCCTAGCTAATTTAAATAAACTGATGAATGCTTGCGTTTAGCGACAGTAGCAGATCTAAAGTCCTCAGGGAGACAACATAAACGCTGATTTTATTAAGAGGATATGCACGCGACTCGCGAGCAGTTAGGGCATCATTTTTTATGATTCCTGAAACCCCATTTAATCGTGCATAGGGATTTTTCTTACGAACCGGAACATGCAAAAATGAACGCATACAAAACGACGGTAGCGTCTATCACACTCTTGATGAGTGACTCAGTTACGTTGTTTAAGTAGCCTAATTTTTTAAAACTTTTTTTGTTGTTGATAGCAACATGTCTAGGCCATCATAGTCTACATTTGCTTGTCATCTAGGCCCTATCAAACCCTTACAGGTAAAAAAACCGCATTGTGTGACAAAACTGCAGGTTTTTTCAATATTGTTGTGCCCAAAATAGCCTATTGCATTGTGCAGTACAATGTAGGCCTGCGTTGTCAGTCAGGGTCAACTTTTGGTCTTTTGTTATTTGCGCAGCTTTATCAGAGCAACTGTAGCCTATGCCTATTGTAGGCCTATGTTATTGTTTACACTTCTTTGCACAGCTCTGTTAGAGCAGTCTGAAATTAATATAATTAAAACTGGCTGTGTTGTCATAATTGTTGTGTTGAGTGAATATATGAAGCACTTCGCTCTTTCTGTTTGAAATATCAATATCGTATCGATATCGTATATCGCCAAACAGCCCCAAAATATCGGGATATCAGTTTTGGTCCATATCGCCCAGCCCTACTTGTAAGTAAACTACCAGTGCTTTTTCAAAGTTCTCAATGTCTCGTTTTAAATGTCAGGGCCCTCGGAAGTCTACCAATGAAGTGTGGAGATACATTGAGCCTCGTAAATGGTGTAAAACAGTGATTTATTTGCATGGCTAGCCCGATGCCGAAGCACCACAATTGAAAAAGCTGTTGGTAGCATCGGCTAACTAGCGCCAGATTTTGAAGTGCAGGGGACAAGCCGAGATGGGCTATGAGACATACGTTCACACTCGGTATCATGTTTCAATACACTTTGGGTCAATATCACACCGGAATTCTCCTTTAATCTAATAATGGAGCAACGTGAATGCAGGACCAGATGAACCAACTTCTGACTTGAACCGAACGTAACCCCATGCAGACACACACACGCGCACAGCACCACTTTGCTCTCTCTCTCTCTCTCTCTCGCAACAGGACTTGTCACCGCTGAAGTCAAATTATGTTAGGTGCTTCTATATCAACTGCTAACTGACAGAAAATAAAAAAACAAAAGTTTAGCGATCAGGAATTTGTTGTCCATTTGAAGAATGTAATCGATTTTCGGACGTGCACAGACACGGAGTGCATTGTAGTTTCCGTTTCTAGTTTCTAAGTGTTCATTAATTACGTGAAAGATGCTTCATATCAAAACAGCGATCAAACATCAAATTTATCATGACGTATTGTCACAAACACTTACTCCAATTAGAAAATCAAAACCAAAATCATGTAAGTAAAGATTATGTTAAAGTGTTGTTATCTCTGACGCCTGTATAAGGGGGTGGAGGATGTGATATTTTTGACCTGATACATTTGCCTAAATAAAAGGCCTTAAATTGGAAGTATTTTAGCTTTGATTTTCTTTTGACGCTTCAAGGTAGATCTTGCCTTTGTTCAGGGCGAGGTTAGGGATCTTGGGCTCAAAAAGGTTGGTGACCACTGGCCTACATGTATCTGCACTCGCCTATTATTCAAACTCATAGGCAAAGTGAAACTAACTTCATCGTGAACTCATAGTCAATGGCAAAACAGTTCTCAGCTATTTACTTTCACTATTGACTGACAAGGGGTTACCATCAAAAACGTCAGAATAAAACAACATTTACCCCAATAATGTTTGAGTTACTGAATAAAAATCCTATGGATAGCAGAGGAGTTGTTTGGGACTGCTTAGGGGCTGCTAAGGGCTGCTTACACCTTGTGATCAGCTTGCTTTATATGCATCTTTTGCTATTTCTTGGTTAGTGGCATAATGATTTTTAGAGGGTGTGTAAGATACCGATTTTTGGATCATGCGCCAGACCACACCTTATGTTGTTAGTTAGTTAGTTAGTTAGTTAGATAGATAGATAGATAGATAGATAGATAGATAGATACAGTAGGGGCAGAGATAGATAGTTAGATAGATAGATAGATAGATAGATAGATAGATAGATAGTTAGCAGCCGTGGCCTACTGTTTAGCACTTCTGACTTCTAACCGGAGGGTTGCCAGTTCAAACCCCGACCACTAGGGATGGCTGAAGTGCACTTGAGCAAGACACCTAACCCCTCACTGCTCCCCAAGCGCCGCTGTTGTTGCAGGCAGCTCACTGCGCCGGGATTAGTGTGTGCTTTACCTCACTGTGTGTTCACTGTGTGCTCAGTGTGTTTCACTAATTCACGGATTGACCTCCGTGAAGCTGGCCCCCCATGTTACTCAAAAATGATTAAAAACACTGCTATTCGTTTGTGCTACGTTTGTGCCGGTTTGTGCCGTAAAAATTATCGTTTGTGCTGTTAAGGGTTTTAAGTAATTAAACTTTACATTTTTCTGACCAGTGACGTCACTCAGCCCCCCATACTTGTCCAAATTTCCCCAAAATAGTCTCAATCGTTTGTGCTACGTTTGTGCTCGTTTGTGCCGTTAAAAGTAACATTTGTGCTACTATGTTTTTTAAGATATTCCACGTTATTTGTTACACGTGTGACGTCACTCAGCCCCCCATCAATGTCGAAATCTTTCCAAAATGGTCTCAATCGTTTGTGCTAGGTTTGTGCTGATTTGTGCCGTTAAAATAAACATTTGTGCTACTATGTTATTATGGTTTATTTATTACTCGCGTGACGTCACCAGCCCCTCGTCAATGTCCAAAACTCACCAAAATTGTCTCAATCGTTTGTGCTATGTTTGTGCTGATTTGTGCCGTTAAAAATAACATTTGTGTAGCTATGTTTTTAAAGTTATCACGCTTTGTTACAGGTGTGACGTCATCCAGCCCCTTATCAGTGTCCAAATCTCCTCAAAATAGTTGTGATGGCTTTGGCTACGTGCGTGTTGATTTGTGCCATTTAAAGAAACGTGTGTGTACTATGCAGAAGTTGCTCAGCAGTTGTAGCGTAGGCCTATGCTAGACATCACCCAGCAGCGCCCCCCCCCCCCTTATCAATGCCCAATCGTAGTCCTAATCGTTTGTGCTGATTGCGCTGTTAAAAAAAGAAACAAAAGGAAAAAAGAAACATTTGTGCTATATCGTGCTGACCTTAACCGAGAAAAGAAAAGACGTGCTACTATTTACGTGGCTGTTTGTGCTGCCAAAGGTTCTATAGTAGCCTACACCAGCTGCTTGTGCATAACGTCAGAATTACTGCAACCACTACCAGAATAAACCTGCTGGCCATTACTCAGCTGTGGAGAAACACCACTCCATTCTCCGGCCAGTAGCGTCTGCAGGTGTGCACAGCAGTGTGCGTAGGCCTACTATCACGCAGCTACGGAGTGGGCTACGAGAGACTTACGAGAGATAATTTCCCCTGTGTGTGTATATTCACTCCAAGTTAGCCTACCATAACTCATCACTGCACTGTAGCCTATATTCTCTAAGATAAACAAATGTATTCTTCAATAACTGTATGCATCAGAATTACAGTGGATTGTGCACACAAGCAGCACTTAGGCTTTGTTGCTGACCCAAGTCTCCAAGGCCACCGTGGATATATGAAACTTTGCAAACAGCAAAGGAAGGAGGCAGCAAAGCTAGGAGTTATTTTAGATGGACAAGAAGGTAGGCTAAATTGGTATGTTTGTCAAAATAATGTTTAAACATTAAAGTCATACGACAGTAGGCTATACTAAAACTAAAGGTACATTTGTAGCCTTTTTAGCACTTTATAAAGTTGACTAAATTATTAGGCTACTCTTTAGCTATAAACCTAAGAAACAGCTTCCTTGCACTTGTGTTTTCTGCTCAGATCAGGAGAAACATTTGGTAGGCTACAGTTTGGGACGATTTGGCCAGTGTGTGTGAGACTGATGTCATGCGCATAGCAGATAGAACTTGGTAGGCTAATGTAAAAATATAGTTACAGAAAACACATTGATGGGCTGGGCATCACGTGTAATAAACATAGGAGAAATTTCGGCGCAATCAGCACAAACGATTGGGTAGGCTATAGGCCTAGGTTTGGACATTGATGGAGGGGCTGGGTGATGAGCTAGGCTACAATTGCTGGACAAGGCCGCTGGACAATTTACATAGTAGCCTACCCTACAAACGTTTATTTAAATGGCACAAATCAGCGGCGATTTTGAGGAGATTTGGACACTGATGATGGGCTGAATGACGTCACACATGTAACAAAGCGTGTTAACTTAAAAAACATAGCTGCACAAATGTTATTTTTAACGACACAAATCAGCACAAACATAGCACAAACGATTGAGACCATTTTGGTGAGTTTTGGACATTGATGGGGGGCTGGTGACCTCACGCGAGTAAAAAATAAACCATAATAACTTAGAAAACATAGTAGCACAAATGTTTATTTTAACGGCACAAATCAGCACAAACCTAGCACAAACGATTGAGACCATTTTGGAAAGATTTCGACATTGATGGGGGGCTGAGTGACGTCACACGTGTAACAAATAACGTGGAATATCTTAAAAAACATAGTAGCACAAATGTTACTTTTAACGGCACAAATGAGCACAAACGTAGCACAAACGATTGAGACTATTTTGGGGAAATTTGGACAAGTATGGGGGGCTGAGTGACGTCACTGGCCAGAAAAATGTAAAGTTTAATTACTTAAAACCCTTAACAGCACAAACGATAATTTTTACGGCACAAACCGGCACAAACGTAGCACAAACGAATAGCAGTGTTTTTAATCATTTTTGAGCAACATGGGGGGCCAGCTTCACAGAGGTCACGGATTGGGATAAATTTCCCTTACGGGATCAAAAGAGTATATATACTTACTTAGATAGATAGATATGAGATACTTTATTGATCCCCAAGGGATTATTCTAAGCCTTGTGTCACACTTTCCACCTGAATCCACCCTGGCTTTCCACCCTGAATCTTTTTCAACATGTATGTAAGGCCTATGGTAGAGCTTGAAAGCAATTTTAACCATTTAGCAAACTGAAGAAAGAAACTCTATTTTCACATAATAGTGTCCCAATCTAACAAAACAACAAAACGTATTTAGTGTGCTCTTGTGATAGTTTTGGGACTTTCAAGAGGGCTTTAAAGACTCATACAGTACTGTATGTTCACCTTACATTTAATTAATTAATTCTCTTTCAGAGTTATGGTTGGTATGTTTATGGTGGTGTTAATTTAAAACGGATCATTTTGTCATTGTTGATATTTAATATTGTTGTTGGTATTATTGTTATTATATGCTTAAATTCAGGCTTTTCAACAATATTTTGTTTTATGTTATTAACTGTAATGATTATGTTCATATTCTATAAGGTGCTTTGGACAAAAGGGTCTGCAAAATACCATATTAATAACCATAAAGATGACAAAAACCACTGAATTCCATAATTCAAATTTGTTGGCTGGCTGTTTTTCATGTGAATATTTTTGAGTCTTCAACCACCAGATGTCAGTACATATTTGGTAATCATTTCTTACGCTGTCTGTTGTCTGGGATTTATGGGATGTTGACAGAGCAATTTTTTGAAGACCTTTGCCTCCATGATATCAGTGTAAGTGTTACCGTAAGTCCATGTACCATATCTAGAAGTGTGTTTCCCTTTTCCTGTTGATGTCTTTTATGTCAAAAAACATTGGCGTACTGTTGTCGATTTTGTTCTTGGAAGTCTGACGGTGACTACTTGATTTTGTTTAGTTAGATATGTAAATGTATAACCGAATCAGGGAAGACCAAGGATTAGTTCCCTTATACCCAACTTCCTGAATGGATCTGCACATCTCATTGACTGTGTTTACTGTGTTATTTCTTTCAGCTGCTGGTAAGAGAAAATGTTTTAATATTCAAAGTCTTAAGAAGAGAAAACATACATTTACAGTCAAAATGGTCATTCTGTGACATACTGTAAAGATATCAAGAGAAGATAATTGATAAGCTATACATGTTAAAACATGTGTATACATCAACCATGCTAAACACATGCTTATATCACAGTATTGTTATGCTGAATACTGTATGTATATCCTTTTAAGGTTAAGGATTTAGGATATGTTGTTTTCTCTAAAAACTTCCCTACTTGCGCACCGACTAATCATTGCATAGAAGTCTTGAAGCTGCATTGCATCAAACATGATAGATTCATTCTTCCCTTTGTTCCCTCAGGCTTGTGCTCATGCCAAAATGAGTTACTGCTGAATGGGCCTCTGGATGGAGCAGTAGGAGGGAGTGTGGTGTTCAGCCTCATCAACCCTCCATCTGCACCACCTACAAGAATCACCTGGACGTCTCCCACCAATAAAGACATATTCACTGATGGAGTGGGGATACATCCTGATTATGCTGGTAGAGTCTCTGTGAACAACGTCTCAGCTTCACTGGAGCTCAGGAGCCTGACTCTCAATGACACTGGGGAGTACACTGTGAACATCACTGTATCCAGCAGTGGTGTAGAACTTTTTGGGAAAACCTCACTGGCAGTGTTTGGTAAGAGTCCTATCTCTCCCTTACCCTGGTTAAAATTGGTGAATGTGAAACTGATGAATGTAGCAATCCACAAACATTTACAAATGTATAGAGTGTTATTCCCATTTACTTATCTGCTCAACATTTGAGTAGAACATGTATTATTATGAGCCCATTAGACATTGTTCGGTCCCCAGCCCCTACATGTACCACTATATAGTACATATAGTTCAACCTTGATTACAACATGTTCAAGTCACACAATCTTATGGTAACTGGGTGAAGCAGGCCTGTGATAAGCAAAATAATAATTTGTCCTTATTGTGCACCAAGATGGGATATGCAGTATCAAGCATGAATTTGTTTACAATCCTTTTTGAATACAGAATGCACATCAGTAAACATCTTTACAGTGCAACAGTGCAACTCTTAATTCAACTTCAACACACATAAATCCTTTAGCATTTTAAGCATTCACTAAGTGTAACACCCAACCAGGTCAGTGTAAACAGGTACGAAAAAACAATGCAGGTGATGGTCAATCAGAAATGTTTGTGCTGGCTGAAAACCGTTCCAGGAAGTGTGTGGCATAGGCAACTGATGTGCACTCCGTATCCAAAAAGCCTTGTAAACAAATGCATGCTTTTGAAGTATTCATAATGAAACATGCAACATGACAATTTAGTCTTGTCACTTGATCCAACAAAGTATTCCACGTTTGTAGGATAGCTCTTGCAACCTAAAATATCACATCTGTTTGCTTAGTCACATATGGGTGCATAAAGAGCACTTGGTGAATATTAACATATAATGCTGAAATCAGAGTCTTTGTCAAGAGGTTAAAGAAGGTTTATTATGCATTGTGAATGTATGTAGTCATTGCTATACAGTATTATAATGCTTTATGAATATTGGGTTCATAGAAGGTGTCATCATGTTCTTCTCTCATAACATAGTATGCAATCACTCACTTGTTCTATATGTTTTATCATTGTGAAAGGGTCAATTTTGTGTGTCTTGTCTTTTTAATCCACTCAGAAATAATATCTTGCATTGTCATTAAATCCTGATGGGCTTCACACTTTATAGCAGGTAAAAGTTAATCAGACATGGTATAATAAAACATATTCTGTATGACCTCCTTACAGAGAGAATATCTACATCTCCCATCATAAGCACTGGGGGCACCCTCATAGCGGGCATCAGCTCTGTCAACTTGACCTGTGATGCCCAGGGCACCATCATCACCAGAGAGTGGACAACGGATGGAAAACCTCTGTCTGCTAGCAACAGCACCACCTTCCATGAGGAGAACAGAACACTGTCCATCAGCCCAGTAGAGAAGGAGGACAATGGGCAGTACACATGCACAGTCAGCAATCCTATCAGCTCTGTTAGTGAGAACCACAACCTTGGGGTCAATTGTGAGTATTTTTGAATTACTTGATTTGAGCTACTAACTCATTTGATATCAGTTATTGCATTTAATGGAATATATTTCATAGCCTGGCCACGCCCACCTAGACCTCCTTTCAGGGAGATATTAGTCTGGAACATCATAATTCACTAACATTTCTTTCAAACCCCAAAACGGTCAGGCCAATCTGTGACGAAAACAATTTTAATCGAAAGAATGTGTACATTTATTTACAGCAGACATACGCACATTGTTTGACTGACTGCTGAATCTGTTTCTTGTCAGTTTCCCAATTGTGAATCCCCAGACTCAATCCATAAGGTGAATGAGTCTGGTTTTAACCAGGCTATATATTCCATCGTGTGATAGAGGATCTATGTGGCACATTTGCAGCACTTTAGTCCTGGGCCCGGTTTCCTGATAAGGATGGACACACGCACTCACGAGGGTTTTGTTTGGTTTTCGTTTGGTTTTTCCGACTGTTTCCGAACATGCTCGTAGCGTGAACGCGCGTGCACTGCTCTTAAGGCGCTCTTAAGGGGAGCTGTCCACGTTAATAGTTCTGAAATATCCTCTGATTTGATGGTGATGTCAGGTGACTGCACGTCACAGCTAGGCGTACCGTCTAAACTTCGGATCTACACATTAATTCACATCAATACGAAAATAGAAAAACTTTGACATCTGCATGTTCACATCCCAAGTAGGCTATATACCACACACAGACATAAATAATTGTAATTATTTCAAATTAGATTGTTGCACCGTTTATGTTTGTGAAACAAGACAAAGATAAGAAAGAGTTTGAGTAAGAAAGAGAGGAATGTAGGCAACATATAAGCCTAGGCTTAGATTTTGACGCAGGACAAATTAAACCACGTTCCTTTCTCTGCTTTTTCTTCATACGGCTAATAATTAGATAGCCTACACTTACACAAAGATAATGCCAAACTATTCTGGCAGCGTCTCGTTTATAACTTGCATTTTTGTCTGTTTTTAATCACATTATTATGCCCATTAAATGTATGCTGCACGCTAAAATCTAATTCATCACAAGTAAGTACAATAAAAAATGGGAACTTAGTTGGATGATTATATTCTAAGTTGTAATTCCCCTGTATGTCCTCTTGGTGACCTCTATGAGAAGTACCTGTTAAGACGCTCTTAGCCAGTAATGAGAACTCTACTACTATTTTTACGACGCTCTTAAGTTACGATGGTTTCGGGAAACAGTTGGCAAATGTTAAGACGTCCGTAAGAGGGACTTTACGACGCTTATGCTTACGATGCTTTCGGGAAACTGGGCCCAGGTCTCTTCCCAATGAAGTGTGGCACTTTATACAAATATATATAAACTAGAGGTGCAGTGTTGTATGTGCAGTACATCAAACATAGACTGTATTTTAAATATTAGAGCTGGTGGACAATGGTTACAAATGTATATAATATCCAATACAGTAACTTCATTTATTTTAATTATACCTGCTTGTATTCCTAATGTGCTATTGATCATGTCTTTTTTAGATGGGCCAGAGGAGATTGTTATTATTGGCACAAAAGCAGTAGATACTGGCAATTTCATTCATTTGACCTGTGTTGCTAAGTCCATTCCTGAGAGCATCTACACTTGGGCATTTAATGGGACAGAAATATCCGGAGCTTCATACATTAAAGAGCAGAGTGGACATGAAGACAGTGGGAAGTACACCTGCACTGCTAGGAACAGCATCACCAATCTCAGTCAAAATACAGATGTCGATGTGTCAGTCACAGGTAAAGTCTCTTAGGGCCTCTCCAAAGCTTAAACTTGACACCTAGATTACACTCCCTTGCTAGGTCTGGAACCAACCAAGTTAAGATCATAAATGCCTTATTCCAAACGAAATAGGTCTTTCTTTGTCTTTTAATTAATGATGAAATGCAAACTTTGTATACTCATACAATACATGAAAATGAAAAACATGTGATTTCCACATAAGCATAAAGTAAAATGTAGCAAATAGGTCTTTGACAAACCTCTTTGGTGAACTAAGATTTCTAAGATGTCAAAAGGTAAACAACTAAGTTAAGGCCATGTGTGCTGTTTTACCTCCGGGTATCCCATATAATGCTAAATTAATAATTTATTCAAGAATATATCATATACTGTAGGCTATACGAATTCAAGTTGTCTCTATAAATAGCATAGAGTCCAAAGTTTGACAAAGGTAGTTGGTTAGCATGATTGGTTGATTGGATGATTAATGGATATCAACACAGAACATAGCTGTGTCTTTAGGTTAAAACAGGTATTTTTCACATCATGTTGCTTTTTTTAGGTCATTGTTGTAACTATTTTCATTGAATTCCAAGACAGCCCCAATAACGTTTGCTAGTAGTACAGACCAATTGATTGCTTATTGAATCGCTTATTTTGCAGTATATATTTTTAATGAATTAATATTGCTTTGTAGAAATCCGCTTTCACTTTGATTTTTGGGATTTTTATAAATGATTCTATAAAGACCAAATTAAATTGACCAAGATTCCATTTATAAAAGTAGTAAAAGGGGAAATATCCAAATGCGGTGAATACTTACACTGTATCTGAATTGATTGTACTGCTTTGAAATTAACTATCTGAACGTCTCCCAGATTCTTTTTTTACTCTCATATTGTGTCTAAAAATATATATTGTATTCTGCTATTATGCCTCATATACTCTCATATTGTGTGTAAAAATATATATTGTATTCTGCTATTATGCCTCACAGATCAGAAGGAAGTGAATAGCTTGTCCGCTGGAGCCATAGCTGGAATAGCAGTGGCATGTTTGGTTTTTGGTTTGGCAGTTGGGGCTGGAGGTTCTTTCTTTGCAATGAGAAAAAGGTGAGTAAGGGTAAGAGTTGGCCCAAGTAATTGCACTTAATTTCAAAGAGAATATGGAGAGATATATAAAGAGAAAAGATTGTTTTGTCTATCTCTCTTTCTCTCTCTCGTGTGTGTGTGTGTGTGTGTGTGTGTGGGTAGGAATGTCTCTGGAAATTCTAGAAAAAAAGGTTTGCATTTCTTTTTTCTAGTCTTTTCTCTCTAGTCTAATAGGTCAAATACAATGCAGACTTGTACAATACATGTAATCCAAGTGAAACTAGTAACTCTTGTCATTTTTTGCTCAGATGCCCAGGACAGTCCATTTGCCCCCCCGCCCAGAAGTAATGTAAGTAAACAGTAAACACTACACTATCAAATCTTTGTGATTTCCAATCAATGATTTTATACACATTACAATCATGCATTGTTATGCGGATTAGGTTTAAAATGTCATCTCTTACTTTACCCAATAGGATGCTGCTTCGCATGTCTATGTAAACAGGAGAGTTGCTCAAGAATTAAACATGAGGACAAATTCAGGTATTTCAAAATATTTTAAGGCTGTCAAGCAATACAGTAAAAGAGTTGCAAAAGAGTTGTCCATATTTTCCGTATTTTATTTTTTGTTTATTTTGGTTTAGTCATATCAAATAAACATACAAGTTAAAATAAATGTATGCCATTTCAGTGAAGTGATGCCATCTTCTGTTGTTTCAGGCACTGTTGCTCCAAATGATCCTATTTATGACAGACGTTTGTCTTACAAAACTGTGAGTAAACACCACATTTCAGCATACTGCACTTTTTAGCGCCTGTGTACTTTTGCGTTCATTCATTATTCTTTTTTGGTAGTGAAATGGAAAATGGAAAAACAAGTGGTATATGACTTTTTGAAGTTCTATAGTCACTTGCTAAGTGAAAAGTATCCTGTATTTTCAGCTATTTCAGGGATTACAAAGACAATGTGGTCCGTGTACTTCTGTGTTCATTCATTATTCTATTTTGGAAGGAAAATGAAAACAAGTGGTATGTGGACCTATATGACTTTTTCAAGTTATAGTCACTGGCTAAATGAAAATGATCCTGTATTTTCTCCTATTTCAGGGATTAGGCTACAAACACAATGTTGACTTAATGAATGGATAATGTGAAATGCAATAAAGAAAGCATTCTTACAGGGGGCCTACACCAGCGTAAGTGAAGTGTTCCGTTCTCAACGCATATGCTGCAGCACTTAGCTTGATAGTGGCGCGTAGGCCTACCTTTGTAAAAAACAAACAAACAAAAATAATAGTCTTTTTGGCGTCGCAAACGGGACACTTCAGTTTTGTGCCTGGTGTAGCCCCCTATAACAATGTTATTTGGACAGTAGGCTACCTAAAAGGTCTGATCTAGATTTTATTAAACAATGGTTCCTTTGGTCGCCTGCGGTCATATATTTTCATTGGGTTGGACCAGTCTAGAGATGTTTAAACACAGAATACACTCGGGGTTGGCCGTAGGCTAATAGCCTACTTCTGTTTGCTGACGAAACGTCAAGTTCCAACTGCGCATCATGAGATGAGCCTATTATTAAGTCAACTTTAAGATGAGATAGCCATTCATTAAGTCAACATTGTCTTTGTAATCCCTGAAATAGGTCAAAATACAACATCATTTTCATTTAGCAAGTGACTATAGAACTTCAAAATATATACCACTTCCATTCCATTTCCCATTTCACTTCCAAATGAATGATAGCAAAAGTACACAGACGTTTTAGTAATGCATTTGACAATAGTATGGACCAATTGAAATCAAATGGAGCAGTAATCGTAGGACCACCTACAATTTAAAAGATGTACTTTTTTGATTGAGTTCTAAAATGTATCTTTTCTTTGTTTTCCCTTAAAGGATCCAATTGATGAGCCTTTGTATGTAAACTAGTATAATATGACCACTTCATGGACTAGCCACATACCACGTGAAGAAAATAAAGAATGCTTCCCAAGTCCTTCCCCTTTTCCTGCAACTCCTTTTAAACTGAACATTTAATTGTAATTGAGAAATATTCACAGATTTTATTTTTCTATTGAGTGTCTTATGTTCTTTCATATTTATTTACACAAAGAACGTTCCTGCCCTTCCCACACATCCAGGAAATGATAATAAAAGGGAATGACAGTCAAAGGTAGGCTACTGGGCAATGAAATGAGTGTACGGGTTGATTATTAACTGACATTAGACCATTAGTTTCTTCTATGTAATATCCTTGGACTGGATATTTGTAATGTCCCTGTGGGGTAATTTGGTTCACAGAAAACGATATGAGATAGTATTTAGGACATAACACACATATTCAAAATGTAAAATCACATTTGTTTGTAATATGTCACAAGTTTGTAATATGTTCCAATTTAAATGTAAACATAAGCAATGATAAACAAATGCAAGTTGATCTATAATTTGTTAAGAAACCCAAAAGCTGATGGGACAAATGATGTTAGGTATCTGTTAGACCTGGCCCGCTTACCACCTCCCTGATGGCAGGAGGCAAAACTCTGAGTGGAGTGGGTGGTGTGTGTGCCTCTGCCTGCCCAATGCTGTCCAGGTTAGTGCTAGTGATCTTCTGGCAGAGAGTACAATTGTACAGAGTCAAATTTTTTTTGTCACTCAGTTGCCAAACCAGCATATGATAGCAAAAGTCAAAACTGATTCAATAAAAGAAGAGTAAAACATTTTGAGAAGTGATTTGTCAACATTGAATCTCTTCAGCTTCCTCAAAAAGAGCTGTCTCTGATGGGCCTTTCTGAATATGGAGTCAATTTGTGGCATCAAAGGTCAGTGTATCATCTAAGATGGTGCCCAACTACTTGTATTGGCTTACTGTCTCCAGATAGATAGATATGTCAAAGAACAATAGTGCTACCCCCTGTTGTGCACCAGTGGTACTTACCAGCCTCAGAGAAGCAGTCTTTGTGTGAGGTAGCCTGTTATCCCAAACACCAGGAGTGAGTCCAACTTCATCACTGTCAGCTTGTCTCTCTGTAGGATGGGTTGGATAGTTAAAGGTGCTAGAGAAATCAAAGAGAATCTCACTGCAGTATTGACCTTGCCCAAATGAGAGTACACCCTATGCAGCAAATATGATGGTATATTCCACTTCTCCTGGTACTGCAGTGGGAGGAAACAACAACTAATTTCTCAACTCAAAGTTGTCAATTATTGTACATATTATTAAAATTATTTTAAATAATTTTTTAGTGTTTTAATGAAAAATGTAGTTGGAGCAGAGACACACATGGTTGTGTGTTGCATGATTGTGGGTCTACATCGTAGAAACAAATGCACATGTCAGTCCATACTGCACCAAACGGTGTTCATTGCAGAATACCGGGGACCCTATAGACTTATAAGACTGGATGCTTTTTGCTAATTGTGCCGAGTTACAAATTCTGAGTCTGCCTTGATAATTATTCTACTTTGTCTTTTATTACTTTTTTACTACTTTTGCCTTTGTTTTTGCTTACTAATTATTCTTTATTTTTAAATGATTTTACCTTGTGTTTTATGTTTTCTTTTTATTATGATCTTTACCTTTTAACTATTCTTTGACTATATTGCCCTTCTATGTTTTTATTTGTTATTATTGTTTGGTTTTGTTTATGTAAAGCACATTGAATGACCTCTGTGTATGAAATGCGCTATATAAATAAACTTGACTTGACTTGACTTGGACGTGTGATGCATAAAACAATCCAAACTAGACTTTCTAATTTCTCTCTGCCTTGATCATGATTGTCTGCAATACATGTCCACAAGAGTTCCATCTAGTGGCATGATACAGTTATTAAATTCAATTTGTAAAGGTTGCCCTTCGTGAAAGAAAGACCAAGAAAGGCTTTAGCTCGGATGGTCAAGCAACGGACACCAGAGAGCTAAAGAAATAAACAAATAAACAGACACTTTGACATAATTCATTGACATACTGTAAGTTAACGCCTCACATGATGGGGGAAGGTTTTCAGGGGTGAGTTTTACACAAGCTCCAACAATGGCAACTTCCTTAAACTTGTTAAGTTGTTTAGGATAATGTGAAGGACCAGAAAATGGTTGAGAAGGAGTGTCAAGTTTCAATAGGCCTACTCTCAAACAGAGCACGACATTAACTCATAAAGGCCCAGGTCTTATTCACAAGAACAGATATAAGGAATGAGAAAGAACTAAAGAGCAATGGCCTATCAAAACATGCCTGGTCAAGGCCACGATTGTCTGTTGATGTGAGTGGTCAGTACAGAGGCCTGCAGTCAAGAATACTGAAAAACACTGACAAGGCTCTGTGTGTGCATTGCCCAGCAGAGTTCAATAAAGTTGCTGTTGTTTTTTTTTTCCAGTAAAATGAGTAGATAAATAGTATTTATTGTCTCATAGGGATAATAATTTCCACACATCTTCTTTCATGTTCCTTAGCACAACAAAACATTGACACATCAAGTAGGAGAGATGATCAGACAGTACCAAGCCTAATTTAATTCAAAAATTAGATATTTCATATAGATTCATTAGATATAAAGTGAAATATTTCACATTTACAGCTCATGAAAACCGAAAATGAGTATCTCAAAATATTACAATAAAGAGGTTATAATAGAGAAATGTCGGTTTCTTGAGCTCTTAGTCTGGTTAAGTAAACACAACCACAATCATGGGAAAGACTGCAGACTTGATAGTTGTGCAGAAGGCACTCATTGACACCCTCCACTAGGAGGGTAAGCCACAGAAGGTTAGCAGGGTGCTGTATGAAAAGCATATTCATGGAAAGTTGACTCGAATGGAAAAGTGTGTGCAAGCAACAAGGATGGAGGACAGCAGCCTTGAGAGAATTAAGCAAAGTCGATTCAGAAACTTCACAAGGAGTGGACTGAGGCTGGAGTCTGCATCAAGAGCCACCACCCAGGTAAAAAAGTAGTATACTTTAGGGTGTTAGAAATATGATTAAAGTACATGAAGTATAAAGCAAGTATGCTTACACATTTTGTACTTTATGTAAAGTATGTTTAATGTGTACTTTTAGAAAGTATACTTCAAAGTAGATGTTATTAAGTTCAACTTCAGTGTACTAAAATTAAATATACTTATTGTGCAATATTCAAAGTGTTTTTGTAATGTACTTTTTAAAAGTGTACTTTGTTGTTAGTGTATTTTACATGGTAAAGAAGTTTATTTAGTTTAAGAGTATTAAATTGCTAATACTTAGAGTTGTAATATAGTGTACTTATGGAAAGTATATTTTTTGGTAGGCCTAATACATTGTTTGTATAGTTTCATAGTCATAGTATTAAGTTCAACTTCAGTGTACTAAAATTAAATATACTTATTGTGCAATATTCAAAGTGTTTTTGTAATGTAGTTTTTAAAAGTGTACTTTGTTGTTAGTGTATTTTAAATTGTAAAGAAGTTTATTTAGTTTAAGTGTATTAAATTGCTAATACTTAGAGTTGTAATATAGTGTACTTATGGAAAGTATATTTTTTTGGTAGGCCTAATACATTGTTTGTATAGTTTCATAGTCATCTCACCTTTAATAAAATATTAATGTGTGTAGCTTTTAGGCCTGATATGTCAGCCGCATGGATGGCAATGTGCAATAACCTAGCCTAGAGACATACTGATCTATCAGTTTTGGTCATCAAATAATATTTTTTCTTTTGTTGATTTTGTGTCTTAGTAAGGTAGTAGCCTATACATTTATGATGTAGTAGAGGTTGTGAGAGGATGAATGTGGCATTTTGTTAAATTTATAGGCAACACAGTTAAATGTATAGGCAGTCCAGTTGACCAATAACATGGCTGTTTGAATTTGAAATGGAGTGGGCGGATCTGTGCAGCTTTCGAGCAAAACGTGGTGTGAGCAAACATTAACGTTATTTCATACAGTCTATGCTTGTAACTTTATTTGCAAGACAGATGGACTGTAGAGACCAGAAAATGCATACGTTTACGGTCCGTATAAGGTTACAGGTTTGTCTAAATTAAAGATACCATAAATTCTAGTCATGCCAGAGACATTGGTCCTACAGAGCCAGAAGGACTCGTCATATGAGATAACAAGGACTGAAGCCAGTTGGATCTAAAGTGCCAAGTTATTCGTTATCAGGTGAGTCCCAAAGCATATTGTTAAATGATTCTGATGTAGCTTACTCTTTATGACCTTCGGTAGTCTTTGGAGAAGTTAAATTGATGGCTTAGCAATCTTTCAAGAGTTTGTTTTTATCCTTGCTAGTACAAGCTAGCAATGCCAGATCACGTTAGCTAATTTAGCTAACGTTAACGTCATATACGTCGACCAGATCCCTATCAAGAAGAAAACTACATTAGCCTGCTTTGTGTTTGTGGGATTATTGACAAGCGTTGGCTAGCACTAACGTTAGACAAACTATGATGGAAGAAAGTGTGTTCTTTATTAAGCAACGTTTGCCTAAAGTTCACCAATGTTCTTTAATATTATGTGTGGTGTATGCTAAGTTAACTCACAGAAAGGAGGATAGTGATAGGCTAGTCACACTTCACACTTCACATTCATTAGGCATGCTAATGACATTGTAGCTGTTTTTTTCTTTAATCGTGGAGACATCTTTTAAAATGAGTCTACAGGACAAATTACATGCATTTTATGAAGTAGAACGTTTTTTTCCACCATTGATATTAGAGGGGGAATTAAACCTGGTGTTCAACTAAGTTAGTGCTATGAAGCTTAGGCTACATCATTGATATTATGCCTTGGTTTATGCGATAGATTTAGTTTTTTTTAAATTATTTGTGTTTGACAGAGCATTCAAGTTCATTTTATGGTAGTGTTTGTAATTTACCTAGTTTTAATCTGTAGCCTCTATGTTTTTTCAGAAACCGAGATGTCTGAACGCCTCAAATAATCAGCAGTAAAGGTAAATATTCTTCATCCAGGACCTTATCCCATTACTCTTAAAGCATAACTCAAGCCAAAATGCAACCTAGGGTCTTTTTGTGAATGTACCTGAGTCAAACTTTCGTTTGAAAGCATAATTAAGTCAGAAGCGCCACCATTAAGCTTGACTGTATTGTCGTTTCTGGGTCAAATGCCATTTTGAATGGGAGTCGTAGGGGCAGAACTATTTTGATACATGATGATTTTGATTCATGCATCAAAATAGTAGGCTAGTGCCCCTACGACTCCCATTTAAAATGCCATTTGACCCGAAAACGATAATACGGTTGTATTGGAAACAAAGGAATCTAAGGTAATCAAATGCAGAAAACAGGGTGGTTGCACTCATATCGGTGCCAAGGTGCTCAACGCTTTAAGGAAAGACTACCTGGCCAGGTCTACCCATACCAGGATGGCAAACAGATGGTGTCAATACCTATTTGACCTATAAAAAGTAAATGTCAAATAGGTACAGATAATCTGTATTAATCTCATCATTGCCAATGGATTTCTGTGTAAAATATTGTTTATCTTGTAAAATGTTTTCCATCTTCTTTCTGTTCACAGACAACAGAGACAAATTCTCTAATACCAAGGTCAATGCATTTGACGGCTGTCCAGCCCTGGGTTGCCACCGAAAACTTTATGCATCTTGGACTGGAAGATGGTGTGCTAGTAAGGAAGCTAGCTACCACAGCTTTTGCCACCACATCTCAGTATTGGGAGGGAAGTTCACTCACTGCACAACTCTACCAGCTGTACCTTTCCTCCTCAGCCATGATCCGTAACCACCATGGTTTTCTTTCTGGGCCAGAAGACTTTGCAAACAAATAAGCAATAAATGATCATGCATTACACATTTAGCCATGTTAGACTGTTAAGTTGTTGGCTGTAGGCTGGGTGTCCAGTAAACAATTTAAAGCTTAGAGGGCAAATTCTCTCACCTAGGAGGGTGAACAACTTTTGTTTTTCATGAAATCTGCATTTTGAATTGATGGTCTACCAATGAGGCTGTAGAGTATCGCGACACAATAGTGGCAAAAAGCACTTGCGCGATGAAACATGCATTCGGGTGTATTATATTATATATTATTTCACACACGTAGATATTAAATGTGTGCGCGCAAATTCTCTCTGCGCGTGCGCACTCAGAGGAAACTGCTCCCCAAGCATGGAAAAAAATGCTGCGAGCGAGGAGGAATCTGACCAGCGCTCCAAACAGCCACTCGAAAAATCTATGCATGTGAAATAATATAATACGGCCAAATGCATGTTTTATTGCGTTACCACATCCAACTTGAAAAGATATGCTCAAGAGATCCTTAACTTTCAGAAAAATGTTTTACTTTTGTTATGGATGAATATTATGTTTTGTTTTCATTCATGTCAATAAAATGTTTTTCTCATAATCAAAGTGTAATTTGTCATGTAACAGAATAGGTAGGAGAGTACTAATAGTACAATTTTAAAGCACACTAATATTATACTTAAATTGCATGCCTTTATAATGCTTAAAGTATCTTAAGACTATACTTTTATTAACATAACTGCAAACTTTCAAGGCACTTATTGTAGTCAGGAAGTACATTTGAAGTTAATTTAAAATATTACAGAAGCATGCCAAATGAATAGAAATGAGGATGATAAGAGTATTCAAAATACACTACTACACTATTATTAGTTATATTGTAATGCCTTTTAAGTACATTTCCAATACACTTGGGATGTTACAAAATTGTACTGCGACTGTGTTTCGAATGCTCATAAAATATATTTTTCTATAATGTACTTAAGAACACTTTAAGTTTGAAAAAAGTTGTTCCATTTTAGCACACTAATTACACTCAAAGTATAGTCAAGTTGGTATTAAGTTGCACTTAATACATAATTCAATACACTTAATTACACTTGGATTTGATGAAAAAAGTACAAACGGTACTTAGTACACTTTCAAAAAGTATACTTTTAATAGTTTTTTTTTTTACCTGGGCATGCACAGACGTGTCCAGGACATGGGCTACGAGTGGCATATTCCTAGTGTCAAGCCACTCCTGAATCAGAGACCAGGTTAGAGTGTCTTACCTGGGCTAGGAAGAGACAGAACTGGACCTTAGCTCAGTGGTCCAAACTCCTCTTTTTACATAAAAAACAGAATTTGCATTTCATTTTGATATCAGGGTCCAATCAATGTCCCAAGAGTCTGGAGGAAAAGTGGAGAGGCACAGAATCCGAGTTGCTTGATGTCCAGTTTGATGTTTCCACAGTCAGTGATGATTTGTGGTGCCATGTCATTTACTGGTGTTGGTCCACTGTGTTTTATCAAGTCCAGAGTTAATAGCCTTCTACCAGGAGATTTTACAGTAGTGCACTGCATGCTTCCATCTGCTGACAAGCTGTTTGTTTTCATGAAACCATAATGAAGATTACAACAACAAATGGCTTGATATGCTTCACTTTCTATCTAATGAATCTAGAATATATGAAAGATCCACTTTTTGAACCCACATGCAACAGGAGGGCCTTAATACATCTGGGCCCAGGGGCCCGAAAGTTCATAATCCGTCCATGGCTGTCAGTAGCGTGAATACCCAACCAAAGAACCAAAAGCAACAGAAACAAAAATCACAGAGAAAATAACCTTTGTTGGCTAAAAACAGCATCACTTACAGAACAGCCTTCATGAGCATTTAACTAGGGTTATCAAGCGGGCACCTTTCTTCATTGTTGTTTTGTTGAATTAGATTTTTCAACATGCAGTTACATGTAATACAATAGATGTAATATCTTGCGGAGCAAGATACTTCATCAGGAGCCACTTCCAGGAACCCAGATCGCACGAGGGGGGGTCAAAAAAAAGGGGGGGGGGGGTCAAAAAAAACCTTTATGCAGACCAGAGGCAGCGACTGTTTCATTGAAATATATGGCCATAGCTCAGAATTTCACCACATATCAGGGCCGTAGTCACCATAAACTTTGGGGGGGACGTGCCCCCCCCCAATATTCAGATGTGACCAAAATGTCCCCCCCCCCAATATTCGGACATACAAAAAAATAAAGAAAAAACGCTATAGGCTACTACAGGAAACCAACAAGTCCCGCCATCTGAAATACAATCAAACGTAAATAACACACAAATTAGTGACCTATTCATGGTTTCAGAGAGTACACTGTGAATGGTTTGTCCTGGAGGTTTTGCGTTTATCGTTTGAGGCGTGCGCTATCAAAAGCTTCCTGCACCCGACTGCGGTGGAGGCTGTCAACAATATCGCAAAAGATACCGGTACAATTAGGGGTTTGCACCGACGTCACGTTCTGGCCGGTAACTATGGTAACCGATCACGCGCGGCCATATTGGCGATACTCAGTGAATGAAGTACAATGGAGTGTTATGCACTTTGGATATCTTACGTGATTGTAGCCATGTCTAAACAACAGAAAAGCTCATCAAAATGCGTCTAAGATGCAAAGGCAAGTACCAAGTTCAACCACAAGCGCCCCCCTTCCTCTGATAACTTCTGGCATTATTGTCCCTTCTACCTGTTTTTTTAATAACTTTTGGAAGTCAATACCTACACCAGATGTTTTTCTCAGTCTGACCTATTTGTACAACCTAAAACATGGCAATAATTAACCATTTTCCTTGACGATGTTAGGGATTTACTTCAGTGCCTAATGCTTTCTAATGAGGCGAGTAGGCCCTATCTCCAATATGGCGATGTCCAGATCTGATGACACGCCGTGCAAACCCTTAATTCTCACAAAACTTGTTGGAAAGGTGTAGCACTGTCTAAGGAAACCCCATTCATTTTTGAAGCTGATCAGACTTAAAGGTAACTTTGAAGCATTTTCCGTATTGTAGCCTATTTTCTCGCAATGATGGCGAAAGTGAATAGTGTCCTTTCATTTGAATTTGTGCGTGCCTGTGTCATTCATTTCTTTCACATGTCTTACAACATAAATAATGCTTCAATATGCTAGTAGTAATGTCAGAAATGAACCGGTTTATAAGCCTCTTAGAAATGGCTGTTGCATCTTGCATGTTACATTTAGATGCGCACTCAATCGCGCATCCATGCAGGCAAAACGTAGCACTCAAATGTGGCGACGGCACAAAAGTTGAAAAAACTTTTACAATGGCGGTGATAGCCTACAGTTAATGTGAATCGCGGACATTAACCAAAGAAAGGAATTTCCACCTCCATTTACCAAATAAAGGCTGTGTTTCTACATTTTAACACAAAATTTAATTTCTGTCAGAAACCAGCCTATAATGCATAGGGTAACTTGAGGTGAGTCAGACAGAAGAGGGACATGTCTTAGTAGCCTATATTGAATCCCATCCCTTTCAAACAACCTTAAAATTGTGTGATTAGCCGCCAGAATAATAAAATCAAAATACAAAATATGACTGGGCTAGGTCCTATGAGTAAGCATTCAGTGTAATATAGTTATCAAAGATACTCTAGTTTGTATTTTCTTTTAAAATATACATTTTGGAGACAAATGGAGTCATACCACAGGTCTATATCCAGGGATGGGTTATTGAATGGGCCTACTGGGCCCAAGAGCTCGGGGGGCCCTGAAGCCTAAGACTGTGTGAAGTTGCTTCTCCGCCCTTTTCTTCTATTTCCACAAAACTCACGTCGTCATAATATAAAGGGTCTTTTTTTTAAAAAAATTTAAAGTCTTCCGGGGAAGTATGCCCCCGGGCCCCCCTATCTTAACAGGGGAGGTTTTTTTTGCATCTATGCCCAGGGGTTCATAATCCATCTGTGCCTATGTCCGTCAAAAGTTTGGTATATCCTAATTGACTGACTTAACTAATGACTTGTTTGTGATTTTAATAATATTTTTGCATTGCAGGAAATGTATTGAAATTCTGTTATTGTAATTCACACCGCACCACAGATTTGGTCCCCCCCAATGTTGACATCATGGCTACGGCCTTGCCACATATGCTAAGATCTTGGTTCTGTAGAATTTTGGGCACGGTTTCATGATCCTCAAAGCCTTCTGACCATTTCGATACATTTTTAGCATTTTTTGTCAGCATTCCAGTCTGGAGAAAATCAACCTTATATCAGGTGTGCGCCTGTTATTTATTCTGCTGCTGTTGGCTATGAGTCTGACAGATGGAACGCCTCATTTTGCGCCCATAGACATGAACTATGACGAAGTGTCTTGCTCCGTCTATGTACAATCTTTGGTTCTAGCTAGTGGATGTTTGAGGAGACAGCAGGTCCTGGAATTCGGGCTGCAGGAGATGAGTACTGTCAGACAGAATGGATTCTGCCTTCTTTAGCACCTACGCCCATTTGCCTGCAAGAAGGTGTAGGATCACTGGAGAGTTGGCTATCAGCGTCCAATAAAACATAAGCATACAGTCATGGGTCTAGGATGTAACTGAGACCGTCATCCTGCTTTGGCATGATAATTATCTGCTGTAGGAACCCCTGTGTGTGTTCTGTGGTGGATTTCTATGACTTAAAGCAGGGATCCCCAACCTTTTATGTAAACATTTTTACAATGTCTTAAAATAATTATTATAAGATTAAAATATTTGTACAACAATGTTAAGCTTTAATACATCCTTATGTTATAAACTATGTAACCTGTGTGTAAAATGTGTAAAAAAAACCATATAATTGTTTAAACGCATCATAGGCTATGTCACATCCTTGCGGCCCTTTGACTCTGCCGTGGCTTGAGTGGACAAGCAAGCGATGGTGTCAAACTCCCTAAAAAGTAAAACAGATCAATTTAATAATCAATTAAATGCTTGGACGAATGTTTGCCTTCACCTAGTCTGAAAAGCCAGCCCAAACTTAGCGGCGCCCACAAAATTTGCGGTCGGGAAATTCGGTCTGGAATTGTTCCGTAGACAAGCCTCTATGAAAACTTGAGAATCGTGCGAACCAATCAAATCATATAGGCCGACTTTCATTGTGTTTTAATTCCTATTGATATTTTCCAAAAAGAAGTGTTTAGTTCAGGGGTTGGCAACCTTTACTTTCAAAAGAGCTATTTTTGACCAAAAATTGTAAAACTAACTTCCTACTTTTTTTAAATACAAGGAGTCTTCAGCCTATTGGTCTGAATTAGCTTATCAACATCACCTGAATCAAGGTTAGTGTGACGGCGGGCCAGCCGCCGCACAGAACGACGAAGAAGTGGCAAATGTTTAGTCTTGCACTTTCGTTTAGCCTACTCTCCACACACACACACACACACACACACATAGTTAATTAGTTGTCTTTGTTCATGCACATTTGAAATATTACCCGGTTACATTGTCATTCATTAAGTTTTTGTATCATTCAGTTACAATAACATTCACAATCTATGCTACAGTACTGTACAAAACACAGAACTCGTTTACCTTCGTTACTTTCGCAAATACGTTTTTATTTTTTAAATTGAATGACAGGCCAGAACTTAATATAATCAAACAGTTGAGTGGTCCAAAATAAGATTGCTGTGACTTCTAAATTATTCTTATCCCCATTTCCCTTTGGCCTTGCTCAAACTGTTGTTCCACATTATAATAGGCTATAGCAATCATAATAATAATCATAACAATATAATTTTTGTATGATTATACAATATTGCTGCTGGCTATGTAGGCTAAGCATGCCTTGACATTTTTGCTCTGTGTCCAAATGCAATGTTTCATAGCGATTTCATTGTTTTTCTGAAGATCACACAAAACTACAAGCCCGATTTTGATGAAAGCTGGCGGAATGTAGCAAGGGAAAAGTTCGGTATCGCTGGGCTGCCCGGCCTGTCCAACTTTAACTTTCACAATGTTGCATTCCATGGTAGGCTATTTGGTCAGCATGAGTATCTGTGCTCTCAGAATGATCTACTTCCGAGATGTCTTCAACATTACATTCTATAGAGCAGTGGTCCCCAAACTACGGCCCGCGCCACCTCATTTTGGGTGGCCCCCCAAAACATGTCCGTGGTATATAGCATCTACCCCGCATGGGAGTATGACATCGTCAAACTATAACCTCCGTAATTCCCCCATTCATTCTCTATAGCGAGTCTTAAAGGGAAACTTGGCAACTATTTCAACTTAATAAACCCGTTTAGAAATCATTTGGATGGTTAAATGACCTGTTCCGGTGAAAATGGTGACTTTCCCTGCTGCGCCTAGCGTCCCCAGGCGGAAAACCAACCTTGCAACATTAAGACTACCGTCCCGGAAAGAGAAGTGAGAAACAAGAAACTCGTTTTAAATCGTGTTTCTTACCTTTTAACATCCACATAGTTCTGCCAAACTTATGCTAACAGTTCGCTAGCTTGTAAACAAATCCATGTGCTTTATCGTTACCTTTTCACAGTTTGAAATAGCATAATGTGCAATTTCTCCAGCAGAGGGGGAAATCCTGCCAAGTTTCCCTTTAACAGTACACGTGTAATACTCTTTTTGTCCACTGGTGGTTGTTTTGGCGCTGTTTCGCGTTTGCCATCGAAAACGGAATGAAATGTAGGCCTACTTGCAAACAATGTAAGAGGCCTATGCTGACTGTATCAGTGCTCAAAGTATTCTAAAAGTTTATCAATTAATTGCTAATAACTAACTAACTTCTATTCAAGTCATATTTCTGTGACTTTCTGGGATAATCATTTCTATTTTGTATCCACTCGTTCAAATGTTCATACAAATTCACAAGTTCTCATAAGGTGAGTGAAAGTGGTCATTTCAGATGTTTTTGCCAGTACTTCATAAAACTCTCATAGTTTGAGAATTTTAAATTATTTGTAGGATATTGCTTGTTCACAATTTGAGCTGTGTACGCAGAGTTCAGAGTTCACACATTTTGAATATTTCATTTGAGCTACGTTTTACACTGATATGGCATGATGGCAATATAAACACAGCTAGCAATGGTATTAAATTACAGTAGCCTATGATTAAATGTAATGGAATATTCAACTAAGGTAGACTGTTCACAGCACTAAGCTATTTATGGTTACTGATATACTCCGAGTCTCTGGCCCTCTCTTAGAGCCAGGCATTTTGAGCTGGCCCTCGGAAGAAAAAGTTTGGGGACCACTGCTATAGAGGATTTTTTGGAGTGCTTTGTCTCCTCATTAGAAAGGAACGGCAGAGTTAAAGGGACGCAAGGATGTGACAGCATATGTCGCGTTCAAATAAGATTAGAATAGAGGTCTTTATTGTCCACTACTGTGGAAATTCGTCTTTGGCCCCACCAAACATGTAACACACACAAGCAAGACTACACAACAGGTACAACATAAAGCAGACACAAACAAAGACTACATACAAACTACTACAAAGATACAACAATAACAACATAATGCAAACACACACAAAGACTATACAGCAGATACGACAAATAGCAAGCACAAACAAGACTACACAGCAGGTACAACATATAGAAACATGGAAATGTGCAAAGGAAGTTGTCAATAAAATGCAGTAGATAATATAAGTTAATCAGTTAATCATAAAACTCATAAATTATATTGATTTAGCAAATTAATAGATGATGGTATAAAATATTTCTTAAAAATGTTTCTGCTTGATGTAGGTACTCTATATCTTCTTCCTGAAGGGAGTTTTTCAAAAGTGTGATATAGTGCAGTGTTTCCCAAAGTCTGGGTCAGGAGATTTTATTTGGGTCGCCAGCACAATTTATGTTGTGTTATAGGCCTAACTGATACCATTTGTCATTTGATACCAGGAAAGCTAACATTTTTCTATTAGGATGTAGACTGTTAACTACCACAGTCACGGTTTTGTCATAAAAGCTCATGAAACTGGCGCATGAAATTGGGGGACGAACGCATTGCAGAGGGGGTGCCAGCATGGATATCTACCTCTCAAAATGAAACCGTTCTATGGGGCGCCTGCCATGTACCTCGCAGTTGCAAACTGCAAGGGACATGAATCCGCCTATTTGCACGAACATTAATAGATACCAGTTCCTCAACTTTACCGATTAAAATCTAGTGACCGTGCTGTCAACTAAAGCAGACATCCATAGACCGGACAGAAGGCCATTCAATTTGCATACAGTTTCGATTGCAGATGCAATCTTTAAAGTTAATAGCAACCTCCTCACATTCTTATTTCTGATTTAAAATGCACAACAGTGCATTATATTAGTCTCAGTGGCGTAACTATAGTAGGTGCAGCAAGTGCAGTCGCACCAGGGCCCGTGACCTCCCGGGGCCCGTCGCTACCCCCGCCCTGCCTCATTTTTTTTTTTTTTTTAGAACTTTAGAATGTTAGAGCACGGAGAGTGAAGCGCTTAACCGATGCAGAGAGATACTTCAAAGTGCAGGTATTTAATGCAACTCTGGACATCATAATCAGTCAGCTCTCCCAAAGATTTGCAAGTATGCGGGAAACTTGTCATGTGTTTGAGTCTTGACGTCCTATGACCCTTCAACTCGCAGGTGATGATGAACTGCTTGAAAAGGCAAGACGTTTGTCAGACCATTATAGCAGGGACATTGCACCAACATTCCCAACACAACTCCTCTCATTCAGGTGTTGCTTTAAAGCAGAGATTTCACAGAAGTCATCTAGTTTTTAACTTGCCAAAATGCTGGTGGTAGACAGTGTAACATCCACATTCGGGGAAGTGTGTAGGCTACTCATGTTGTTTCTGACATTGCCTGTGACTGTGGCAACAGCTAAGCGATATTTTTCCAAACTCAAACTTATTAAGACCTATACCTAAGAGGCTCCGTGGGTTAGCTATCCTGTCCATTGAAAATACGAGAGCCAGAGCATTAAATATTGGGAACATCGTTGACGATGGCTCGTAAGATGGCCTTCTTCTAATGGCCTAATTCACGCATATTGGGGATTGTATTTGAATGATTTTATTTGGTTTCTGGACGGTTAAATAAGTTAGGCTACATTAAGTTTTGTTTCTGCGCAGTGCGAGTTTATAAGCAAGCAATCTACGCTTGCAGTTTCAGCAGAGGGTTGAAGAGGCGCATTGAGTGTTCCCATAATTCCATGCGAGTTGATGTTAATGCAGTAATATTAGATTACCCTGGCCTGCAGGCTGTTAATATATATATTTTTTTTAATGTTTTCACATGTCGTGTGTTTTTTATTTGAAATTGTATTCTGTAACTACTAAACTACTTCGGTGCCTCAGGCCCTTTGCATAAACAATTGAAGTCACCCTTAATGTGTATTGCATGTATCAGAGCTAATTCATCCTGGGTCAAAGTGCGTCAGTATGGGGCCCGCGTAGCGCTCTCGCACCTGGGCCCACCATTGGTTTGTTACGCCACTGATTAGTCTACAATTTAAATGGGCATTTTAAACACTATTCCTCTCGTTTTCTACCTCGCTAACTCCAAAGTAAAGGTGCATTCTTCCGGCTATTGCGCAAACGCCTCTTGTTCTGATATAACGACTATACAATATAATATAATACAACAGTACAATATAACGACTTGAGTTATTTGCTGTTTACATTGGAATTGATGTCCACAGTGTTATGGACCCATTTGTCTGCAACGCAACGTAGCCTACAACATTTTTTTTTAGAAATACAGGAACAGCTTACTATGCTGACGAATGACGACTGCGCAACATGCGAGAATTTTGCCCTACTCTCGGATGCGCATTAAAACGTATCTTTTCAGTAGTCATTTCCAACTTTTCACGCTGATGGTGCTCAAAATGCAACACAACCGTGTTCAAAGCAGAGATCCTATAGCAATGTATGGTTGGGGGAGGCATAGAAAAGTTGGAGAACCTGTGGCCTAAAACAATATTGGTGGTTGCAGGGTAGATTTGAAGTGAAATGGGTCGCGATGGTCTGTCATTTTTAAAAAGTGGGTCGCCAGAAAAAAAGTTTGGGAAACACTGATATAGTGGATGTAAAGGATCATGGACTATCTGTAGGGCTTTCCTCTTAGTGTGTGTTGTTTGTTTATATTTTTAAACAAAGCCAGGGAGCTAACAGAGAGTGTATAAAAGGCCGTATTGAGCCACAATGAGATATTGAAATCTCCATCTACTTTACTCTGCCTTAATTTTTGCCACCTGATGTGTTGATATCCTAAGTGTAATGTGCTCTGTAATATTTGTTACCACAATGAGATGTTCAGTCTGTGACTCTTCTTGCCCCTCAGGATTGTTTGTGCCAAAATGAATTACAAGTGGATTCACCTCCGTATCGAGAAGCAGGACAGAGTGTGGAGTTCACCATCATCAACCCACCAACTCCACCATTTCTAGTAGTCATATGGGAGTTAAAAGATGTGGGAATAATCTTAACTTTAGCTGGGGATGTAGAGTCACCAGCTGATGGATATGTTGGTAGAGTCTCTGTGAGCAAAACCACAGGTTCACTGGAGCTCAGGCAGCTGACTGTCAATGACACTGGGATTTACACTGTGGCGATCCAGTCTGGCGGTATTAAGGCGAGGGGAAAAATCACTGACAGTGTTTGGTATGTAGACCCTCAATCTGCATGTTTGCAAATGTGCACGTTTACGGTGTATACGGTGCCCTATAATTCTAGAGATAGCTGTCTCAAGTGACTCAAGACTCATTAAAGTGAATGTACTCAACTGGAAAGGCGAGGTGACAGTGGGAATGTTGAATATGTATTTGCTATATCTTCTGAAAACTATAAGCCACATATGCTTTAGAAATTATTATTTATTTATTTTTGAATGGGACACCTCTCTTATTAATGAGTGTGACAGCATGTGGGGCTCTATGTGCATTCATTGAGAGACATTTTCGTTTAATTTAGAATATTGGATGAAATATGATTTGTTACTTACACAAACAACTAAAATACACGTTCACATTTCCCAGCGGGTTTTGTAAGTTAATGTAAAATAAACTGTTATGTGTTATTACCATCATCAGGTGGCCTAGGCCTATATAGCCTAGAGTCGGGCTCCACATATTATTACATATATTATTTCCCTGCAAAGCACTGAGTATTGTGCTGTCAAAAGTAATTCATTGCCACGATTAAGTGTAAATGTGTTAAAACTAGATATGTGTTAAAGGAAATACCAGTGCAAGCAAACAAATGTTTAACAAATATTTCAATTGCAAATGCAATTCAGTGCATTTAGAGAACAACAAAGACATAGTTTTAGTGGCAACAAAAGGATAGTTAAAAAAGAGGAATGAGTTACTAAGACCCTGTGCATGTTCCCTCGATATCTTTATCTTAACCCTCCTGTGTTTGTTGTTATGTTTACTGGTTTTGTGTCAAAAATGACCGCTGCATTATAACCTATTATAAATCTTATTAACTGATAGCCTTTGTTTTATGTGTTTGGACCTTTCATCCATATGTTTACACAGCATTTCAGTTCACTCAAACAGATATAACGCTTTCAACAAGTCAGTACACTTGTTTTGAAAGTTTCGTGCATGTGTACAGTGTGTATCTTTATGTAGTATGGATGAACAGTTATTTCATTGTTGCTTATTGAACATGAAGATTATTTTACTGTTTTCCACATTCTATACATTCACATTTACATGTATTCATTTAGCAGACACTTTTATCCAAAGCGACTTACAACAACAACATAATAGGAGGAATAGGATAAATAATATTCAAGCTAAATTGCAGAGAAGACCTTAGGTAACAATTATTACACCAACAATGAATACTACTACCAGTGGATGAGAGTGCTTTGAGTACTAGTCAGTGTAGTCTTGATTTTCCCCTGGGGATCAATAAAGTATCTATCTGTCTAGTCGAAGGAGGTGATAGAAGAAGGAGGTAGCAGAAAGAAGAAAGGGAAGTGCATGTTATGTGTGTTGGGTTGTTAGACATATTAGGAGAGGAGGTACTCTTGACATATGTAATAATAGGAAGGTATGACTAATCTTAAAGTTTTGGATTTATTTAATTTTGAAAGAGTATTAACTGAATTTGGGTAAAATTGTCAACACGGTGTAACCACAAAAACATGAACCAAATAATTACACTTGCTGAAAAAAATTTGAAATTCTCTCCAAAATCCCTTCTAAAATAATCTGGCATGATCTTGCAGAAGAACTTTTCTATATTTAATACAAGTAATGAAACCCCATTGTTCTGAATGTTTTAATTAATATGGAGAATCGTGTCTGTCACATCAACCACTTAAAATGTCAAGTGGTGTAACCACCATTTAAGGAGCAATTCTGTATGAATTATGCCAGAGGATCATGTGACAGGAAACTATGTCATCGAGAAGGACCCTTCAAGACCCCAACTGCTATGAGTCAAGGTTAGCAACTCTCTTAAAGTAACATAATAGGGTTTTTAGGCCATGGCCAGGCAAGCTTAGGTTATACATGTCAAATGGTATGACCTTTTGAAAATGTTTATAAATCATAATAATCATAAAATATTCAATTTAATGTAAAAACTGTGTTTTGATATTGACATAAAGGTGAAGTGTGTACATAGTTGTCCATAATAATACCTGCAAATTTTGCTTTTAAATAGAAATGTCAAATGGTGTAACCGGTTACACCATTTGACTCTCTTCTGTTTGAGACTAGTTTGGTCAGATTCAGGGCCAAGAGTATGTAATTTGAGGTGCCAATTATATTATTTTTATAATTTAAATAGTGACTAACTGTTTAGCATGAACAATAGCTTAAAAAGGGTTTAATTAGATTGCATTTTAAGCGATTTTTGAAATGTCAAAGCTTTTCATTTTAAATTTAAACTTCCATAATTATTTTTTTATATTTTATTATGATGTATGTAAACAGTATGTTCAAATTATAAATAATTAATATAAATACATTTATTATAAAATGTACCTCTTGTCCCCCAATGGATGCCACTTACAAGCAAGGAAAACTTGTCTCGCCACAGAGTGCAAGTGAACACAGATCCTGCTGTTGGTTGGTTGTTAAGAAATTATCATACCCATTCTTTCACTCACTCTTATTCTCTCTCACACACACTTTGGGCCCTATTTTAGCAATGTAAAATGCATGGTCACTAGCGAATAGCGTAAATACATTTAGGGGTTTGTCCAGTCCACATTTGGGGTGGTTTTGTTATCAAACGTCAGGTGCCTGGCGCAAAAGGTGGCTCTTATGTTTCTTAATCAGTCATGGGTGTGTTTTGGGCTTAACATCCTTTAAACCAATGAGGAGGACATCTGTCATTCCCTTTAACAGCAAGCAGGGCAACATCAAACAGCGCATCAGTATTTTGATAGTCAGCGGTGTATTTAAAGGAATCTGCTTGTACGCAAGACGTATGAAACAGGTATTCCACTAAGCCATTCTTTACTAAAACCTAGCAGAGTATAGGCTACACACATCTGCACTTGTCTATTAATTGAACTATAGGCAAAGTGAAACTAACTTCACCGTGGTGTCATAGTCATTGACAAAACAGTTATACACAGTTAATTACTTTCACTATTGACTGACAATGGGTTACCAGCAAAAACTTAGCCTGAAAAAAGCTTCCCCCTATAATGTTCGAATGACTGAATAAATAACCTAAGGACATTTATTCTGCAGAGAAATTGCTGCCTACATCTCGTGACAGTGCGTCTTCAGATGTGTTTCATATGCGCCTGTCGCTATAGACCAGACTTTTCTGCACACCCCAGGGCGCATTATTTAATAAAACTGAAGTGTAAGATAGGAAAAAACTGCGTCAGAATAATAATACGCTTTGCACCAGGTTTTGCATCGCGAAAATAGGGCTATTTATCTCACTCTCTATTTTCTGTCAATTTCTTGTCCTATTGCTATAAACGTTTTATGGTCAATTGGTGTAACCGATTTATGTCAATTGGTGTAACCAGTATTTTGTCTAAAAGACTAATAATGTACAAAAAAGTTAATATGGATAATGATTTAAAACCCTACCCCACTGTAATAATGGTTGTTTAAACCATTTTTACTCAAATGGTCAAAGAATAGACATAAAACAAGATGTTTATAGCATATGGTCTTGCTCAGTACAATGAAAAACCCATATAATTTAAATTTAGAAATAAATATAATAAAACATATTCTCATAGGATATTACAAAATAAACTAATAATTTCATGAGAGCAATTGCATGAACTCTAGGAGGTGTGACATATTAGATATTTGTCATTTTTGTGGTTACACCATTTGACAATTTAACAGGCTGTTAGTTCTATCTTTTGTTAAAAAATAGTATACACATCATATTAAATAATATGAATACAACAGAAATACAAAGTATACACTTTAGCAAATCTCAGGCATGTTTTGTTTTAAAGGTTTAAACATATTTTTTATTTTCTCATCTTACCAACCCTTATATGTCACTGACCCTACCAAATAATTATTGTATTGTGTCTAATAAATGTATATTTGATTCTGCTATTATGCCCTACAGAAGTGAACAGATTGTCTATTGGAGCCATAGCTGGAATAGGAGTGGCATGTGTGGTTTTTGGTTTGTCAGTTGGAGCTGGAGCTACTTTATTTGCAATAAGAAAAGGGTGAGTTCAATAGTTCAACTTCCAAGGGTAAGGGTTAGCCCAAGTAATTGCACATATTTTTAAAGAGATTAAATGTATCTGTCTCTCTCCCTCCCTTGTGTGTGTGTGTGTGGAATTTATCTGGAAAATCCAGAGAAAAGGATATGTATTTGTTTTGTTTGGTCATTTCTCTCTAGTGCTAACTATGCAAACCTGTGTACATGTAATCCAACATTAATCACAACAGTCATTTTATGCTTAGATGGCCAGGACAAGTCTGCCACAAGTAATGTGAGTGAACACTACACTATCAAATCAAATTTTTTTTAATCATATTATACATACTTGCAGATTAGGTTTCAAATGTATTCTCTTACTTCACTCAATAGGATGCTGTTATGCATATCTATGAAAACTGTGTAAAAAGTCCAGAATTAACAAATTTACCTACAAACAAGGCGACAAATTCAGGTATTTCAGGAAATATTGCTGTCAAGCAATACAGTGAGACAGTTCCAGCCCATGAAGCAGGTCTGAATATATATCCATTGTTAATGTGGAGTGGAATTTTCCATAAATTGTAATAATGTGATATCAGACTATATGACCTTTGATCTGATTTTTTTTTTTTTTTTTTTTTTACAAGTATTTTTATTGTTTTAAAGAAGGTCCTTTCACAATGTGTTCAACATGTATACAATACATTCAACTAGTCACCTAGTAACTCCCATCCCACCCACAACAATTATGCCAAGAGATAAATTCCTTGCAAAAAGCAAAACAGAGAATTTTTAAAGTAAAATTAAAGTAACTTATAAGAGAAAAAATAATAATAAAATAAAATATAAAAAAATATATATATAAAAAAAAATAATAAATTAATTCATTCATTAAAAAAATCATGGTGATTGACTAATTTTACAGCTTTGAACTATCTGCTATTATGAAGGAAGAGTTGTTAGATTGTCAAAGTAGGTCAGTAGAGGATACCAGGTCTTATAGAATTTTTTGTTGGATCCTTTAAGGAAATATTTGATCTTTTCCAGTTTTGGAAACAACATCAGATCTGAAAGCCATACAGATGCTTTTGGCGGAGTCACTGATTTCCATTCTAAGAGTATTCTCCGACGTGCTATGAGGGTTGCAAAAACAATAACAGTCTCCTTACTGCTGGGCATTACAAAGTCTCCTCCTTGCACCCCAAATATAGCTGTTGCAGGGCTGGGTTGTAGATCCAAGCCAAAAGCCTCATTCAAGATCTCAATTACTGATGCCCAAAACTCACTTATCTTAGAGCATGACCAGAACATGTGCATTAAATCTCCTCTGGCCATTCTACAACGGTCACATTAGTCGTCCTCGTTAGCATATATTTTGGCCAGTTTAGCCTTAATGCATACAATGAAGAATTTTGAACTAAATTAAGTTTAAACGTGCACAAGTGGAGGATCCGTTTACCCAGGTCAGAGCTCTGTCCCACACTGCCTCAGATATGTCAGTCCCTATTTCTTCTTCCCACTTAGATTTGATGCTATCCATAGATGTATTTTTGGCTGACATGATGAAGTTATACAGTATATAACTGATATCTGGCCTCTCAGGGTTAGAGGAGTTTGGAGTATGTCATCCATAACTGACGGCTCAGGTAACTGAGGAAAGGATGGGATATGTGTTTGAATAAAATGACGAATCTGCAGGAATCGGAAGAAACTGGATTTGGAAATATTGAACGTGTTGGAAAAGTCAGTAAAGTTAGGAAAGCCCTTGGCTATGAAAAAATCTTTGCAGGAAGTGAGGCCCTTATGATTCCACTGTCTGAAAGTGTTGTCCATCTTAGCAGCTGGAAAATTATGATTATTGCAGACAGGACTAAGTATGGAAAGACCAGACAAATTAAATGTTTGCCTAAACTGTATCCATATCCTCAGTGTAGAACTTAGTACTGGACTGGAGGAAAACCGTGATGGACAGAGGGGGAGCTTTGATGTAATCAGCGCAGCAAGCGATGTTTGTTTACAACATTTTGCTTCTGCATTGCACCAGTCTGTTTCAGGGGCCTGGAACCAATAAAAAAAAAAATCGTAAATTTGCTGCCCAGTAATAACCCATCAGATTAGGTAGGGCAAGGCCACCTTCTTTTCTTGGTCTTTCAAGACATATCCTTCGTATCCTTGAGGCTTTATCTCCCCATAAAAACTTTGAAAGTTGCTCATCAGTTGAGCGAAAAAATTACTTTGGTAGAAAAACGGGAAGACTTTGAAATAAGTACAAAAATCTGGGTAGGACATACATTTTTATGCAATTAATTCACCCAGCTAAAGATAAATAAAGAGTACTCCAGCGCTGAAGTTCAGACTTCAGTTTTTCAAGCATGGGAGAAAAGTTTGCTTCAAATAAACCAGAGAAGGAAGGGGTCACAAAAATTCCCAAATATTTAAACCCTAACTTTGACATAGAGAAGGGCAGGTCTGCATCCTTAATCTTGTGGGCCTTGTCATTTATGGGAAAACATGTACTTTTAGAGTAATTGATTTTATAACCAGAAAAGCTACTGAAATCATTTAAAATATTTAAAATCACAGGTATGCAAAACAAAGGATCACTAATGTAAATTAAAAGATCATCTGCATACAGTGAGAGTTTATATTCCATTTCCATCCTATTAATACCAAATATAGATTGTGTAGTCCTAAGCCTAATTGCTAGGGGTTCTATTGCAATAATAAACAGCAGTGGGCTTAGGGGACAGCCTTGACGCGTTCCTCTGGACAATGGAAAATATTGGACAAAACAAACATAACTTGTTGGTAACTACTGCAGCCTTTAGGGAAGAGTACAATAAACGATTCCAGGATACAAATTCTGGACCAAACCCAAAGCCTATTCAATACAGAAAACAAGTATCCCCACTCCACTCCTCTGACAAAACCTGTTTGGTCGGTTGAGATTATACTTGATATTACGGTGTTAATTCTAGCTGCTAAAACTTTGGAAAGTATCTTGACGTCTACATTCAATAATGATATGGGTCTATATGAGGCACAGTCTACCGGATCTTTGCCTGGCTTCAGTAAAACTGTGATAAGAGCCTCTGTGAGGCTCTGTGGTAGGGATGACTGGTCAAAAGAGTAATTAAACATGTTAAGAAGTAAAGGTGCCAGTTGCGAAGCAAATTTTTTATAAAACTCTACTGGGTAGCCATCTGGCCCAGGAGTTTTCCCACTCTGCATATCCCTAATTGCACTCTCTATTTCCTGTATGTCCAGAAGTTTTTCCAGGTTTTCACTTTGTTCCTTTGTAATATTTGGGATGTCAAGATTTGCTAGAAACTCTGTCATAAGAGTGGTATCTTGGGGGAATTCTGACGTGTATAGTTTTGCGTAATATTCTTTGAAGGTATTGTTAATTTCTTGTGGGTCTACTGTCAGGTCCTGAGTTGTTTTCCTAATATTTGGAATTAGCCTAGATGCAGACCTGACCTTTAACTGATGGGCAAGGAGGCGTCCAGCCTTTTCCCCATGCTCATAGAAAAATGCTCGCGACCGCAATAGGCCTTGTTCAGTCTTCTCTGTAGATAATAGCTCGTATTGTGCTTTTAAATTCAATTTCTCTTTGTATAATTCAGGGGTTGGGGCATTCAGGTATTGTTGATCAGTTTTCAAAATAGAGTCTATTAGTTTCTCCTGTGCTTGTTTCCTTTCTTTATTGCGTGATGCTGAGAATGAAATTTTGTGTCCTCTGAGAACAACTTTTAATGTTTCCCAGAGTATGGATGGAGATACAGAGTCCGTCTGATTGGTTAGAAGAAAATCGTCTATTGCTTTTGCTATATACTGACAAAAGCCTGAATCTGAGAGTAGGGTTGTATTCAGTCTCCAATTTGGCTTTCCAGGGCACTTAAGTGTGATGTTGATGTCAAGGCTGATTGGTGCATGATCCGATTCTACAATAGCAGTGTATTCTGTAGCTTTTACTGCCGGGATAAGACGTTTGTCAATGAAAAAATAGTCTATTCTTGAATAGGACTGATGCACATGAGAAAAACAAGAAAATTCTTTCCTGGGGGGCGCTGTGGCGCAACAGGCTACAGCGCCCATACCATGTACGGGTCCAAGTGCCCACGGGGACCCAGGTTCGAGTCCGGCCTGCGGTCATGTCCCAATCCCACCCCATCTCTCTCTCCCATTCCTTCCTGTCTATCTTCACTGTCCTATCCGAATAAAGGCAAAAAAAAAAAGCCCAAAAAAATATACTTCAAAACAAAAAAAAAATTCTTTCCTAGTTGGGTATATAAACCTCCATGGGTCAATACAACCCATCTGATGCATGAGATTGAGAAGACATAGACATCTTTGATGTAGGTATCATTTTGGGGTTAGAACGGTCCATAGTTGTATCCATCACACAGTTCATGTCCCCACCAAATATCAAATAATGAGTATTCAAATCAGGTATCCGTGCCATTATCTTCTTAAAAAAAGTCTGCGTCATCCCAGTTCGGGGCATACACACTAACCAATACCACAGGAGTGTGAAAAAGATGGCCTGATACTATAATGTAACGCCCTTGGGGATCTGAAACTTTTTTCTGAGGCAGTGAATAAGACTTTTTTGTGGATTACTATTGCTGCTCCCCTGGCTCTACTTCTAACGTTTGAATGGAACACCTGTCCTACCCAAGCTTTTCTTAGTAGTATTTGGTCTTGGACCCGCAGGTGTGTTTCCTGTAAAAAGGCAATTTCAGTGTGTAGTCTCTTTAGATGTGTAAATATTCTAGCTCTCTTCACTGGCCCATTCAGACCTCTAACATTCCAACTGATAAAGCGTACTGCAGATCCTCTTGATACACCTCTTGTTTGTTGTGCAGATAATAAAGCAGATAGTATGCAAAGCTGTTTTATAACCATGATAAAAATATAAGGGAAAAGAGAAAAAAGAAAATAGGAGAAAGAAAAGAAACCCTTGGCAAAAAAGTCCTACCCACCTCAAACAAGAAAACACAAAAACTCTAGGTTCCTCCTCTGAACACTGACTAACCGCAGCCCTACACTTAAACTTCCCGTAGTCCATCGTCACGTTATCCTCCCCACATTGCTCCCCATTATGCTATACAGGTTAACACACATTTATGCAGTCACTGTTCTGACTTAGCATAGGTAAATAAGGCTATCCATTCAATCCACTTAAATTCTAGCAACACAATTGTAATGTCTGTAGCTATCCCTAACAGTCATATATAGATTAGGCTTACACACGTGAGTTCCTTAGTGTTCGGTTTATTCAACTTCCCTTAACACACAACTTCACTGACTACGTATATCGCTTCTTCTACGATAGGCAGAACAATGCCCCAGGCTATGACAATGACACCTTCAGGTCATTACCTGTCATTACATCTCCCCCCTCAAAGATGATGCCCTTTTCAGTTAACCTGAACTCTTAGTGTAAACATTTCTGTACACTCACAACACTTACAAAACTTCTGTATGCTAACGATGTTCCTTGTTGAAACGCAACTGTATGCAAACATCTAATGAAAATAACCATTCTTTCTGCTCGTACTTTTATAAAACATACATTCTTTCTGTCTTGTCAGAACAAAGTGCATTTCCTTCAAATACAACACTGAAATAAATCAAACATTTCTCCGCCCCCTTTTCTTTTTCTTTTTTTTTTTTTTTTAAACCCCCACACAGTCCATTATCACCAGTTCAGTTTGACTGGAGGCTTGCTCACTCTGCCAGAGCGAGTGACAGTCACAGTCCCTTTTGTGGGTGTGGGAGTGTTTTGTGTCTCGGCACCCTCGGTCAGGACTTCCACCGACAGGTGTGGATTGCAGGTGACGCCTGTTCCTCCTATAGCGCTCACCCTGGGCTGTCTCCACGATGTAGGACCTTGGAGTGGAGCTGGAGCTGTGGACAACAGCAGGCATCGTCCACTGTTTCTGTCCATCCAACTTTGTTAGCACGGGGTCCCCCGGGCTCAGTGAGGGTAGGATCTTCACTCCATTCCTGCGGTTGTAAAAATAGGCTTGCCGCTGCTTGGCTGCAGCGTCAGCCTGTCTGATCACCTCCTCGTCGGGCCAGTCAGGTCTCAGATTGTCCTGCAGGATAGGCAAGGTGGTCCTAATTTTCCTACCAATCAGGAGTTCTGCTGGACTGACCCCTGTCGAAGATGTGGGTGTGGCTCTGTATGTCATCAGGGCCAGGAGGGGGTCCTCTTGTCTCAGTATGGATTTCGCTATCTGAACTGCCCTCTCTGCCTGTCCATTGCTTTGGGGGTAGTGAGGGCTGGATGTGACATGGACGAAATCATATGCCTCACTAAACTCCCTCATCTCTGCTGAAGCTAGCTGGGGCCCATTATCACTCACTATCACTTCGGGGATACCAAAACGTGCAAAAGTGGCTTTCAGCTTAGCTACAACCTGGTGAGTAGTAGTTGTAGGCAGATTCAAAATTTCCAGATATCTGGAATAATAATCAGATACTACTAAGTAGTTGTGCTTCTTAAACTCACATAGATCTATACCAATTTTCTGCCATGGCCTGGATGGGAGCTCACTGGGCATTAACGGCTCCTTTCTCTGAGTGTTTTTGTTTTCTCTGCAAAAAGCACACTGCTGTACTGTTCTCACTATCTCGTCACCTATTCCAGGCCACCATACTGATTGGTAAGCTCTCTCTCTGCACTTTACTAGGCCTTGATGCCCGTCATGGATTCTCCTTAGTATGACCTCCCTCATTTCTGTGGGAATAACAATGCGCTGGCCTCTTATGACTAAACCCTCTATCTCGGATAGTTCTCCCCTCACTTGATAGAAATCTTTGACTGCCTCCGGCACCTTACTTACAAAATCAGGCCACCCACTCCTAATGAACCCTATGACTGTCTGGAGCTGCCTGTCATTTGTTGTGTGCTGTTTTAGCTCTAACATCCGGTGTGGTGTGGCTGGAACCTGGCCCATGACTGCCTCAATGTGTGCTGCCACCTCCTCATGACAAACCCCATCCCCCTGACATTGCTCTGGGCCCCTAGATAGCGCATCTGCTACTGCTAATGTCTTACCAGGTGCATGCTCTGCTGTGGCATTGAACCGCATTAATCTCATCAGCAGTCTCTGGCACCTGATCGGGACACAGTCTAGGTCCTTGCTGTTCATAAGAGGTACCAATGGTTTGTGATCCGTCACAAGCCTAAAGCTGTCCATTCCGTATAGGTACTTGTCAAAACGTTCGCAGGCCCAAACACTGGCAAGGCACTCCTTCTCGATTTGCGTGTACCTTTTCTCCGCGTCGCTCAATCGTCTGGAGCAGTAGGCCACAGGTTTCCAGTGATCTCCATGCTGCTGGAGTAGAACACCCCCCAGCCCATAGCTGCTGGCGTCCGCTGACACGATGGTGGGCTTGTTGGCGTTGTAGAAGGTAAGTACCGGGGCTGTTGCTAATGCAGTCTTTAAACTTCTAAATGCTTCACACTGTGCAGGTCCCCACGTACAGTGGGTGGGCCACTGTCGACAGTTCTGGGATGAACTTAGCTAAGTAGTTGACCATCCCTAAGAATCTTTTAAGTTCGGTCACATTTTGTGGTTGTGGAAAGTTCTCTATTCCTGTCACCTTGCTTGGATCAGCCCTGACCCCTGTCTCATCAATCACATGACCTAGGAAACGAATCTGTCTCTGTTTAAACTTGCATTTGGCTTTGTTCAGCTTAAGCCCAGCCGCCGCGATAACTTTCAACACCTCTGCTAGGCGCTGGTCGTGTTGCTCCTCAGTCTCAGCATGAACTAAAATGTCGTCCATAAAAATCTCAGTTCCTTCCAGGCCGGCCAGGGTCTCCGCCATTTTCCTCTGGAAAATTTCGGGCGCTGATGTTATTCCGAAAGGGAGGCGGCGGAAGGCATATCTCCCGAACGGAGTTATGAATGTAGTGAGCATCCTGCTCTCTTCGTGCAAAGGAATTTGGTAAAATCCACTTGCTGCATCCAAAGACGTGAACACTTGTGAACCAGCTAGCCACTGTGGGTAGGACATACTTCTCCCGTCTCACCGCTTTATTCAGTTTCCTGAGGTCTGCACAGAGGCGGACCTCCCTCTTGTTTGGTTTAAGCACCGGCACCATAGCAGCGCACCATTCAGTCGGCTGTGTTACTTTTTCAATTATATCCTCTTCCTCCATGCGTTGCAGTTCCCTCTTCACCAGCGGTACCAGCGGCAGGGGTATCCGCCTGGCTGTCGGCACTGCATATGGCTGGGCATCTTCGCGCAGGGCTATTCTGACTGGCTCAGTTTTCAGTAGCCCGCTTGAACCAAACACACCACTGACCTCGTCCATCCTCTTCACTAGGCCCATCTTCACCGCTTCTTCACGGCCTAATAAGCAGCTTGTTCCCTCTATCACATACACCTTAAAATAAAAGTTTTTCTCCTTGTAGCTTGTGGTGCCTTGGAACATGCCTGTACATTTGAGGTCACCTCCTGGGCTTACAAAGCATGTGTCTGGAGGTCCTAACTGTATTTTCGGTCTCATCTTTTTGAATGTCTCTTGGTCGATAATAGTAGCATCAGCTCCGGTGTCAATTTTAAAGGTTACTACCACATTTATGGTTAAGCCTACAGTCCATGTATTTTCTTTATCCTCCCTGTCAACTGCACCGAGGAAGTATGTCTGTTCAGGCTGTTCACTTGTGACTTCCCTGACTGCTTTAGACTGGCATTTACCTTCCCAATGTCCATCCTTATGACACTTATTGCACTTACTTTTCAATGCGGGGCAACACTTTTCATCAGAGTGCTGTGGCTTACCACATCTCCCACACTCCTCCTTTGTGTAGGCTCCTTGGCTGCTGTTCCCGCGTCTCATGTATTCATGCCTCTCTCTGCTATACTGTCCGTCTTTCCCCTTCACAGCATTAATGTTGGCCAGCTGAGTGTCCGGTCTGTTGGTTTGAAGACTGTCTCGTTACCACCTCCGCATGGCGCACACGTTCGATCACCTGCGCAAGCGTCAAGTCTGCTTTGAGCTGGAACTGGCGGGAGAGCACTTTGTCTGATATTCCTACCACCAGGCGGTCCCTTATATGTTCGTCCCTCGTGGCTCCAAACTGACAGTGTTCCGCCAACTCATACAATGTCCTAATGTACATCTCTGCCGTTTCTCCGGAATGCTGGCACCGTTGGTAGAAACATGCACGCTCATGTATGACGTTACGCCGTGGAATAAAGTACTCATCAAACTTTTTCATCACCTCCTCACTGTCTTCCTTATCATCTTCCTCTTCGAACTCAAATGAACTGAATATCTTTTCAGCTTCACTGCCCATAGCGTAGATAAGCGCACTCACTTGGATCTCTCCGTCCTCTTGGCTAAGTTTCGTGGCTAGCCGGTAGCGGCAAAATCTCCGTTTCCACTCCGGCCATTCTGTTGGACTCTCAAACTTAAACTCAATCGGCGCTCTAAACTTCGCCATGACTTCCGTACCGACACACTGCCTATTCTGACACCATGTAATGTCTGTAGCTATCCAGTCATATATAGATTAGGCTTACACACGTGAGTTCCTTAGTGTTCGGTTTATTCAACTTCCCTTAACACACAACTTCACTGACTACGTATATCGCTTCTTCTACGATAGGCAGAACAATGCCCCAGGCTATGACAATGACACCTTCAGGTCATTACCTGTCATTACAACAATGAGGCTAGGCCAAACAATAAAACGGTTGCATAGATCTCCATTTAACGGACAAAATAGGCCTAGCCACAAGTAGAAAAAAAAACAGAAAAAAAATCGAAGCAAAATGTTGCCTCTTGCCGTTCGCACCTCGGTGCGCAGGCCCTATTAGGCTACATCGGCCTGCTCGCCTCAACATCAACATCAGGGCTAAACGTTTCGCTTCTAAATGCAATAAGATGGCTATGCATCGTAAGAGATGTGCAACTTACAAATTTTAAGCAGATCGCCAGTCCATTTCACCCATGGGTCTATTGTTAGTGAGTCCAAAGTAGCCTAATCATCATCTCCGTCCGCAGGCCCATCTGTTTGTTTGAAAGCAACTCGGCGGTCGTAAAAATCTCGAGCCTCCTCAGGTGAAGAAAAGATGTGCGACTGCTCGTAGTAGTCGGGCAGGGTAGAGCAAATTAAATAGCACATTCTTCCCATAAAGGAGCTGACATCCTTAAATGCTGCGCGTTTTTTCGCCAATGCTGCTGACATATCTGGATAAATCCTCAGCGCAGTACCGTTGAACTCCACGTTGTTCGTCCGGGCCCACCGCAGTGCTTTTTCCTTCTCCTGAAACCGGTTGAAGCAGACTACAAACGGCCGAGGTGGCTGGTGTTGTTGAGGCTTCTGGCCAAGAGATCGGTGTGCTCGTTCCAGTTCAGGTGGTTTGTCAAAAGCGCCTGGCATAACCTGCATTAGCATGTTGGATACAAACTTCACTGTAGGCTGACCTTTTTCGCTGTCCTCCGGAACATTTAGAATCCTTAGATTAGCTCTACGTGAGCGATTCTCCAAGTCCTCCAGTCGGTCAAATAGGGTCGCGTTTTGGTCCTCCAAAAGTTTGATCTTTTTCTCCGCGATGTTCAGCGCAGTGAAGTTGTCCCCAGTTAGAGATTCAGTTGCAGTAAGCCTTGCCTGAAAACTGGTTACGGTTTCTGTTAATGCGTTCACTGACTGTTGGAGAGGAGCAATCGACTCTTGAATTAAAGTAGAAATGTCCTCTTTAAGCGAAGCTCGTTGTTTGCCCAATTCAGCAACTAGTTGATTCATGGAAACTCCATTTGAGCTTGGTGTTTCATTGGAATCATTGCTAACCATGGCGGAGACTTTGCTAGCAACACTGGTTCTTGGCGTAGCAGCAGATGATTGCCTTTGCTTGCTCATTTTGTCGGTCAGTAGGCTACTGTCTTCTTGGTGTAAAAGTATTGTTTTCTTGTCGATTCAATTATTTATATTCAAAAATGGCCGTGATGGCGTTTTTTAAAGGTTATACTGTAAAGTTACGCGGGGAGCTCTGCTACCTTGCGACTTATCTCCTCATGGCCAAACCGGAAGTCCTGATCTGATTTGTAAAGCTAAATCCATATTTTACTTTTGTGTGTATTTTGGTTTAGTCATAGACACATTCAAATTATAATAAGTTAATGCTATTTCAGTGAAGTGATTCCATCTTCTGTTGTTTCAGGATCTGTTGCTCCAGCTATTTATGACACACATCTCTCTTGCAAATCTGTGAGTAAACATTACATTTGAGCATACTGCACTTTTTAGTAATGCATTTTACATTAGTATATAGACCCATTGAAATCACGTGGAAGCAGTAATCTAGCAATTCAATTGTAGCATCACCAGAAATTTAAAAGTAAAGTGTGCTTATTTGATTGAGGTCTAACACTAATCTTTTCTCTCTCCTCTCCAACAGCATCCAGTTGACTCAGAGCATTTGTACTTAAACTAGATCTACTACATTATGGTACATAATATGACTGCTGCATGGTGTAGACACCTACTATGTGAAGAAAATAAAGCATGCTTCCCAAGTCCTCTTCATCCCCTTTTCCTGCAACTCCTTGTAAACCGCAAGCCGCTAAACCCTGACCCTAGGCAGATGGGTCAGGCCCTTGAGTCGTGGATCTGCTCGAGGTTTCATGTCATGTATATAGACCTTACTGTCCTGTATCTGACCCTAGGCAGATGGGTCAGGCCCTTGAGTCGTAGATCTGCTCGAGGTTTCATGTCATGTATACAGACCTTACTGTCCTGTATCTGACCCTAGGCAGATGGGTCAGGCCCTTGAGTCGTGGATCTGCTCGAGGTTTCTTCCTATATGTATCTCCAATTCTAGGGAGTTTTTCCTCACCCCTGTTACCCATGGGCCTTCTTTTATTTTATTTTCTCTGATTGTCTAACATTCTGTAAAGCGCCATGAGACATGTGTAATGTTTTGCCGCTCTATAAGTGAAATTAAATTGAAATTGAAAATGGTTTAACAGCAATATACACTTTGTAGTCTGAAATGTAGATCTTCAACTGTAAAATGAAATCAAGTGGTTAAATGTGCACCAAAAGCACAATATTAGTAATATGAGTACTACTGTATACTACTGGTCTTTTATATTATCTGCCATCAGGCTCTATAATACCGCTGTCATGAATCACTGCTCTGTTATTATTTAGGCTCTGTGTGCACTATTATATTCTTTTCAACAATTTATTTTTTAATTCTAATGCTATGTATTCTTATTATTGCTGGATCCATCTTCCCTGGCTGTTGTAACAAGTAAATGTCCCCGGTGTGGGATTAAATAAAGTCTTATTTTATGAATTTGTACTACTTATTAATTTGACCTAAATGATACTAAAACATGTAAACCATAATATTGAGTTCCTATTCTTATGTACATGTTTATCATGGAATTATTAACTATTATTATTTTATTTTTTTTAGAATAGAATGTAAAATGCCATGATCATAAAGCTTCAGTTTACTGAGACATACATGCAAATTCAAAATACATATAATTCATGTGCATAGCCTTCACATTTGTAGAAGGGTTTCAATGAGTCAAATTATTTTGACAAAAACATGTCGTCACGTGCCACATCCAGGAAATGATACCAATGAAAGGATAGTCAAGGGCACTGGACAATGAAATGAGTTCACTGGTTGATTATTAACTGGCATTGCACCATAGCTCTTCATGAAAGAAAAGCCAAGAAGAGGAAGTACCTAATCTTACCCCAGTTAGAGTAAATCTGCTTGTAAACAAACTCATTACACCACTAAACTTACCAGAAAGAAATTGCTTAAGACCATTTCACAGCTAGGATATTGCGACAATAAGTACCACGTCCCTGTTGTGCAATGACTGAGTGCACAAGAGTGTTCACTCTGAATGTACACTGTAGGCACAAGATACACATTCACAGAGGTCCCAGTGGCTTTCAAACTAAATGTGTTCTGATTTGATCTGGAAAATCGGATTACGGACATGGCTCAGACAGTGATTCTGACTGTTACCCTGTTAATAGGTAAACATGATCTATCTATCTATCTATCTATCTATCTATCTATCTATCTATCTATCTATCTATCTATCTATCTTATTACCTTTGATGCCTTGTGGACTTTTAATGGTGCTTTGTGGACTATATTTAGAAAAAGACGTAGTGTCCAAAGTATTATAGAAAATTAGAATTATATTTATTACATGTTGTTTTTTGTAGCAAGATGCACAATATGTAGATTACCCTTAAGGAATGAAGATGTGTGCAAACTTTGATCTGAATATGGCTTCCAAGGCAAGTAACGCTAAACAGGGTGTGACTAATGCATTTGTGTGAGGTAGGTGTGTTTTATGTATATAAATACATACAGTAGGGTTTTGTACAGTTGGCTTGTGACATTTTTGTTTTGCTTTGTTTTTCACAGGTTTGTGTTGTTTGGGACAACAGCAGTCATTATTGCCATCTGAACCCACCATAGGAGCTGTGGGGGAAAACGTGACGTTCACCACAATCAACCGTCCCTCATCCTCCTTCAAAGAAATCAGCTGGAGATTTCAAAGCATCCCCATCATCACCAGTGCAGGTGCTAATAATATCACCTTTGGGTCTAACTACTCTGGCCGTGTACAGCTAGACACCCTGACCGGCTCTCTGGAGCTGCACAATCTAACTCTGCAAGACTCTGGGGAGTACACAATCACCATTAGGCTTGCAGGAGGCATAGAGCTTAATGGGAGAAGACTTCTAAAAGTGCTGGGTGAGTCTAGTTATATTAGACTAATGTATTTTACTATTCTTCTATGGGACTTTTAAAACATATTATGCTTTGGTAGATACATGTTTTGTCCTAATAATTGCCATTAAGAACATACAACACAAAAACCTATTAGACAAAACATTATCTTTTTGGATTACATTCTGTACAGTACATCTACACTATGGACAATTTCATCTGCATTTTATCTGAATTATTCATTACAAAACATACATTATTTTCATCATTTAAGATTTTGCAGAATTTAACGGTCTTGAAAGTCAGTGATGAAGTAGGCGTTATGATGTAGGCTTCTCAATTTCTACCACAGCTCCTGTCTCAGATGTCTCTTTGGGGGCCAATGCGACTGAGCTGATCGAGTTCCACAGCTCTGTTCACATCAGCTGCACTGCCACTGGCTCCAACGTCACCCTAAAGCTCTATGGTGGCGGTGTCAATGTCTCTGGCACCGGACTGACTGTGATTGACAGTGTCACCTACGGAGTGAGGAGAAGTGACAGAGGGCCCTACGTATGTGAAGCCTCCAACGCTGTGAGTGCGGTTATCGTTCGCACCCTGACCCTGAATATTCTTTGTGAGTGAAAGATTTCTGAATGGCCAAATGATGCAACCCCTGTTGAATGAATAAAATGAAATAATAACATTACCTCTGTTTTCCATATTGCTCGTACCACACATTATCTCCGCTGATTACATACACATTGACACAGTTTTGCTGTATCAGTCCAATAATGAGGATTTTGATGATTTATTCAAACAAATATGGTATATGTAAAGATTTTTAATGGCTAAATTTCTTGGTGTGAAACACCTGCAGTTATGAAACTGGGCTGTTATATGTTGTTGTTGTTGTTATATGGGCTGTTTATTTCACAGATGGACCAGATGAGGCAAGAGCAGCAGTGACTCCTACGATCCCATTCTACAGTGCAGGCTCTGACATCACCCTGTCCTGCTCCTCTGAGTCCAACCCTGCTGCCCAGTTCCAGTGGGCACTGAATGGAACCCTGCTGGGCAGAGAAGGACCAGAACTACGACTGGAGAACGTTCAGGACAGTGAGAGTGGAGCCTACAGCTGCTGGGCTAACAACAGCAAAACCGGGGGAATTGTTCAGTCTAGGAGGCTATATATTACCGTGTTGGGTAAGAGACAACACAATGCATAGAGTACAGCTCTTATAATATGGCACAAAATATGCATGAGGAGGTATTTGTTGTGATACACATGTAATTATGTTTGCTGATAAGAATTTATATGATTTTGGTAAAATGAAGATTAGAATGTATATGATTTTGGTGAAATGAAGATTGTTAATTTAGCTAATGAATGAACTCTTGGTTTGTTTGCAGAGGACACAATTGGTCATCAAGGCTTGAGTGGAGGTGCCATTGCTGCTATAGTGATATGTTCTCTGATGGCTGTAGCTTTCTTCACTGCCATCTTGTTGACCATACAGAAGTTCCTCAAGAAGAGGTGAAATTCACTGGATTAACAAGAGCCCCAAATGGAAAGAGTATCAAGATAAGCTGCACTGTATACTGTCGTTATCCATTTTTTTTTCTCACAGCAACAACATTGTCAGTTACAGTTTGACTTCAGTGACATTTGATCAGCTTGTTTCCCGATCCATCTCATAAGAGTCCTATGCATACTGTGAATATACTGTACTTCAAGATACCTTAAATCCATGTGTCTGGCATCTATTATTATCATTCAGGTAGGTCTGAGCCTGCATGAGATGAGGTTGATGGGCATGCTAGTGCAGGTGATTATTATATTAACAAGAAGGATGCAAGTTAAAATGTAACATGTCACCTAGTGCAAAGTCTGTAGGCAACATATTACTCATGGGGAACACGGCTGTTACAAAAAGGCCTGGTGGAAAGTGAACTGAAGCACTTTGTTCAGAGTTCACAGTTTTAATATTCCCCCCAAAACTTACTCCAAAAAGTATTAGTTCAGAATGCTATTGCAATATTTCCTGAAGAGAAATAACAGTTGTAATACAAGTACCAGCATATACCATTATAACACTATGTGCAGTACTCATGACAATAAATATCCGTGTGGGGATATATTTTTCCAATTAATTAATTTATTTATTCTCTATTCTAGGTTAAGTAACATATCCACAGCTTTATACCTTAATCGAGGAAATGCAGTTTTGGTTTTGCATGTATAATGTGTTTCTAATGTTTCTTATTCTTATTCTATGAATTAAATGTAAGATATGATAGTGTTTGAAGTGTACATCTCACTGATATGAGATTAAATACAATTACTGTAAACCATATGTTGCAAGTCTTTTCATTTAGCCTACCTCATCAGGTCATATTATGCACATTAAGAAACCTGGCAAGTCTAGCATGCGGTAGCCACACAAGTTGTGTCTTCAATTCCCAACTGCCACTGTTGTGCCCTTGAGCAAGGCACTTAACCCTGAATTGACTGACTGAATAGACTGTTGGACGAGAGATGGAAACCAAATTCTTATTAAAGTCTCTGATTACAGCCCTTCGTACCAGGTAGAGCTACAGTAAACAGTGGAAAGTAATACAAGTGGCTCAGGAGGTAGAGGAGTCGTCCTGCAAGGTTGTTTGAGCCCAACTCCTTCTGATCCTGTCGAAGTGTCCTTGAGCAGGACACTTAACCCTAGTGCTCTTGGTGAGCAGGACACATAACCCCAGTGCTCTTGATGAGCAGGACACTTAACCCCAGTGCCAGATGAGCAGGACACTTAACCCCAGTGCTCTTGATGAGCAGGACACTTAACCCCAGTGCTCTTGATGAGGACACTTAACCCCAGTGCTCTTGATGAGCAGGACACTTAACCCCAGTGCTCCTGATGAGCAGGACACTTAACCCCAGTGCTCTTGATGAGCAGGACACTTAACCCCAGTGCTCCTGATGAGCAGGACACTTAACCCCAGTGCTCTTGATGAGCAGGACACTTAACCCCAGTGCTCCTGATGAGCAGGACACTTAACCCCAGTGCTCTAGATGAGCAGGACACTTAACCCCAGTGCTCCTGATGAGCAGGACACTTAACCCCAGTGCTCCTGATGAGCAGGTTGGCGCCTTGCATGGCAGCCTCCTCCGTCGGTGTGTGAATGGGTGAATGTGAGGCATGACAATGTAAAGCGCTTCGGGTGCTCACAGGACTCAAAAAATCGCTATATAAATGCAGTCCATTTAGCAAAGATTAAATACGCCACAATACTGTTATAACTACTGAAGTGATTGAGTGACAACTAGAACTTTTTTAACTTTTTTAGAACTAGGAGTTTTTTGTAAGTCTCATAGCACATATGTCAGTTAATATTTTACATGTGTCTCAACATTGACATTGTCGCAAACATTATTAAAGTTTTACATATTATTACACAATAATATGTAAAACTTTGAGGAACCAAGCCTGTAACTGCATGTCCACATAATATCACAGTTGTCCGTGAAGCTCTCACTGCCGCATTTGCTCCACCAGAAAGCCTTACAGTACAGATAGTGGCTCAGGGTAACTTCGTATTGTCATGCTGTTTTAGCTCAGTAAGGACTGTCCTTGAATTTAAGCAGGATCAGAGAACACCCTGGCTAGTCAGTTGAAGCTAAACCAGCTGAATGCATCTGCACCGCTCACTCACCCTATATTTGCTCTCAGCAATCGGTAAGATAAATTACATTTCAAGGTGTGAGACCATAAGAATATGTTTTATTTGTATTTAAAAAAAAAAAAAACCTCATGTTTCATAACCTTCATCTACTGTATGTCTGACACTAAACTGTTTAATTTACCATTTTAAAATACTTTTGAATATTTGAATAGCTCTTTTCCAAAATGCTATATCCACCATTTAAATGCATTTTCATGAATCATTTTTTATTGTATTTTCCAAGTAATTTCAGAGAAACTGTAATTGGGTTCTTGCTATTTGATTTATCTTTACTCCACATCATATTGGACTAACATAACACTTATAATTATTTCCTATTCTGTAAGGATGGACACACAATGTTTTAAGAGTACCTACAATATTTATTAAAATGGATTATTACGATTATTAAAATGAAAGCCAGTTAATGACATCTACCCATTATCTCTTTTGCTCAGGCTTGTGTTCATGCCAGAATGAGTTACTGCTGGATGGGCCTCTGGATGGAGCAGTAGGAGACAGTGTGGTGTTCACTCTCACCAACCCTCCGTCTGCACCACCTGCAAGAATCACCTGGACTTCTCCATCCAAAATAGAGATCTTCACTTCACTTGGTAGTGCAGAGTTGATACATCCTGAATATACTGGTAGAATCTCTGTGAACAAAACCACAGCATCACTGGAGCTCAGCAACCTGACTTTCAATGACACCGGGGAGTACACTCTGGGCACCAACACTGATGGCATAGGACAGCAGGGGAAAACATCACTGGCAATGTTTGGTATGTACTTTATAATGCGTGCAGTATTCATGACATGATATACTTATGTACCACACAAAAAATAGTGTTACATGTATGTTACATATTTGGTTGGCTAGGATTTTTATGGTTATGGTTCAGTCCGCATCAACAGGACGGACCAACCTAGCTAACCTAAACCATAGGTTGGTTAAGAGTATTTGGATGTTTATTGTGGTAATATGGTGGCAACATGGGGCGTAAGCTAAGGTAAGCTAACTGGCTCATTTGTTTTGTGTTTGTGATTGGCTGTGCCTAGGTAGGATGGTTAAGAGTATTTTGGGTATTGGATATTTCAATGTGGTAATATGGTGGCAGCATGGAGGGGAGTGTCTCCAGGACACTGGTTTCACTGTTAAGCCTTCATTAGGTGTCGTGGGCCTAACTTAACGAAACATCGGTGAATGAGGGTACCCACTTAATAACCCCAATGACATGCCGCATACTATATACTGCTGTTGGATGGGCCATTTGTCTTGTGTTTGTGACCATTTGTTGGCAGATTTGTGGGTAGCGTGCTTTTTAAAGTTAATTTGATTTGGGGCTTTTGAATGTGTGTTTACCTTGGACTTTGGCACAAGGGATTTTAACATCTAACCCTGTGTATTAATCTAATGCATAAGGCGTTACATGAGGTGCAGTAAATGAAAATGTTTTTGGCCAGAGTCAGATTTCCAAATGTGCGTGAGTGTTAGGATGATTATTTTTCGATTTTTAAATGTTTTCCTGTATCCTGAATGTTTTGGCTCTTGGTTTAGCATACTTGACATAATTTGGCCCGTGGCCCAAGGTATTTGGGGACCCCAGGTGTAAGGAATGCTATCCAAGACCTTAATTGTCTGACATGTTTAGTTGGAAAACCATTACCCATTACTATTACCGTCACATGATCTGCTCCAACAATTCTACTACAGTGATCCCATGTTTTATTTCACCTCCAGAGAAAATCTCCAATGTGACAGCAGAAGCCGATCAGAATGAGTTGGTGGAGTTCAACAATTCTGTCACTCTCACATGCTCCGCCTCTGGCACCTTGCCCTCATTTCGATGGCTTAACAGGAGTACTATTGTCACAGGAAGTGACAGAGTTCTGCTAGATAAGAGGAACCTTACTATATTGAATGTGACTAGATATGATGATGGGCCATTCCAGTGTGAAGTATCAAATAATGTCAGTGACCGAATGAGCACTGATGTCAATCTGACAATTCACTGTAAGTGCAAAATTCAGTTTAATATGTTAAATGTACATCTTACATAACTTATTCATAGATAAATTATTGTTGTTTTTTGTTTTATGCACAAATGATTCTTAGCCAACACATGTTACTTTTCACTGAGAGTTTTCATATTGTTAATGCTACGAACGGATTACATGTCAAGGTAATGCAAACATTATGCAGACAACCTGCAAATTAGAAATGACATATGGCCTGTTTCTCTGTCATCAACAGAGCCATCCAAGCACAATAAGTTAATGAAGGTTTTGACATAATAAATCCCAAGAGTTCATAATGGCCATCCATGATTACATACATCAAAATGAATTGGTCTAGGTCTAAGAACGGCACACACTGTGATTGATGGATGCCAGTTTTGGGGGACAGAGGAGTACAGCTACCACAGCCATAAAGTCAATGTTGTATATACTCTGTAAAGCTATTAAGAACTCATGTAGGCTATTGTAAGAATCAATATTTTGCAATTAGAGCAAAGATCCCTCCCAGCAGTGGTGGACATTACTTGAGTACATTTACTCAATTACTGTACTTAAGTCGCTTTTTCATGTATCTGTACTTTACTTGAGTATTTCCATTTTGTTAAACTTTTTACTTTTACTCCAGTACATTTTGAGGCCAAATATCCTACTTTTCACTCCACTACATTTTGTGATAGCTGAAGTACAGCTGAAGTTCCTTTTGGAAAAAAGACTGTAAAATGGTGTTGTCTAACCTATGTTATTGTTATATCCACTATTTACTGTACCTTGTTGACCCCTTTTCACAATATTGATGTTACCATAACTAGCCTCTTGACGCCATCGAGCAAATGATAGACAATCTGACACTATCAAACACAAAAGCGAACATCTTGATTTAGTCCGAAAGTGTAAAGCATTCAACAAAGAAAAATGTGGTTACTTTGAAGTATCTAAGATACGATATCACATTAGTTTGTTTTTAGTTCTTTCTACAATTACGGTATTAGCTGATTTTGTCCTTGTATTAGTCATAATACATTTCAGGACTTTTTACTTTCGATACTTAAGTACATTTGAAGGCAAGTACTTTTGTACTTCCACTCAAGTGGAAATGTAAAAGGAGGACTTTTACTTTTACTGGAGTAACATTTTACCATGTGTATCTCTACTTTCACTCAAGTACAGGATTTGTGTATTTCGTCCACCACTGCCTCCCAGTGAACTCTGTATGTTGGGAACTGTAAATATACCATATCAAAATGATGATGAAATGTGTCATTATAATTACAGATGGCCCAGATAGCTCTGTAGTTTCAGTGACACCTGAAGCCTTGATCCACAGTGGAGGCTCTGACATCATCCTGTCCTGCTCCTCTGAGTCCTACCCTGCTGCCCAGTTCCAATGGGCACTGAATGGAACCCTGCTGGCCAGAGAAGGACCAGAACTACGACTGGAGAACGTTCAGGACAGTGAGAGTGGAGCCTACAGCTGCTGGGCATATAATAGTAAAACCCAGAGGTATAACGCATCATCACCAACAAACATCACTGTGATAGGTAAGGAAAAGTCATTCAGGCATATTTTATTTACGAAGACAGAAGGAGATGTTGAATTGATGATATCTTGCATCTGTCCATTTCACCAAATCAATCTCAGTCTCTGTCATAAGACAGTCAAACCTCGGTCCATATTCACATAGCATTTTTTTGTATTTGGCAGACGCATTTGTCCAAAGCGACTTACAGTATATGAACACTACATTATTAGTTAAAAGTAATTGTTTCAAAATAAAGCTGAAAGAACTTCATTAAAGGTTGTGTCAGCGATGGTGGGGTAACGTCACTTCTGTTGACGTTCAAACAAAACAGAGAGCTAGCTCGCTACTTCCTCCCCCTCCCTCCCGTGCAATTGAAACTCTCCTGAACGCCCATCTCGTTGGTTATTGGTTGGAACACTTTATTTTACCTTTGAGTGGCTGGTAACAAATGTTTTTGTGTGCAGATCTCAGAGCCTAGGCTGCCTACAGAGACACGTTTTTTTGATGGCCTGCTTATGGGGCGGGCAGCTAGCGGATCGTTAGGAAAGATTAGATTAATGTGATCATTTATGTTTGGGCCTTTTTTGGGCCTGCAATCGCTGATACAACCTTTAAGCATAAGAATAATAGTAATAATAACAACAATGTCAATGATTAAAACAATATCAAATACCAACAATAAAAATAACGAGTTTTGATATTCATAAAAAAAACACAAACACACAAACCATTACCACAAAGTGGCCCCCTAAATAACATTAAAGGATTTTAACTGAGTTTTCCTAAAAACACAGCTGCTGGGACCAACTTTACAGTACGTAAGAAAACCTGACATCTCCAAAGATGAGAGTTTCATTGCTATGGTTCATGTAATTTCTAAAGCATGAGCTTGCTTGTAGTGACCTTGGTGATTAAGCATTAGAGCTTGACAGTCCCGCCTCTCCTCTGAGAGAGCTTATGCTGCGTTCCAGACACATTTTTAGCCTGTAAGTTACAATTTCAAAGTTACAAAGTCATGACTTACGACTTGGTTGCGTTCCAGGTAGTCAGGACAAACCCTTTCACCATTGTTGTTTATATGTGTATGACATCAGAAACTGTAACTGGGAATAGAACGATCTGGTAGGAGTTCACTGATAGTAAATTACGGGTTTGACTGCCGTTCCAGGGCACTTTCACAGGTAGAAGGTTGTGAAAACATGGATTACGGGTTGCCTGGAACCAGGGCCGTCGCCAGCAAAAACATTCGGGCTTAGCCTATCTAACCGTTAGCCGTCTAAACCGTTTTCATAATTTCCATTTTGCCTGCCCTTGCTGCTCACTTTTCATAAATTAATCCACCGACTCTAGCCTCATTTGGGCCACATTTATTATGGACAATAATATTTTGACAATTAAAGGATGTAATGACCTGTTGCTATCTTGACAATTCTGTTTGCTATTAAAAACAAACTATGTAGCCTATAGCCACCTAGCAGAGTGGTGTTTTAAATAGCAAGATGCATCATATGGTTCATGTTATGCCTAGCTGAAGGAGAACAAATCATTGAAGACTTACTAATAATCTACAAAGGCAAAGTAAGTATAGGCCAGCACTGTTTGGCCAGCTTCAAACTGTAGGCTAGTGAGTGCAGGCAGTGGCGAAACAACCCAATGGTGGGCCCAGGTGCGAGAGCACTATGCGGGCCCATACCGACATTCTTTGGCCCAGGAAGAATTAGCTCTGATACATGCAATACACATTAAGGGTGACTTCAATTGTTTATACAAAGGGCCTGAGGCACCGAAGTAGTTTAGTAGTTACATATTACAATATCAAATAAAAAACACACGACTACATAGGATGCATTACATGTGAAAACATTAAAAATTATTTTATTAACAGCCTGCAGGCCATGGTAATCTAATATTACTGCATTAACATCAACTCGCATGGAATTATGGGAACAGTCAATGCGCTCAATGGGCTTCTTCAACCCTCTGCTGAAACTGCAAGCGTTGCTTGCTTATAAACTCGCACTGCGCAGAAACAAAACTTAATGTAGCCTAACTTATTTAACCGTGCAGAAACCAAATAAAATCATTCATATGCATACAATCCCCAATATGCGTGAATTAGGCCACTAGAAGAAGGCCATTTTACGAGCCTTTCGTTGTGCAAAATCGTTAACGATGTTCCCAATATTTAATGCTCTGGCTCTCGTATTTTCAATGGACAAGATAGCAAACCCACTGAGCCTCTCCTGCCCCATGCTGCTCCTTAGGTAGGTCTTAATAAGTTTGAGTTTGGAAAAAGATCGCTCAGCTGTTGCCACAGTCACAGGCAATGTCAGAAACAACATGAGAGCAGTACACACTTCCCCGAATGTGGATGTTACACTGTCATAATCTACCACCAGCATTTTGGTAAGTTGAAAAATAGATGACTTCTGTGAAATCTCTGCTTTAAAGCAAGACTTGAATGAGAGGAGTTGTGTTGGGAATGTCGGTGCAATGTCCCTGCTATAATGGTCTGACAAACGTCTTGCCTTTTCAAGCAGTTCATCACCTGCGAGTTGAAGGGTCATAGGACGTAAAGACTCAAACACATGACAAGTTTCCTGCATACTTGTAAATCTTTGGGAGAGCTGACTGATTGTGATGTCCAGAGTTGCATTAAATACCTGCACTTTGAAGTATCTCTGCATCGGTTAAGCGTTCATCTTCCGATAGTTCGTCAAAGTGACGCTTCACTCTCCGTGCTCTAACATTTTCAAATGTACTCTGAACCCCCCATTTATTTGCGAGCGTCTGCGCTGTAGCCTTGACCTGGTCAAAGGCACGTAGTCGAAGGACCTGTATAGAATTTTCCAGCAATTGCATTGCGGGGGTAGCGACGGGCCCCGGGAGGTCATGGCCCTGGTGCGACTGCACTTGCTGCACCTACTATAGTTACGCCACTGAGTGCAGGGCAGGTTGATAACCAACCTGAACTTGTAGCCTAAATGACGAGAACAGCATGACTCCACCACCTCCTTGTCTTTGTTGCCTTTATGATTTACTTATAGCTTTTTTATACTAAAAGGAAATGGAAACAATGACATGCCCAAGCCTGGAACTAACTGACTGACTGACTGTCTCTCTCTCTCGCTCTCAGTAGCCTACGTTCCAAATTATGTTTTATGGTAAGGTAACATTCAAGTGAGAAGTGAGAAGATGTAACGGAGGCGAACTGAGCTACAGTGTAGCGTGCTAGTTGCCCGTGTAAATCCTCACAGCCCTAACCTTAAGAACGGCTCTAACCGCTGAGTTGGAAGCCTGGGCTTTTGGTTCAGTGGTTAGAGCGTTCGACTCATATGCCGGGGTGTGTCGAGGTGGCGGGTTCGAGGGCCGTGAGCGGCGGACGAATTACGACCTCTGTTACAGTGGTGCCGTGACCCGGATCATGGGAGTGAGGATTTAGGGAGGTGAGTGTAACGGAGGCGAACTGAGCTAGCGTGCTAGTTGCCCGTGTAAATCCTCACAGCCCTAACCTTAAGAAGGCTTCTAACCGCTGAGTTGGAAGCCTGGGCTTTTGGCTCAGTGGTTAGAGCGTTCGACTCCCATGCCGGGGTGTGTCGAGGTGGCGGGTTCGAGGGCCGTGAGCGGCGGACGAATTACGACCTCTGTTACAAAGACACCCATGTCCTGCTTGTATGTTTGATAAATAGGTCCATCTCATCTCAAGTTTCAATAAACGATCGGAATAATGGTTTCATATTTGTTAGTCAACTTTGCAAAATACATTCGGGGCTACACTCAGAACATTCGGGGCTAAAGCCCCGGCAAAATCGGCTGGCGCCGCCCCTGCCTGGAACGCACCATTAGTTTCCGGAAGTAAGTTCACATTCATCGACGTCTGGAAAAATCCATATGTAAAGAGTTTTAGACCCTGCTTTAGGCTGACCAGCTATAACAGGAGTGACTCGTAATCATACAACATTTCATGTTGAGCAAAAACTAAATAAAGGCAAAGGTACAAGATTGCGTACATATTTTAATTTCCAAGTGAAGGAACTACTCATCCCATAAGCCTTTTTGAACTGACACACTTCGAACATTTGCAGCCTAACGATAGTTTAAAGGAGAAGTTCGGTGTGATATTGACCTAAAGTGTGTTGAAACATGATACCGAGTGTGAACTTTTGGCTCATAGCTCATCTCGGCTTGTCCCCTGTACTGCGAAATCTGGCGCTAGTTAGCCGATGCTACCAACAGGTTTTCAATGGGGGTGCCTCGGGCTAGCCACGCAAATAAATCACTGTTTTACACAATTTACGAGGCTCAAAGTAGCTCCACACTTCATTCGTAGACTTCCGAGAGCCCTGACATTTAAAACGAGACATTGAGAACTTTGAAAAAGCACTGGTAATTTATTTACAAGACTATTTATACAGACAGTACTTTCAGGAAGTTTACCCTTCGCCGCCATCTTGAATTTAGTAGATAGATAGATAGATAGACTTGAGCGACGAGTACGAATGAACAGGTATGATAAGGGATCAGATTCCAAAAAGTAATTTCATGGAAATGCATGGATTTCTAGTTGCTCCAGCAACTGGAATCCATGCATTTCCACAGAATTATTTTGCAACATGCTTCTTTTTTACTGTCAGGCAAGAAGATGACTATTTCCTACCGTTTCCATTGAGTACATTTCAACTTTCAAGATGAGCAACAGTTTTCATTAGACAGCCACACATCAATTCTCACAGCCTCGGTATCCATCTTGATTCCAGCGATTAATGAGCTGACAGTCGCGGAACAAGTGGCATAAACATTTCCATGGCAATGGTGATCTCTACCAATCAAAGACTCTGCTTTTACCGGCTTTTACACGTTAGGATTTTGGGTAGTGTACAACTGTAGTACTTTTCAGTTCAATCGCGAATAAAAAAAAAAAATCTCAAAACAATGTTGATGCCCCATGAACTTTTTGCATTGATATGAGCATACAATCGCTTAGTCATGTCATAGCTGGTTTTAAGTTTACCATGGATGGTTACGATTTTATGGCTTATACTCCAGTTGTCAATGGAAAAATTATATTGAATTCTTACTTCCGTAATCGGCGGTGGTCGGGACTGTTGAGCTCTATAGGCCTAGGTTTGGCATTTAGTCATAATCGTGGTTACCACCCACTATAAAGTTGCTCGGTCAGTAATTGGCTACAGAGGGCTGCTCAGACAATGGCTGAAGTGCCATTCCTTATGTTGAGGTTATGTGGCATCAAAATGATTTTGGAAACATTATGTTAAGGTCAAAACACTGTTAAGGATGCCTTTATGTGTAACATTAAGTTTCCACACTTTGGTTAAATCCAGTTACACAGCCTGACCTTTCTCGAGTGAACTCATTGTGTAATGTATTGAGTTCGATTTGCTACAGTCTGTTCTGTCCTAACACATTACCCGTAGTGCTGTATGTACGCATGCGCAGTACAATAAACGTTGCATTTGGCTCTAGTTAAAAGCGTGTACGTTGACTGGAATATCTTACATGGTGTCAGAAGATTTTAAGAACCGAAACTGAGCGAAAAAATGTCGTCGCCGCAGTTTGAACACCCCAAAATAGATTGGGACGCCTCTGATTTATTTCAAGAGTTTTCAAGATTCCGAAGTCACGTAACGTTCGTGTTTGATGGCCCCCTCTCCGACCTGTCGGCTAAGCAACAGGCAGGCTGGCTAGGAACGTGGATCGGAGAGCAAGGCAGGGAGATCTAAGACGCTAACCTGGAAAGACGGAGAAAAGGAGGATCCGGATAAGGTACTGGACAAATTTGGCAATTATATCAGACCTCGCAAAAATAAGAGGATAGCAAGGCACCGTTTCAAACAGAGAAAACAAGGGCCGACGGAAAGCTTCGATAACTTCGTGAAAGAGGTTAGGCTAATTCTGATGGACTGTGAGTATGCTAACCCAGACGATATGCTAATTGATGCCATAATCGCGGGAGTGAGGGAGAAATGCGTCCAAGAGCGGCTGCTCGAAAGAGGTGAGAGCCTCACGTTAAATAAAGCCATAGAACTTTCACAGCAGTTCGAAGTGTCACAGAGACAAATGAAAATAGTTAGAGAAGAGGATTCACAAATATCAGCAGTGTCTTTCAAACCGAAGCAATTTTTGCCAAGAAAAGAAAATGAAAATAAGAAAATGCCCTACAAAGGAAATGCTACTTACCGATCAAAAGAATCATTCAATTTATCAAAAAAATGCACCAAGTGTGGAAAAGACCCACAGCACAAGTGGAACCAAGGCAAGTGCCCAGCGAAAGGCTCTGTTTGTTCTTACTGCCACAAGCCCAATCACTGGGTGGCAGTGTGTCACAAGCGTGCAGTGAACACTGTAAGTATTGAAACGAACCAAGACTTACCTGATGTTGATGAAATGCTGAGCATAAATATGATGCAGTCAGAAGAATAAATGGGTGGTCAAATTGGAAATTCTGTCTAAAGAAGTGACATTTAGAATTGACACAGGAGCAAAGTGTAACACATTGACTCTCAATAGCTACCAGTTGCTTGCCCACAAAGGTGAGCTGCAGCGCTCTGACATAGTGCTCCGCTCATACTCTAATCACAGGCTGCTGTCAGTCTGGAAGTAGAGTCAAGAAAGTGTAAAGTGAGCACAGTGTTTGAAATTTTGGACATAGCCCAAGAAAATGTGCTCAGTGGCGCTTCAGCTGAGGCGTTGGGGCTGATTGTGCGCCTGGATAAGCTGGAGAGTGCTGCAGAGAGGCGCTACGTACGGAACCCTGACAGCACCGAAACGCAGCGTATTCCCGCTGGACTTGTGGATTTCCCGGAGCTGACGCGCACCACTGAGACAATGCCAGGTAAATACCCCATCAAGCTCGAACCAGGTGCAAAAGGTATAGTCCATCCTGTACGCAGGCAGCCAGCCGCTCTCAGGGACAAGATAATCGAGAAGCTGCATGAAATGGAAGAAGACGGCTACATTGCCAAAGTTGAGCAGCCTACTGAGTGGGTGAGTACCATGATCGCTGTAGTAAGAAAAGGCAACGTGAGAATTTGTATAGACCTGAGCGACCTGAACAAAGTCATAAGGAGAGAACATCACCCCATGAGAACAGTAGAAGAGGTCGTCTCAATGATCCCAGGTGCCAAAGTCTTCTCCGTCCTAGATGCAAAATCAGGATTTCTACAGATAGAGTTGGATGAGCCATCATCCTTCCTCACAACCTTCAATACACCAATAGGTCGGTTTAGATGGCTTAGACTCCCTTTCGGCATTAAATGCGCTCCCGAAATCTACCAGCGCATCATGGACCAGATGCTCGAGGGCATCGCGGGAGCTGTAAGCGTGATGGACGACATCCTTGTAGCTGCCCCCACAGTACAAGAACATGACGCAATTCTGCGCAGAGTGGTTGAGAAAGCAACTAGCTACAACTTGAGGCTTAACTTTACCAAATGCCACATACGCCAGTCTTCCGTCCCATATGTGGGACACCTGATAACAGCTGACGGTCTGAAGCCGGACCCAGCGAAGGTGGAAGCTGTTCGGGACATGTCCCCACCGTCAGATAAAGAATCTGTCCACCGCTTCTTGGGCTTCGTTACTTAGCTGTCGAAGTTCATCCCCAATCTCAGTGAAGTAGATGCGCCGCTGCGGCAGCTGCTCAAGAGAGAAGTGGAGTTTGCATGGCAACCAGCGCAGCAACAGGCCTTTGACAAACTAAAAGAGCTGTGCACACATCCCCCAGTGCTAAAGTATTTTGATCCTGTAAAGCCTGTGATGCCAGCAGCAGTGAACTAGGAGCAGATGACCAGCACGTTGCTTTCTCCTCAAGGTCACTTACTGACGCAGAAACGCGCTACGCGCAAATTGAGAAGGAGACACTCTCAATTGTCCATGCCTGTGTAACCAATGTGTAAATAACTTTTTCTTCTGGGGAGTTACTGTAACCACACAACACACCAGAGTCAGAGGGAATTGTGATATAAAAATATAGGATTTATTTTAAATACAGTCACTTGAGTTTCTTCTAAAAAAAATCACTCAGTTAATTGAGAAGGAATCCAACAGTCCATAGATCCACACAGAGGAGGGAGAAGGAGCCGCATGCAGATTCGTGAGGGGGCGGAGTCACACCGCGACTGACGTCAGGTACCAGGGTCCGGCAGACAGCAGACGCACGCACACTGGCGGAGGAAGAGAGAGAGAGAAAGAGAGAAACTAATGCGAGTCGGAGGGCATAAGAGACAGGACATTTACAGGGAAGACTCCAATATTCAATGTTCCCCAACAACAATTCAATGTGAGAGAGAAGGAGAGGTCAACACAACACACGCACAGCAAATCTTCACGTCAGTGTCCAAAAAAACAATAAAGCTTCACACGGCAACACACACAATTACGATGCAATTGAGTCCATAAAAATACTGGGAATATTCTTCCTAAATGTCCAACTCTAACGTGATCTTGGAGTAGCCCAATCCAGACAGCAGTAGGTTAACAGTCCCCTCTCGTACCACAGCCCATCTAGTGTAGATTTAAGGAGCGTGTACTTAACTTGGCAGAGGAGCCACGAGAAGTCGCACCTCCGGTGTAGGTCAATAGGCAACACAGAGGCCTGTAGCAGCAGCGCTGGTTCAGTCAACAAACAGCAATATGCCCACGCTGGTTACGATCGGTAACGGTGTACTTTCCCTCTGGCTGGAGCTGCAGGAACAGTTTTCTTTTCCCCAGGTTCTCCGCACGACGGTCTCGTCTTTGCTCGTCTCTCCCACAGAGATCAAACGGAAGGTTAGAAATCCACTTCCTCGTTTTTCATGCGAGGGGATCCGGTCACTTAAAAAACGCTGTCAATAATTATCCAATTCACCACACCTGTGACAATTACGCCTGTGCTTATCTCATATGATAACCCAAGACAGGTGAGCAGAGCATGTCATACCACAAGCCACCACCAGGACGCAGACATAACAAACAAACACAGACAATCGTCCCCGTGACACCTGCACCAATTTTCACAATTACATATTTGGAACACGTCACAGTATACAACGATCACAAACCTCTCGAAGACATCTTCAGGAAATCTCTGTTGTCTACACCGATGCGGATCCAGAGAATGCGTCTTCGCTTGCAGTGGTACGATCTCACTGTAAAGTACAGAAGAGGGAAAGACATGGAGCTCCCTGACACACTGTCCAGAGCACAGCTATCTGAGAGCACACCAGAGATGGATGGCCTTGAGTGTATCTCTATGTTGAACTTCGTCTCCGTCAGTGATCAGAAATATGCAGAACTAAAAGAACGCACAAAAGAAGAGCTCAGCTGCCTCCAACAGGTTATCCAGCATGGATGGCCAGAGCACAGACGTGAGGTGCCCGTTCAGGTACAGCCATATTGGGACTCAAGAAGTAAGCTCGCACTGTCCGATGGACTCCTCTTCAAAGGACTGCGGATAGTAGTGCCCCCCACCATGCGTGAGCACATGCTGAAGCTCATACACCAATCGCAGCTGGGGATAGTAAAGAGCAAACAGCGAGCGCGTGAGGCCCTCTACTGGCCAGGTATGAGTGCCCAAATTGAAGAAGTAGTTAGAAACTGCAGTTTGTGTGCAGATTTTCAGAATAAACTGCCTAGACAACCACTCAAACCAACAGAAACACCTGAACTTCCCTTTGAGAAAGTAGCATCAGACCTCTTTGAATTTGAAGGAAAGCAGTACATCCTGCTTGTGGACTACTACTCAAAGCAGTACATCCTGCTTGTGGACTACTACTCAAAGCAGTACATCCTGCTTGTGGACTGTACATCCTGCTTGTGGACTACTACTCAAAGTTCATTGAAGTGGATGTTCTGAGAGACACACGCAGTCGCACTGTCATAGAGACAATGAAAGCGCAGTTCGGCAGGCACGGCATCCCAGCAACATTGAGGACCGACAATGGCCCACAGTACTCCTCAGAGGAGTTTAAACACTTTTGCATGAGTTACAGCATCCTACAGTACATGCCACGTCTTCCCCACACACACCACACTCAAACGGTGAAGCGGAGCGTGCCGTGCAAACAGTGAAGAGGCTCTGGCACAAGGCACCAGACAAGCATCTTGCACTGCTGGATTACAGGACTACTCCCCTTGAGTCAGTAGGCCTCTCACCAGCTCAACTGTTCATGGGAAGGAGGCCACGCAACAAGCTGCCTACGGCGAGTGAGCTCCTTGCGCCAACAGCCTATGACCCACGGAAAGTCAAGCGTCTGCTAGATCAGACAAAAGACAATCAAAAGTACTATCACGACCGCAAGAGAGCCGGCAAACATCGAGTTGCTCTCAAGCCTGGAGATGAGGTGAGAATGCAACAGTACATGCAACAGTTTTATTTTCATAAAACTTCCAAGTTGCCCTATAACTTTACTCTCCAAACTCTTCACTGCACTGTAGGCAATTAATTGACAGTATGATAGGCTATTTATTTTCTGTAGGCTACAATAAACACATTTATTTTTTCAACTTTTGCAATATTACGCACTTGGCTACTGAACGCAAATCAGCAGGAGAGAGAATGCACGTAGCCTACGCAGCGTGTAGCGCAATGTGTAGGCTATTTGGTTACCAACTAACACTGTTAGCCAATTCACTAAGACTTCAGTGCCATCATATACAACGTTTTTTTTACACAACAAATACAGAAAGGATGGAGGCACCAAAAGTAGAGAAGTCATTTCAGATGGGGCAAGAACAAGGTGAATTTGTATGCTTGTCAAAACGTTGTCCTACCCTGCATTAGAGGAGCTGATCATCATACCAAGCACACTCGCTGTTTGAAGTCATACACCACGGTAAACTAAAACCAAAATGTTACAAAGGTGGCAAAAACAATATAGGGTATTATTAGCCATGACATTACTAGGCTATGAATCGTTCGTTCATTTTTTTTTTTTTGGGTGGGGGGGTTTACAAACTTATTCAAAATCATCCCCCCCTCTGGTTTTTACACAAATCGCACCCTGGTCACCTGCGGTTGTGGTCAGACAGCACAGTGCCCCACGATCCTATGTTTTGGACAGTGGAAACAAGGAGTACCGTCGCAACAGTCAACATCTTCGCACAAGCACTCCAGCCGCCAACCGTCCACGCCACTGGATACATGAGGAGGTCTGGCCCGAACCGCCAGAGCAGACTGAAGAACAGACAGCTGGAAAAGAACAGCTGTCCCCCACTCCAGCTGAACAGCCTCGTTTGCCTCCCACAGAATCCTTGAGCCATGCTCAGGCCCGGCCAGGTGAACTGTACATCAGTAGGCGGGGCAGAGCTGTCAAGCCACCCGACAGACTGACTTATTGAGTTATCATAAGTTAGTGAGGGACAAGGTGTGGTAAAGACACCTGTGGAAGTGAAGTGCTAGTAACCTCTCCTTCCAAGTTAGTATGAACAACTTCATTAACAACTTAACTAGTTAAGGACTTTCATTTAGCCGCTATTTTTTTCCGTAATACAGACAGACAGGCAAGGCAAATACATAAGCTACATGACGTAGGATAATGTTGACATCCGTACATCAGACACGGACTAAGCAAATCTTTCTACTGTGTTTGCCACCGGCACATATATGAAATAAATAAAAAGTTAATTTACGGTTAGATCTATTGAATGATTAGGTTCAATGAGTGGCCTACAATCTATTAGTCCTGTGATGATAGTCATGTGCAGTATATGTTAGTATTGTCATGTTTTAAACGCATAACATGTTCACATCACAGATCAGACAGGTCAGACCTTTGTCTTTGAGCTATGCTCTGCTCCAACAGTTCTACTACAGTGATCCATGTTGTATTTAATCTCCAGAGAATATCTCCAATGTGACAGCAAAAGCCGATCAGAATGAGCTGGTGGAGTTCAACAATTCTGTCACTCTCACTTGCTCCGCCTCTGGCACCTTGCCCTCATTTCAATGGCTTAACAGGAGTACTATTGTCACAGGAAGTGACAGAGTTCTGCTAGACAAGAGAAGCCTCACTATATTGAAAGTAACTAGATATGATGATGGACCATTCAAGTGTGAAGTATGGAATAGTGTCAGCAACCAAATGAGCTCTGATGTTGATCTGACAATTCACTGTAAGTGCAGAATTCATTGACACATTTGTTAAATGTACACAACTTATTCAGAGATATTTTTTCTTATGCACAAATGATTGTTGCCAAACACTCTTTGCTTTTCACAGAGTTTTCATATTATTAATGCTATAAACGTTTTACATTTCAAGATAATGCAAACATTATGCAGACAACTCATAGGAAAGCAAATTTCTAATTGAAATCTGGCCTGTTTCTCTGTCATCAACAGAGCCATCAAAGCACAAGAAATGAATGAAGGTTGTGACATAATAAATCACAACAGTTAACTATTACACAACTACTAGAGCCATAAAATAAAATTTGTATACTCTGTAAAGCTATTAAGAACACATATAGGCCTATAACCATCAAAGGAATCAACATTTTGCAATTGGAGCAAAGAACTTAGTATGTTGGCAACTCTAAATATAGATATCAAAATGATGATGAAATGTAATGTGTCTAATTATAATTGCAGATGGCCCAGATAGTTCTGTAGTTTCAGTGAAACCTGAAGCCCCATTCTACAGTGCAGGCTCTGACATCACCCTGTCCTGCTCCTCTGAGTCCAACCCTGCTGCCCAGTTCCAGTGGGCACTGAATGGAACCCTGCTGGCCAGAGAAGGACCAGAACTACGACTGGAGAACGTTCAGGACAGTGAGAGTGGAGCCTACAGCTGCTGGGCATATAATAGTAAAACCCAGAGGTATAAAGCATCATCACCACAAAGCATCACTGTGATAGGTAAGGAAAAGTCATTCAGGTATATTTTCATTATGAAGATAGAAGGAGGTGTTGAATTGATGATAAATATCCCACATCTGTCTGTTCCATCTTTAATCATCTCCAGTCAATATCATGTTTGGCAAATGCATTTGTCCAAAGCGAATCCAAAGTGATGAACTCTACATTATTAAAAATAATAGTTTTGAAATAGTGTTAACTGAATTATGCATAAGAATAATAGTATCCTAAGGGACTGTTCGTTATTTATAAAAGGGGCCACCGGAGGGATTTTGAGTGCTTCAGTCAAAAGTTGCATGACCCTCCCTTGCCTGCAAGAAATTTTTCAATGACCCTCCGACAGAATTTCCAAAAAAGACATGACCCTCCCCGGCCAAATGTCGATGTCTTCCGCCGGCGTTCCTTTGCGCATTGAAACACATTGACATAAGCTAACGTTCTAAAAGCAACCTCTGCTTTCTGATCTTACACATCACACTCCACCAAGATGGTAGCCATTTCAGTAAATTTACTCACTAACATTGTTTTGGAAGCACAATAAGCATGGAAACTAAATGCACACTTCCTGCATATCTGCATTAGCCTACTTGTAATAAGTTATTTTTAGCCTACTTGTAATAAGTTTAAATAAGTTATTCCTCTAGTAAATAGTATTCACATGAAATAAAACATTGAGACTATTCAACAAAGGACACTGGGTAATAACAAATTCAACACATGAACTGGTTGCTATGGACTCGTCTCTAGGCTTCCTCAGTCATTGTAAAGCTGCCGAAGCTGAACATTATCCAAAACTCCATTTCTCAGACGAGCGTCAATTTGGGACCGTGCATGCTACCACTCCTTCCTTCTCAAATGACTTGAAAAGGCTGTTTGCACAATTTCACAAATAATCACAGGGACCGAAACATACCTAACATGCCAACTTTTTCCGGGTTTATCACATATTTTAACTTTCCCCCGCTGTCTTGCCGTTTTAATATTTTCCTGTAGAATATCCCATATTAATACTCTCATAACATTAGTCATTAGTCATCTAACAACAATGATAAGAACGATATCAAATACCAACAATGAAAATAATGGGTTTCATTATCATTTCATTTAATAAAAACGTGTGAGTGTCTTACACCCCTGGTACGAATAGCCTTGGCCACACAGCTGAGCTATTCACACCCTGTGACATAACAACAAAAATACTTTGCTCACATGCACAAAAAATATGGCAGACATTCGTTTTTTCGTCAGCAGAAAGTGAAGAATTCTGAAAGGTTTCGGCACTAATATCTGTTCAGATTAAGTTTTAGATTGAAAAGTTGTGTTTTATTTTCATAATCTTCGATCATTGAACACATACAACCGTCAGTTTGTTAGTTAACAGAAATTTTGTGAATATGACGTTCAGCCCTATAAACTTTTAGAGTTTACCTGCAAACTCCCTCTATTTGTGGATGTAGATAGTGCAGAGGTCACACACATGGTTTAGCATGTGGGAGACCAGGGTTCAATTCCTTCATGGTGGATTTTGGCAGAGTGAGTGCGCATGTGTACCAACGTCTCTGGAGAGAAGGCGTGCAATTTGAACAAAAAATCGGTTCTCAAACGGAAGTTTTGAATGCAACAATTAGCTAGTTCAGGCACCAGGGTGTAAATAGCATACATTATACCAGGGTACGAATATCATCCACATCTAAATATACATTGATGCAGACAGCATACCTTATTCAGAGTGTCTATTACACAGCTGAGCTATTCACACCATGTGACATAACAACAAAAAAACTTTCTATTACATTGTGTGATCAATATGCCAGAATAAATGCACAGGGGTGCAAATAGCATACACTGGTATTTGTACCAGACGGGGTATTAATAGAACACATTGCTGTGTGCACCGGGGTACGAATAGCATACATTGATATTTGTACCAGACGGGGTACTAATAGAACAAATTGCTGTGTGCACCGGGGTACGAATAGCATACACTGCTAAAATAGAATTCACTTCTAATTGCACCAGGGTACGAATAGCATACACTCATAGGCATGTATACATAGACACTAGGTGGTGCTAAATCACTAAGTTTGCCCTTTATCAACAAAAATGCCCTTTTGAAACTTTTTTTTTTTAATTATTAATATTATTAAGATTTTACTGAGGTCGGTTTTGAAAAACCTGAGCCATTAAAAACGACTGAAAGAATGCCCTGAAATGAGCCACCTCCTTGCGCACACCCGACCAGCCTATCTCTCTTCCTTTGTCACGTGAACTCGCGCAGGGCACGCCAGATGCGCAGGACCATAGCAGTTCAGTAAGCGTCTTCAGATAGCAGGCCTCGCAGGCATGTTCGCTGACAGGCTGCTCTCCCGTGCCCCATCAGCCAGGTAACATACAGATCAAGCAAAATCTTACAGTTTGCCCTCTAAGCCCAACATGTAATAATTTTGTTGTGCAGTAAAATCTCTCATTCAGCACCAAACAAGCATTTTTGCCAACTGGTCACCTGATAAACTAGTTAGATAAAGCTAGATAAAGTTTTACGCTGTAGCCCAAATCAATGACAGATAACGTGACGGCCACATACAAATAATTTCGGTAGATTTTGCAAATGTATGTGTTAAGAAGAACGTTTTCTGTTGTATATGTTTTGTTAGGCAACATGTATTAACACATTCATTTGTGACAGAAGAAACGGGAAGTTCCCCATTACCTGTGAAAAATGCCCATCTGCATTCATGTAATATGACAACAGTCAGTAGCCCACTATAACTCCTTCTCGTACTGTTTGGTCTCTTTATTGTCTTACAGATCAAGTAAAATCGTACCGTTTGTACGGAAGCTTATTGCTGCCACACTAAAAGAAATAAAAAGGTTCAGTATTATGTAATTACGTGAAAAGTTTCTTGTTATAACAATATCTTTTTCATGTTTTAACAAGATATGTATCACGTTATTACATGAAATTATCACGTTATTTCATGATAATGATATTTTCACGTTATAACATGAAAATATCATGTTATTTCAAGATAGGATTTTTTCACGTTTTTACAAGATATTTATCACGTTTTTACATGAAATTATCACGTTATTTCAAAATAACAAAACTAAACGAAACAAGGCCACGAGAGCTCATGGCTGGCATAAATGATAACTAGTCGTGTCTATGAACTTGCACCCTGACTGCTATTACAGTGCTGCTTGATGAGTGTTTGTTTTTGTGCATGTGTGTATGAGTGTGTAGGCTGTGTGTGTGGTCAATTCCCAGCTGACTGAAGAGCAGCGAAGAGGGATGTGTGTGTATCGGCAGAGAGCTGCTGAAAAGGAGGCTGATAGAGAGGTTCTGTGCAGGATAGCCTGCTCACACCATAGACTGTATGGCTCACACAGCCTCATAGTTCTGCTTTATCTTCTTATCAACACAATAAATAAAACTTTCGCTAACTTGACGCAAGAGGGAGAAAGGGCTTTGATAAATATGCAAATCTTCACGCAATGTGGGTGAATGTATAGACCGCTCTGGCTCGGTAAGCCTGCATGTCAGGTCATCGCTGTCATTTCTAAGGCTGTGGGGAAGGGTGAAAATATCAGTATCATATCAGTATCATGAAATAACGTGATAATTTCATGTAATAACGTGATAAATATCTTGTTAAAACGTAAAAATATCATATCTTGAAATAACATGATATTTTCATGTTATAACGTGAAAATATCAGTATCATGAAATAACATGATAATTTCATGTAATAACGTGATAAATATCTTGTTAAAACATGAAAAAGATAGCCTATTGTTATAACAAGAAACTTTTCACGTAATAATACTGAGACTTTTTATTTCTTTTAGTGTGGCAGCAATAAGTTTCCGTACGTTTGCCCTCTAAGCCCAACGTGCATACGCGGAGTTAGTGGGGGGGCAGGGGGAGCACTGCCCCCCCTGGTGGAAACGGGTAATTGCATTGTTTCAAAAATTAGTGAAATACGTCTGGCATGACCAGATATTTTAAAAAGAATTTAAATAACACAAAACAACAATAGGGAACGGGCTGCGGTTGATGATGGGAGCAGCCAGGTTTTCTTCTCTTGCGATCCTTCACATTGAAAAGTGACATTAAGGTCAACCTGACGCAGGACGCAAAAAACGCGAAAATTACTGTTGCACTAGTATGGACATCTTGCCGTGCCAACGTTGCAATAAAGGTTGCCTAAATGCCATGTATATAAATGTCCTGTCAGCTTACTAATTGATTTTGCGTTGTGTGTAGATTTGGACTTTTTATTCCACTTTGTTTAAACAGCAAAGTGGCAAAGCCTTGTTCACCTGTTTGGAACTGGCTGGTGAATGTGACGCGCGTAGGCCTGGCTGGATGACACTTTTAGTGCATCTAGGCCTACTGATCGCTGTGGATTACTTTTTTTCGTGTCATTGGATTACAGCAAAATATGAATATTTTTTTCTTAACATGTCTTAACGTAATGGCGTGATTGCGCTTCGTTTCTGCTTTTAGAGAGGCATCAGACTGTAGGTGAACACTTCCTTTGATTCTTGGAGTTCTCGCTATGATTTAAGTCTGCCCTGCACTCAATAGCCTACAGTTTACTTACTTTGCCTTTGTAGAATCGAATTTGAGTTTTCAATGACTCGTTCTCCTTAAGCTAAGCATGCATGAACCTATGGCATGAACCGATGCATCTTGTTATTTAAAACTCCACTCTGCTAGGTGGCTCGCATGCCAGCAGCACTTGAGGCGTCGGAGGTTTAGCAACGTTCCACAAGCACAGCTAAGCTAGCTGGCATCCGTTACACTAGGCTATATAGTTCGTTTTTAATAGCAAACAGAAGTGTCAAGATGGCAACAGGTCATTACATTCTTTAATTGACAAAATATGATTGTACAAAATATTCAATCAATGTGGCGCAAATGAGGCTAGAGGCGGTGGATTAATTTATCAAAAGTGAGCAACAACTCTATGGGCTAAGCCCCGAATGTTTTCAACTGCTAGGCGACACCCCTGTCTATTGCGTTTCAAGACAACCGTGCTGCATTGGATTTCATGAGGACGAATTGTTAAATTGTTACAATGTAATTATATATAGGCTATCATTATTTAGCATGTTTGTTTTCTCCATATGTGCTCATGCTGTGTTCCCCAAGTGGTAGGCCAGGTCTCAGCTGCTACAATTATTATGACCGCCGCGCAGCGAAGCGGCGGTCATATAGGTTTAGTCAGATTTTTTTCTTTTTTCTTTTTTTTCTTTTTCGCATGCCCAAATTTCCGTCAATGAGTCCCGGGACACTGAAAGACCGGGGTACACGAAACTTGGTGGGCATGTAACCCCACATGGATAGCATGGAACCATCGTTTTTCGTTTTGATCTGTAACCCCCCCGCTTGACTGGACCCCCCGAAAGGAGGGTAGGGCAGACACAGTTTTCTGTGAATATCTCGAAAACCGTGGGGTTTAGGAGGACCTTTTTTTTTTGTATGTTGATCTCAAGGGGCCATGTCAACCCATTCCATAACCACTCATTTCATGTATAGCGCCACCTAGTTAAACACAAAAAAGTAAAATGAGGTGTTGTAATTGAAGGTATCTGTGACCTCCTATGATGAATGTGAGTAAAGACCTCCCTGATGAACTTAATGCTTTTTATGCTCGCTTTGACATGAAAAACACAGACTATCTTGCACTAGCTGCAGCATGTGAAGCAAATGAGGATGCACCTTTCTGTGTCTCTGAGGTCGATGTGAGCAATGCCTTTAGGAGGGTAAATTGTAGAAAAGCTGCTGGACCGGATGGAATTTCTAACAGGATTTTGAAATCCTGCGCTGCTCAGTTAGCTCCTGTGTTCACTTATATCTTTAACACATCATTGACTCAAGAGACAGTTCCTACTTGCCTCAAGCAGTCTGTTATTGTTCCAGTACCGAAAAACAAAAGTCCATCATGTCTGAATGACTACCGCCCAGTAGCCCTGACGTCTACAGTGATGAAGTGTTTTGAGAAGCTTGTGAAAAACATTATCTGCTCATCCCTCCCTGCCTCCTTCGACCCCCTCCAATTTGCTTACAGAGCCAACAGGTCTACAGAGGATGCCATCTCAAACCTCATGCACACCACCTTAACTCACCTGGAGGAGGGGAATGGGAATTATGTGAGGATGCTGTTCATTGACTTTAGTTCAGCATTCAACACGATAGTACCTCTCACCTTGGTCACAAAGATGAAGGCCTTAGGACTGATCACCACCCTGTGTCACTGGATATTTGACTTCCTCACCAACCGTTCACAAGTGGTTAGAGTGGGGGGTCTGACATCTGACTCATTAACCATCAGCACTGGTGCTCCCCAAGGCTGTGTTTTGAGTCCACTGCTGTACAACATCTACACACATGACTGCAAAGCCAACAGTAGTCATACCTCCATCATCAAGTTTGCAGATTACACAGTGATCTTGGGCCTGATTAGTAACAACAATGAACAGCTCTACTTTCTAGCTTGACACTGAATATCAATAAAACCAAGGAAATGGTAGTGGATTACAGAAGGAAGCAGCAGAACTACAGTTACACCCCACTAATGATCAGCGGGCAACCTGTAGAGAGAGTCACAAGTTTTAAATACCTTGGTGTCCACATTACTGAAGACTTAACATGGACTGTTAACACTCAACATGTTCTGAAGAAGTCCAGACAACGACTCTACTTCCTTCGTCAGCTAAGGAAATTCAAAGTTTCTACATCCATCATGAAGGCCTTCTACACTTCAGCGGTTGAGAGTGTTCTAACTGGTAGCATCATCACCTGGTATGGGAACTCCACAGTTAGAGATTGTAGTACTCTGCAGAGAGTAGTGCGCTCAGCTGAACGTACTATAAGAACTCAACTCCCTGCTCTACAAGAAATCTATTCCAGAAGAGTACTCCTAAGAGCCCAAAAGATTCTGAAGGACTCTTCTCATCCTAACAATGGATTATTCCTACCGCTGAAATCAAGAAGACGCCTATGTAGTCACAAAGCCAGAACTGAGAGACTCAGGAGAAGTTTTTATCCCCAGGCTATCCGAACTCTGAACTCACACTATACTGACTTTGCACACATTCACTCCTCAGCACTCTCAAACATTTCCCAACTCTGAACTCACACTATACTGACTTTGCACTCATCCACTCCTCAGCACTCATGACCCCCCCCCCCCCCCCCCCCCACACACACACACACACCTACATGACTTTTAGCACTTTTACATCCCTCTCCCTATGCTGCAGACCTTTGATTTATTTTCTTATTCATCACACGTCAAAACACACACACACACACACACACACACACACACACACACACACATCTGACTTTCTCCAACTTTTGCACATCTCTATAGAACTTTTTATTTATTATTTTTGATTTCTCCTCCATCTATCTACCCATGTCCTTGATTGCCTAGCCTTTCTGTCCCCCCCCCCCCATCCCCAACACACACACAAAAAAAAAAACACACTCTCTTACATCATCACTGTCATCACCTCACATACATACAGCACACTGCTTGCTACAGTAAGCCTCCTCTACATACTTGCTGCACACTGCCCCCCCCCTCCCTACATACACAGCACATTGTCTTTCTGATCTTCTCCAACACACATCCTCTACTTACTTACAGCATACTGCCCCCACCTACCCACACACACACTATACACACACACACACACAGTCACTGCTTCACTCCCCAACCGCCCACACACACATCTTCACTGTCATCACTCACATACATCATACTTGCAGTACACTGCCCCCCCCCTCTCCCCTACATACACAGCACATTATTTCATCAGGAAGCTTCTCCAACACACATCCCCAACATACTTACAGCACACTGCCCCCACCTACCCACACACACACCACACACACACACACACAGTCACTGCTCCACTCCCCTCCCGCCCACACACACATCTTCACTGTCATCACTCACATACATCATACTTGCAGTACACTGCCCCCCCCCCCTCTCCCCTACATACACAGCACATTATTTCATCAGGAAGCTTCTCCAACACACATCCCCAACATACTTACAGCACACTGCCCCCGCCCCCCAATACACAGCACATTGTCTCATGAGGAAGCTTCTCCAACACACATATTGCACACTGCCCTCTCCCCACATACACAGCACACTATCCCATCTCCCTTGTCATCCCCCCAACACACACACCAAGACCCTTGGCAGTTGGGTTAGCCCCTTGAGCCGTGGATATGCCCAAGGTTTCTTCCTTGGTAAGGGAGTTTTTCCTTGCCCCTGTTGCTCTTGGGTGCTCCTTGTTGGTGCCCCCCCCCCCCCAATCGCAATCCTCCCCCACCTTTCTTATGCAGCCCTTGCCACTTAATCTACTAAACCCCTCTTCTACTGCACTTTTTACCCCCCCATAAATGCACAAATAGGCTGACACCATACTTAATTTCACTGCATTTCTTACTTCCAGTAACTATATGCATGTGACAATAAACTTCCTTGCATCCTTGTATCCTTGTATCCTTGTACCTAACATAGTCAAAACTGCACGAAATTGGAAGTGTAGGATCATTATGACACCCTCTGTATGCACGCCAAATTTTGTGGAATTCCGTTCATGGGGGGCCACACAATAAATTAATTTATGTTACTATACACCAACTGGCCTGTAGGTGGCCGGAGACAGTTTTCTGTGAATATCTCGAGAACCGTAGGGCCTAGGAGGTCCATCTTTTTTATGTATGTTGGTCTTAAGGGGGCATGTCAACCCATCCCATTACCACTTATTTCATGTATAGCGCCACCTAGTTAAAAATTAAAAAGCAAAAAATTAGGTGTTTTCATCACAATATGTCTGGCTGACAAGGTTAAAACTGCACGAAATTAAAAGTGTAGGATCATTATGACACCCTCCGAATGCATGCCAAGTTTTGTGTACTTTCGTTCATGGGGGGCCTTACAATAAAATAATTTATGTGTACATTTAGTGACGTACACCAACAAGGATTCCCGGGACACTGAAAGACTGGGGTACACAAAACTTGGTGGGCATGTACCCCCACATGGATAGCATGGAACCGTCATTTTTCGTTTTGATCTGTAGCCCCCCCGCTGGACTGGACCCCCCGAAAGGAGGGTAGGGCAGACACAGTTCTCTGTGAATACCTTGAGAACTGTAGGGCCTAGGATGACCATTTTTTTCCGTATGTTTGCCTCCAGGGGTCATGTTAACCCATTTCATGTGCACACATGTGCACAAACAGATACACACACACATACATTCACAGTAACCATACGTATGACACATACTCACACAGTAGACATATGTACGCTTGCATGCACAGGCACATACGCAGGCACAAACACAAGCACGCACGCACACCCACACACGCACACACACTCACACACACACACACACACACACACACATAACATAAACATAACACAAACAATCAAGAATTTCTCAGAATTATAAACAGGCAAGATGGAGGTGGGATTGTATAAAATTAATTTTACATGTGAAATCTATGAACTAATCATGTTTTGGTACTTGTTGTCTAGCAGATACCAGTGAGAATTGAGTGTGGATAATGCAATTTAGTGAGACAGTTAGAATCATATAGGCCTTTCAGCGTGATTTCTTTTTGCGGAAAAAATGTGCTGGACTGGGCGGCGGTCATATTTTGTACCGCTCTGCGGTACATCTAGTTAATTTATTTTTTGTCTGCCCCCCCTGGCTCGAATGTCAAACTCCGCCTATGCCAACGTGTAATCATTTAGTTGTGCAGTAAAATGCTCATACAGCATCAAACAACTAAGCATTTTTAGCCGACTGGTCACCTGATAAAGTTTTACGCTGTAGCCCAGGTCAATGACAGATAACGTGAGGACGACCACATAGGCTACAAATAATTTCGGTAGAGTTTGCAATTGCAAATCTATGTGTTAAGACGAACGTTTTCTGTTGTATAGGTTTTGTTAGGCAACATAAATTAACACATTTTGGTGTCTTTATTGTCTAGATTGTATATTGATTTACTAATTGCAGCACAAGTCAAATTTCATTCAACATGTGTGTGTAATTTTTTTTATAATCAAGTGTTCCACGTGCAATAAAAAGTGCCCCCCCCCCCTTCTGAGCACCTGCCCCCCAAAATGTCTGTGCACGCCACTGCATACACTGCTAAACAGATCATATCAATTAAAATTAATATTTTGTTTATCTCTCAGTTTTCACCCATTAGATGAAATTATATATGTTTTTGAAAATATTCCTCTCTGTTATTTATGCCTAAATCAGTTGCCACTTTCTTCATTTAGTGCAGTGGCAAGATATCAGTCACTAAGCACAGCATCAATTGGCTCTCAAGGTTTTACGTCTTTTTCACTATTAGTTCAACATAGAACAAATGCACGGTGTGCATAGTGTAAGGAATGCTAACCAGGACCTTAATTGTCTGACATGTTTAGTTGCCTTGGAAAACCATTATCCATTACACCATCACATGATCTGCTCCAACAGTTCTACTACAGTGATCCATGTTGTATTTCACCTCCAGAGAAAATCTCCAATGTGACAGCAGAAGCCGATCAGAATGAGCTGGTGGAGTTCAACAATTCTGTCACTCTCACTTGCTCCGCCTCTGGCACCTTTCCCTCATTTCGATGGTTTAACAGGAGTACTATTGTCACAGGAAGTGACAGAGTTCTGCTAGACGAGAGGAGCCTCACTATATTGAATGTGACTAGATATGAGAAGTGGCCATTCAACTGTAATGTATCGAATACTATCAGCTACCAAATGAGCTCTGATGTCAATCTGACAATTCACTGTAAGTGTAGAATTCATTGAAACATGTGTTAAATGTACATGTCATATAACTTATTCATAGATAAATTATTCTTGTTTTTTGTCTTATGCCCAAATGATTGTTGCCTAACACACTTAGCTTTTCACTGAGAATATTCATATTATTAATGCTATGAATGGATTACATTTCAAGATAATGCATATTTTATGCAGACAATCTATAGGAAAACAAAATTAAAAATGAAATCTGGCCTGTTTCTCTGTCATCAAAGCACAATACGTTAATGAAGGTTGTGACATAATAAATCACAGGAGTTCATGGCTACCCATGATTACATATTGTAACGTCGGCGCAAAAAGACAGTGTTCGCGTTCTCCCGCGCAGGGGATCCTGGGATACGAGAGCGAACATTTGGGGGGTTTATGTCGTTATTCTCCTTAGTTTTGTGTGTAATGTTAGCGTCTTTATTGTAACATGTTTCCCTTTTAGTTCTCCCTCGTGTGTGATCCTTTTTGTGTGGGAGGCTGCGTCCTCCCCTGTATGTGTAGTGTGTGTGCGTGCTTGACCTGCCCTGTTTGCATTGTGTTCTGTGTCTTGGTCTTGGTCTTAGCTCACCGCATTTATAGTTTTCTACAAATGCAATCAATCAAATTGGCCTCCATCACTCAACCAACGCTAAAGGTAACATTACCTAGGTCCTTATTGATATTATAAGATTAACGTACCTGCAGTAAAAACCAAGCATGTCCGATAAACATCCTCAGATTTATTTCGGCTTCAAGAAGAAATGGGAATTACATTTCATGTGAACTGTAAGTGCAGAATTCATTGAAATGTGTGAATTGTCCATGTTACCTAACCTATTCATATATAAATTATTGTTGTCTTATGCCCAAATGATTGTTGCCTAACACACATAGCTTTTCACTGAGAATATTCATATTATTAATGCTACATTTCAAGATAATGCAAATTTTATGCAGACAATCTATAGGAAAACTAAATTCAAAATGAAATCTGGCCGGTTTTTCTGTCATCAAGAGTCATCAAAGCACAATAAGTTAATGAAGGTTGTGTAAGGGATAACGACCGCCGAGGTGTCCTGTTATACGGAATTAATGGACGAGGGCGAGGGGCAAGAACTCCCCGACGCGCAGTGGAGTCCACCCGAGTCCATTAATTCCGTATAACTGGACAAACCTCGAAGGCCGTTATCCCGCTTATCACCCGGTTGCCACTGTAAAGCCATGCCTTTATAGCACGCAAAGGAAACATGCGGTTCCGTTTAAAAAGAAGCCCACTAGTTCAGCTTGTTGTACAACTTTTGTTGGCCCTATAACAGCGATAACATGGACAGTCAACTTGTTTACAGTTGATTCCATTGTTGCGAAGCCTGCTTCCAGGCTCAACCGTCGTCCTACTATGGTTGTTAGGCTATAGTTGGCATTCATAAGCATTGATATGGAACGGCGATTCAACTTTTTTTAGCAGATCTACTTCAGGTGTCCCGTTATGTAAGGGATAATGTATTGTCCGCCGGTAATTATCAGAAAATAAGTCCCGACGCGCAGCGGAGGGGTTTTGCTTCGACCTGAAGGGACTTATTTTCTGATAATTACCGGTGGATAATACATTATCCCGCTTATTACACGGCTACTTGCCAAAACGAGAAAAGAAACCTAACACAATGAATCTTTAAAAATGATTTTGCTACCGTTTCTTGTCTTCCGCTGACAAAATAAATAGTTTGCCACACAGATAGAACTTGACAGTTTCAGGTGTTGCGTGGCAACATCTTACTAGCTTAGCCTACTTTCCCTTTCAATGAAATTCCATTGCAATAAGCGAACGGAATTCTTGCAGAGGGATATGAAAGACGTTAATCAACCCGTTGCCATTGACAGCGGTGATTATATACTTTGCCGGTGATTTTTGTAGATTTAACATAGGCCCGAACGTTGGGAAGGCCCATTCATGTGAATGGAACTTTCTGCAGCACTCTGAAGAGCCGTGTAATAATCAGAATTAAAAGCCACCCCGCCAGCCAATCAGAAAAGAGTATTTCTTCTCGCCGGGTGATAAGACATAATACATCACTGGAGTTCATTATGGCTACCCATGATTACATACATAAACATGAGTTGGTCTAGGTCAAAGAATGACACATGCTGTTGTTATGGATGGATGCCAGATTTGGGATTAGACAGAGGAGTACAACTACCATAAAGTCAAAGTTGTTTACTCTGTAAAGCACATATAAGCCTATTACCATCAAAGGAATCAACATTTTGCAATTGAAGCAAAGATCCCTCCCAGTGAACTAAGTATGTAGGCAACTTTAAATATATATACCATATCAAAATGATGATGAAATTTAATGTGTCATTATAATTGCAGATGGCCCAGATAGTTCTCTAGTTTCAGTGACACCTGAAGCCCCATTTTACAGTGCAGGCTCTGACATCACCCTGTCCTGCTCCTCTGAGTCCTACCCTGCTGCCCAGTTCCAGTGGGCACTGAATGGAACCCTGCTGGCCAGAGAAGGACGAGAACTACGACTGGAGAGGGTTCAGGACAGTGAGAGTGGAGCCTACAGCTGCTGGGCATATAATAGTAAAACCCAGAGGTATAAAGCATCATCACCAACAAACATCACTGTGATAGGTAAGGAAAAGTCATTCAGGTATATTTTCATTATGAAGAGAGGCGGTGTTGAATTGATGATAAATATCCCACATCTGTCTGTTCCACCTTTAATCATCTCCAGTCAATCTCAGTCTCGCTCACATGTCAGTCAAACCTGGGCCCTTATTCTCAAGGCATTATCTCATGTCTGGCTAATGCATTTATCCAAAGCGACTCCAAAATGATGAACACTACATTATTAAAAACTAGATGTACCGCATAGCGGTACAAAATATGACCGCCACTCAGTCCTGTACATCCGTTCCGTGAAAATAAATCACACTTCAATTTGTCTCCATATTTTACTCCATCCCCCACTCTTGAAACTTTTGTGTATGCTTGTTTGGCATGCCTGAGTGTGTGTGTGCGGCTGCACAGAAAGTAGCCTACTGGTGCTGAAAAGGTGAATAGATTGTAGAATAGCCAAAGAAGATGTAGCATTGTTATAAAACCTTTAAAATCTCTAAACAATCACAAGTAGGGCAGTTCATCACAGTTCATCCATTGCAACTGGATTGATGAAAGGTCACTTACACCTGTAGGCTACATTGTATTTGGGAAAAGCAAAAGGTATCAGCATAATTTTATTTATTTATTTATTTATTTATAAATAAACAAAAACATCTCTGTCAGTTCCATGCCGTTTTCAACAGCTATCAAAAACAAAGGTCATTTTTGGATGGATGGATTTTTTGTGAATGTTTCTTCTTCTACATAAGATTTTAGTCATCTTTAGTTCATGTAATACTTTATTGTCAATGTACAAATTAAGTAACAGTAGTCTGAAACGTTATTGTTAATGCACAAATTAAGTAACAGTAGTCTGAAACGAAATGCTGTTTTACATCTAACCAGTGGTGCAAATAACTGACATGTCCAAATGGGCCTTGATGAAATGCGTCGCTAGACTGTTCATACACATTTTAACGGGCCAAAGTTGAAGAGCTGTTGTCCGTTATTGTTCGTGCAAATATAGGCTGATTCATGTTCCCTTGCATTGTGTAACTGAGGTCCATGGCTAGTCTGGCTTTCACCAGACCAAGCTCAATCTTTTAAGAAATCAAAAAATAAATAGCGGGCAGATCAGGCTGGGTTCACCCAGCCTAGTCCATAGGCACCCGATATTGTTTAATTTTCCGATTGAGATATCCACGCTCTCGCTATTCTAAATGCAAAAATGCTTCAGGGAGTTATGACAAAACTGTAACTAACAAACTAGATCCTAATAGAAAGCTGTTAGCTTCCCTAAGCTACAGGTAGGCTTATAAGGTAGGCCTATTTACAACATAAATTGTCAATAGGCTATGCTGGCGACACAAATAAAATCTCCTTTGGAAACCAATGGATTACGCCTTACAGTATCAAGCGGACTTAAACTGCCATATCGTGGCGAAAAGTTGTAATAAAATTCACGCAGCTCCATGAGTCAAGGAAAGCGCGAATGAAGTAGCCACTTCTATATGGGACCCACTACACAGTAGCTAAGGTGTGTTGCTAAAGCAGCCATAATGAAATGAAGGCGTCATTGTTTGGATACTTCACACACACGTGCTTTTTAATTTCACAGACTACAACTACCAAGCTGGAATCAAAGCACATCGATTCCCCTCTCACACCCTGCTCGCACTTAAAACAAAATAAACAGGCGTCTCAGTCTCACGCATGTATAGGCAAAACTGTATCAGACCGGTGTAACGTTGGTAAATCTTCCATTGCACAGAATGATTTTTGTAGCACGTGCAACAAATGACAGTCGAAAGATACAATTACAGTGCTGCTATCAATTTGCTTGGTATAACCGCATTTATAGTTTTCTACAAATGCAATCAATCAAATTGGCCTCCATCACTCAACCAACGCTAAAGGTAACATTACCTAGGTCCTTATTGATATTATAAGATTAACGTACCTGCAGTAAAAACCAAGCATGTCCGATAAACATCCTCAGATTTATTTCGGCTTCAAGAAGAAATGGGAATTACATTTCATGTGAACATTGTCCTATCCTTATTAGACGCTCTCTGCGGTAAACAGTCCTTGTAGGAAGCGTCCATTATTTTTCCAACCCACTTTTAACTTCCAACAAAATTACGTCTCACTGCAACGATGCGCCATCTAGTGGACAAACGACTACTTATCGCCAATACTGGAAATGCAGCCATGATGATGATGATCCGTTGAATATTTATTTTGGCTTTCTTTTAATCCTACTGAATTTGTAATTATGTATCGGCTGTTCTAATACCAATAGTATGTGGGTGCCTGTGTGTGTGTGTGCATGTGTATATGTGTGCACCGCCATCTACAGGCCAATGAGTGTACAGTCACTAAATGTACACATAACCTAATTTTTTTAGGACCCCCCCATGGATGAAATTCTATGAAACTTGGCATACCCCCAGAGAATGCCAGGTCAATCATACACATAAAATTTGGTGTTCTGAACATCTTAACTGAAGATAGGGGCGATTAAAGCAGAATAATATTGCATTTTCATTTTTTACCGGGGGGGGGGGGGGGTGCAAATCACAAATGAGTGATTATGGGCCAGGTTGATGTGGGCCCTTGAGACCAACATACCATAAAAGATTCTTCATCCTCAGTGCCACGGTTCAGGTAGTTATTTAGGAAAAACTGCTTTTTTTGCGGTTCGGGGGGCCAAGCACGGGAAGGGAGTGGCCCCCGGGGACGAAACAAAATTTTTCCGTAAAAGTCTAGTGGGGCTACATACCCACCAAATTTCATGTGCCCCGGTGGTTCGGTGTCCCGGGTATCGTTGACCAAAAATTCAGGAAGTAGATGACGGGAAAAAAAAACAAAACTAAAAAACTTTGACAATCCCTATATGACCGCTTCGCTAGCTTCGCTAGCGGCGGTCATAATAATATTTTCAAAATAGTGTTTAAAAGCATTACTAAGCACAGCATCAACTGGCTCTCAAGGTTTTCGTCTTTTTCACCATTAGTTCAACATAGAACAAATGCACGGTGCATAGTGTAAGGAATGCTACCCAAGACCTTAATTGTCTGACATGTTTAGTTGCCTTGGAAAACCATTATCCATTACACCTTGGAAAACCATTATCCATTACACCGTCATGTGATCTGCTCCAATAATATTCTACTACAGTGATCCATGTTGTATTTCACCTCCAGAGAAAATCTCCAACGTGACAGCAGAAGCCGATCAGAATGAGCTGGTGGAGTTCAACAGTTCTGTCACTCTCACATGCTCCGCCTCTGGCACCTTGCCCTCATTTCGATGGTTTAACAGGAGTACTATTGTCACAGGAAGTGACAGAGTTCTGCTAGACAAGAGGAGCCTCACTATATTGAAAGTAACTAGATATGACGATGGGCCATTCAAGTGTAATGTATCGAATACTATCAGCTACCAAATGAGCTCTGATGTCAATCTGACAATTCACTGTAAGTGCAGAATTCATTGAAATGTGTGAATTGTCCATGTTACCTAACCTATTCATATATAAATTATTGTTGTCTTATGCCCAAATGATTGTTGCCTAACACACATAGCTTTTCACTGAGAATATTCATATTATTAATGCTACATTTCAAGATAATGCAAATTTTATGCAGACAATCTATAGGAAAACTAAATTCAAAATGAAATCTGGCCGGTTTTTCTGTCATCAAGAGTCATCAAAGCACAATAAGTTAATGAAGGTTGTGTAAGGGATAACGACCGCCGAGGTGTCCTGTTATACGGAATTAATGGACGAGGGCGAGGGGCAAGAACTCCCCGACGCGCAGTGGAGTCCACCCGAGTCCATTAATTCCGTATAACTGGACAAACCTCGAAGGCCGTTATCCCGCTTATCACCCGGTTGCCACTGTAAAGCCATGCCTTTATAGCACGCAAAGGAAACATGCGGTTCCGTTTAAAAAGAAGCCCACTAGTTCAGCTTGTTGTACAACTTTTGTTGGCCCTATAACAGCGATAACATGGACAGTCAACTTGTTTACAGTTGATTCCATTGTTGCGAAGCCTGCTTCCAGGCTCAACCGTCGTCCTACTATGGTTGTTAGGCTATAGTTGGCATTCATAAGCATTGATATGGAACGGCGATTCAACTTTTTTTAGCAGATCTACTTCAGGTGTCCCGTTATGTAAGGGATAATGTATTGTCCGCCGGTAATTATCAGAAAATAAGTCCCGACGCGCAGCGGAGGGGTTTTGCTTCGACCTGAAGGGACTTATTTTCTGATAATTACCGGTGGATAATACATTATCCCGCTTATTACACGGCTACTTGCCAAAACGAGAAAAGAAACCTAACACAATGAATCTTTAAAAATGATTTTGCTACCGTTTCTTGTCTTCCGCTGACAAAATAAATAGTTTGCCACACAGATAGAACTTGACAGTTTCAGGTGTTGCGTGGCAACATCTTACTAGCTTAGCCTACTTTCCCTTTCAATGAAATTCCATTGCAATAAGCGAACGGAATTCTTGCAGAGGGATATGAAAGACGTTAATCAACCCGTTGCCATTGACAGCGGTGATTATATACTTTGCCGGTGATTTTTGTAGATTTAACATAGGCCCGAACGTTGGGAAGGCCCATTCATGTGAATGGAACTTTCTGCAGCACTCTGAAGAGCCGTGTAATAATCAGAATTAAAAGCCACCCCGCCAGCCAATCAGAAAAGAGTATTTCTTCTCGCCGGGTGATAAGACATAATACATCACTGGAGTTCATTATGGCTACCCATGATTACATACATAAACATGAGTTGGTCTAGGTCAAAGAATGACACATGCTGTTGTTATGGATGGATGCCAGATTTGGGATTAGACAGAGGAGTACAACTACCATAAAGTCAAAGTTGTTTACTCTGTAAAGCACATATAAGCCTATTACCATCAAAGGAATCAACATTTTGCAATTGAAGCAAAGATCCCTCCCAGTGAACTAAGTATGTAGGCAACTTTAAATATATATACCATATCAAAATGATGATGAAATTTAATGTGTCATTATAATTGCAGATGGCCCAGATAGTTCTCTAGTTTCAGTGACACCTGAAGCCCCATTTTACAGTGCAGGCTCTGACATCACCCTGTCCTGCTCCTCTGAGTCCTACCCTGCTGCCCAGTTCCAGTGGGCACTGAATGGAACCCTGCTGGCCAGAGAAGGACGAGAACTACGACTGGAGAGGGTTCAGGACAGTGAGAGTGGAGCCTACAGCTGCTGGGCATATAATAGTAAAACCCAGAGGTATAAAGCATCATCACCAACAAACATCACTGTGATAGGTAAGGAAAAGTCATTCAGGTATATTTTCATTATGAAGAGAGGCGGTGTTGAATTGATGATAAATATCCCACATCTGTCTGTTCCACCTTTAATCATCTCCAGTCAATCTCAGTCTCGCTCACATGTCAGTCAAACCTGGGCCCTTATTCTCAAGGCATTATCTCATGTCTGGCTAATGCATTTATCCAAAGCGACTCCAAAATGATGAACACTACATTATTAAAAACTAGATGTACCGCATAGCGGTACAAAATATGACCGCCACTCAGTCCTGTACATCCGTTCCGTGAAAATAAATCACACTTCAATTTGTCTCCATATTTTACTCCATCCCCCACTCTTGAAACTTTTGTGTATGCTTGTTTGGCATGCCTGAGTGTGTGTGTGCGGCTGCACAGAAAGTAGCCTACTGGTGCTGAAAAGGTGAATAGATTGTAGAATAGCCAAAGAAGATGTAGCATTGTTATAAAACCTTTAAAATCTCTAAACAATCACAAGTAGGGCAGTTCATCACAGTTCATCCATTGCAACTGGATTGATGAAAGGTCACTTACACCTGTAGGCTACATTGTATTTGGGAAAAGCAAAAGGTATCAGCATAATTTTATTTATTTATTTATTTATTTATAAATAAACAAAAACATCTCTGTCAGTTCCATGCCGTTTTCAACAGCTATCAAAAACAAAGGTCATTTTTGGATGGATGGATTTTTTGTGAATGTTTCTTCTTCTACATAAGATTTTAGTCATCTTTAGTTCATGTAATACTTTATTGTCAATGTACAAATTAAGTAACAGTAGTCTGAAACGTTATTGTTAATGCACAAATTAAGTAACAGTAGTCTGAAACGAAATGCTGTTTTACATCTAACCAGTGGTGCAAATAACTGACATGTCCAAATGGGCCTTGATGAAATGCGTCGCTAGACTGTTCATACACATTTTAACGGGCCAAAGTTGAAGAGCTGTTGTCCGTTATTGTTCGTGCAAATATAGGCTGATTCATGTTCCCTTGCATTGTGTAACTGAGGTCCATGGCTAGTCTGGCTTTCACCAGACCAAGCTCAATCTTTTAAGAAATCAAAAAATAAATAGCGGGCAGATCAGGCTGGGTTCACCCAGCCTAGTCCATAGGCACCCGATATTGTTTAATTTTCCGATTGAGATATCCACGCTCTCGCTATTCTAAATGCAAAAATGCTTCAGGGAGTTATGACAAAACTGTAACTAACAAACTAGATCCTAATAGAAAGCTGTTAGCTTCCCTAAGCTACAGGTAGGCTTATAAGGTAGGCCTATTTACAACATAAATTGTCAATAGGCTATGCTGGCGACACAAATAAAATCTCCTTTGGAAACCAATGGATTACGCCTTACAGTATCAAGCGGACTTAAACTGCCATATCGTGGCGAAAAGTTGTAATAAAATTCACGCAGCTCCATGAGTCAAGGAAAGCGCGAATGAAGTAGCCACTTCTATATGGGACCCACTACACAGTAGCTAAGGTGTGTTGCTAAAGCAGCCATAATGAAATGAAGGCGTCATTGTTTGGATACTTCACACACACGTGCTTTTTAATTTCACAGACTACAACTACCAAGCTGGAATCAAAGCACATCGATTCCCCTCTCACACCCTGCTCGCACTTAAAACAAAATAAACAGGCGTCTCAGTCTCACGCATGTATAGGCAAAACTGTATCAGACCGGTGTAACGTTGGTAAATCTTCCATTGCACAGAATGATTTTTGTAGCACGTGCAACAAATGACAGTCGAAAGATACAATTACAGTGCTGCTATCAATTTGCTTGGTATAACCGCATTTATAGTTTTCTACAAATGCAATCAATCAAATTGGCCTCCATCACTCAACCAACGCTAAAGGTAACATTACCTAGGTCCTTATTGATATTATAAGATTAACGTACCTGCAGTAAAAACCAAGCATGTCCGATAAACATCCTCAGATTTATTTCGGCTTCAAGAAGAAATGGGAATTACATTTCATGTGAACATTGTCCTATCCTTATTAGACGCTCTCTGCGGTAAACAGTCCTTGTAGGAAGCGTCCATTATTTTTCCAACCCACTTTTAACTTCCAACAAAATTACGTCTCACTGCAACGATGCGCCATCTAGTGGACAAACGACTACTTATCGCCAATACTGGAAATGCAGCCATGATGATGATGATCCGTTGAATATTTATTTTGGCTTTCTTTTAATCCTACTGAATTTGTAATTATGTATCGGCTGTTCTAATACCAATAGTATGTGGGTGCCTGTGTGTGTGTGTGCATGTGTATATGTGTGCACCGCCATCTACAGGCCAATGAGTGTACAGTCACTAAATGTACACATAACCTAATTTTTTTAGGACCCCCCCATGGATGAAATTCTATGAAACTTGGCATACCCCCAGAGAATGCCAGGTCAATCATACACATAAAATTTGGTGTTCTGAACATCTTAACTGAAGATAGGGGCGATTAAAGCAGAATAATATTGCATTTTCATTTTTTACCGGGGGGGGGGGGGGGGGTGCAAATCACAAATGAGTGATTATGGGCCAGGTTGATGTGGGCCCTTGAGACCAACATACCATAAAAGATTCTTCATCCTCAGTGCCACGGTTCAGGTAGTTATTTAGGAAAAACTGCTTTTTTTGCGGTTCGGGGGGCCAAGCACGGGAAGGGAGTGGCCCCCGGGGACGAAACAAAATTTTTCCGTAAAAGTCTAGTGGGGCTACATACCCACCAAATTTCATGTGCCCCGGTGGTTCGGTGTCCCGGGTATCGTTGACCAAAAATTCAGGAAGTAGATGACGGGAAAAAAAAACAAAACTAAAAAACTTTGACAATCCCTATATGACCGCTTCGCTAGCTTCGCTAGCGGCGGTCATAATAATATTTTCAAAATAGTGTTTAAAAGCATTACTAAGCACAGCATCAACTGGCTCTCAAGGTTTTCGTCTTTTTCACCATTAGTTCAACATAGAACAAATGCACGGTGCATAGTGTAAGGAATGCTACCCAAGACCTTAATTGTCTGACATGTTTAGTTGCCTTGGAAAACCATTATCCATTACACCTTGGAAAACCATTATCCATTACACCGTCATGTGATCTGCTCCAATAATATTCTACTACAGTGATCCATGTTGTATTTCACCTCCAGAGAAAATCTCCAACGTGACAGCAGAAGCCGATCAGAATGAGCTGGTGGAGTTCAACAGTTCTGTCACTCTCACATGCTCCGCCTCTGGCACCTTGCCCTCATTTCGATGGTTTAACAGGAGTACTATTGTCACAGGAAGTGACAGAGTTCTGCTAGACAAGAGGAGCCTCACTATATTGAAAGTAACTAGATATGACGATGGGCCATTCAAGTGTAATGTATCGAATACTATCAGCTACCAAATGAGCTCTGATGTCAATCTGACAATTCACTGTAAGTGCAGAATTCATTGAAATGTGTGAATTGTCCATGTTACCTAACCTATTCATATATAAATTATTGTTGTCTTATGCCCAAATGATTGTTGCCTAACACACATAGCTTTTCACTGAGAATATTCATATTATTAATGCTACATTTCAAGATAATGCAAATTTTATGCAGACAATCTATCGGAAAACTAAATTCAAAATGAAATCTGGCCGGTTTTTCTGTCATCAAGAGTCATCAAAGCACAATAAGTTAATGAAGGTTGTGTAAGGGATAACGACCGCCGAGGTGTCCTGTTATACGGAATTAATGGACGAGGGCGAGGGGCAAGAACTCCCCGACGCGCAGTGGAGTCCACCCGAGTCCATTAATTCCGTATAACTGGACAAACCTCGAAGGCCGTTATCCCGCTTATCACCCGGTTGCCACTGTAAAGCCATGCCTTTATAGCACGCAAAGGAAACATGCGGTTCCGTTTAAAAAGAAGCCCACTAGTTCAGCTTGTTGTACAACTTTTGTTGGCCCTATAACAGCGATAACATGGACAGTCAACTTGTTTACAGTTGATTCCATTGTTGCGAAGCCTGCTTCCAGGCTCAACCGTCGTCCTACTATGGTTGTTAGGCTATAGTTGGCATTCATAAGCATTGATATGGAACGGCGATTCAACTTTTTTTAGCAGATCTACTTCAGGTGTCCCGTTATGTAAGGGATAATGTATTGTCCGCCGGTAATTATCAGAAAATAAGTCCCGACGCGCAGCGGAGGGGTTTTGCTTCGACCTGAAGGGACTTATTTTCTGATAATTACCGGTGGATAATACATTATCCCGCTTATTACACGGCTACTTGCCAAAACGAGAAAAGAAACCTATGAATCTTTAAAAATGATTTTGCTACCGTTTCTTGTCTTCCGCTGACAAAATAAATAGTTTGCCACACAGATAGAACTTGACAGTTTCAGGTGTTGCGTGGCAACATCTTACTAGCTTAGCCTACTTTCCCTTTCAATGAAATTCCATTGCAATAAGCGAACGGAATTCTTGCAGAGGGATATGAAAGACGTTAATCAACCCGTTGCCATTGACAGCGGTGATTATATACTTTGCCGGTGATTTTTGTAGATTTAACATAGGCCCGAACGTTGGGATGGCCCATTCATGTGAATGGAACTTTCTGCAGCACTCTGAAGAGCCGTATAATAATCAGAATTAAAAGCCACCCCGCCAGCCAATCAGAAAAGAGTATTTCTTCTCGCCGGGTGATAAGACATAATACATCACTGGAGTTCATTATGGCTACCCATGATTACATACATAAACATGAGTTGGTGTAGGTCAAAGAATGACACATGCTGTTGTTATGGATGGATGCCAGATTTGGGATTAGACAGAGGAGTACAACTACCATAAAGTCAAAGTTGTTTACTCTGTAAAGCACATATAGGCCTATTACCATCAAAGGAATCAACATTTTGCAATTGAAGCAAAGATCCCTCCCAGTGAACTAAGTATGTAGGCAACTTTAAATATATATACCATATCAAAATGATGATGAAATGTAATGTGTCATTATAATTGCAGATGGCCCAGATAGTTCTCTAGTTTCAGTGACACCTGAAGCCCCATTTTACAGTGCAGGCTCTGACATCACCCTGTCCTGCTCCTCTGAGTCCTACCCTGCTGCCCAGTTCCAGTGGGCACTGAATGGAACCCTGCTGGGCAGAGAAGGACCAGAACTACGACTGGAGAACGTTCAGGACAGTGAGAGTGGAGCCTACAGCTGCTGGGCATATAATAGTAAAACCCAGAGGTATAACGCATCATCACCACAAAGCATCACTGTGATAGGTAAGGAAAAGTCTTTCAGGTATACTTACATAGTACTTAAGTTTGGACCATGATAGTTTCCAAAGTTCAGTAGTCTGGACTAAGGTGGTTAATGACGTTTAGTAGGCTAGCACGAGACTTAATGATGGACTACCTTAGTGTAATCCGTGAAATCATCTGTTTTTCTTTATTCAGGGTCATCAAGTTAATTCATTGGTTCATATTGGCTGACCTTGTAAATTAACGACTGCTTTAAATTAACGTTTAACACGTGTCATTTAAATGTGCTGGTGAAACAGTTGTGTACTCTATTGTTATTTACCCCCTATTCACCCATATACACTGTCAACTCTGTGGTGCACTGCGTTAAGGCCGGCTGATGACAGTTGCCAGTGCGCAGCAATTAACAGTCACCTGTCCAAGAGTTCGAATCTAGGTTGAGTTTTTGACAACAATATTCACATCATTGTTTACCTAAGTTTATCTTTTGTGCAGATCATATTATCAGAATCAGCCCTTTTGGCCTGGTTTGTGAATCCCCCCACTCCATGAAAATCAAAGGCTACATATTCTCAACTGACTGGTCAAATAGTGCGCACCTTTTTATTATCTGCAGGTGTGTGACTTTGACTTACGTGCACGTGGCTGCAAATTGACTTAACTTATGTATTTTCTGCCTTAGGCATTTTAAAGTATGGATGTATGGTGTTTAGAAGTGTAAATATTAGGGTTGTCAAAATAACTGATTCATTTCGATTAATTAATTTGAGAAAAAATAACTGATTAAAAAAAATAGTGCAGATTAATCGATTCCGTATGACCTTTGACCCCGAGCCGTTCTAGTTAGTAACCATTAGCCTGTAAAATGAAGGAAAGAGAAGAAAATGTGCTGCCTAAATCATTGATTGGAACATTTACTTTTAAAAAACGGCCTGATGGTGTTGATGAAAATAAAGTGTTGATTAAAATAAAGTCCTCTGCAATGTCTGCGGCAAGGAATATGCATAACACCGGAGTTCGTCAACTCTAAAGTCGCACATCAATGCAAAGAAATAGTGTTGACATTGAGGGGAGTGTTAATTTATTTTCATTGTGTCCCCTAGGTTATATCTGTGGCCTGAAATGCCTTGTATGTGAAAAAAAAACTTCTTCCCGAAGCACTGAATTTATTTCCTCAGTATATTAGGTCATATCATATATTATTATGGCCATTATTTGAACAGTGAAAATAATAATAAAAGAGTTTTTGAACTTTAATGTCACTAATGCTGATTATTCAATGATTCATCTGAATTTAAATATTTAAAATACTTTCACAGCAAAAATGATATATGCGATTCATTTAGATTAATTAATCACAGAGTATGTAATTAATTAGATAATAAGATTAGATAATAGATTTAATCGATTGACAGCCCTAGTAAATATAAATTAGAAACCTAAATCTATTCATAACTAGATGCACCGCATAGTGGTACAAAATATGACCACCGCTCAGTCCTGTACATCCATTCCGTGAAAATAAATCATATTAATGAATTTGTCTCCATCTTCTACTCCATTTGTATACACAAATTTTGTGTATACTTGTTTGGAATGTGTGTGTGCACACATTCCGCACACAAAGTAGCCTACTGGCGCTGCAAAGGTGAATAGATTTGTTTCTGGGCCAAAAAATTTGCAGCATTGTTATAAAACCTTTAAAATCTCTAAACAATCACAAGTAGGGCAGTTCATCACAGTCCATCCATTGCAACTAGACTGATGAAAGGTACACCTGTAGGCTACATTGTATTTGGGAAAAGCAGAAGGTAGCAGCATAATGTATTTATTTATTTATTATTAAACAAAACAAAACAAAAATCCCTGTCAGTTCCATGCAGTTTTCAACAGCTATCAAGAAGAGAGGTCATGTATGTCACGGATTTTTGTGAATGTTTCTTCTTCTACATATGCATAAGTTTAGTCATCTAGTTCATATGATATTCAGCTTTATTGTCAATGCACAAATTAAATACCAGTAGTCTAAAACAAAATGCCATTTTACCCAGTGGTGCAAATAACTGACATGTCCAAAAGGGCCTTCATGAAATGCGTTGCGAGACTGTTCATTCACATTTTAACGGGCAAAGTTGAAGAGCTACTGTCCGTTATTGTTTGTGCAAATAATATGCTGATTCATGTTCCCTTGCATTTTGCAACTATGAGGTCCATGGTTAGTCTGGCTTTCGCCAGACCAAGCTCAATCTTTTGACGCAATCTTTTGATTTTCACCCAGCCTAGTCCATGGTAGGCACCCGATAGAAATATTGTTTAATTTTGCGATTGAGATATCCACGCACTGGCGCCCCCCCCCCTGCGACGTGTTCCCCCCCGGTTTCAGAGCTATTGTAAATGCAAAAATGCATAGAGGGAGTTATGACAAAACCGTGACTGTTAACAAACTATAAGCTATATAAGGTAGGCCCTATGCTAGGCCTATTACACAACACAAATTGTCACTAGGCTATGCTGGCGACCCAAATAAAATCTCCTTTGGAACCAATGGCTTACACCTTACAGTATCAAGCTGCCACCTCTTTGCGAAAAGTTAATAGTTTTGCATATCAGTAGTAATACATTTCAAGTAGCTGAATCACCGAATGGGCGAATGAAGTGGACACTTCTAAATGGAACCCAACCCACTGTACAGTAGCTCAAGGTCTGTGGCTAAAGCAGCCATAATGAAAGCGTTATCATTGTTTGGATACTTCACACACACGTGTTTTTTAATCGCATAGACTACAACTACCAAGCTGGAATCAAAGCACATCGACTCCCCTCTCACACCCTAAACACGCACTTCGAACAAACAAAAAGCGCCTCAGTCTCACGGTATAGCCATAAGCAAAACTGTATCTGACCGGTGTAACGTTGGTACTAAATCATCCATCGCAAAGAATGATTTTTGTAGCACGTGCAACAAATATGTGTAGGTACAGCCCTGCTCTGAATACATCTCAACGTGCGCTCTAAAACATCTGGTTTAAATGGAGATGTAGATCATCACGGGTGCGTTAATAAATCTACATTGCGGCGAGTTGACACAAATTATTCTCTTTGACGAATTTATGTAGTTTCAGTTACTTTACTTTGAGCCATGCTCTTCCTTACTTGAATCACCTTTGAAAATAGAGGATTGAAGTAGCCTATATGGGTGTTTTGGAATGAACGTTGACTCAGATGCTTTTTGAGACCAATAAAATGTCAGAAATGTCCCAGCCCGGTGTTTAGGATGCATCATAGACAGGTTATCTTTCAGGTAGCCTATATATTTTCCATTAAAAAAAACATCACGTAGCGAACGTATTGTGGCTAACTCACGTAGCTCCTGTTAGTAGCCTAGGCTATGGTCATAAGCAAATGAGATGACAGTCGAAAGATACAATTACTGCTGTTATCAATTTGCTTGGTAGCCTATAAACGCATTTATGGTTTATCCATCACTCAACCATGCTAATGGTAACATTATTTTACCTACATTCTGCTATTGATAGGATTAACGTAGCCTACCTGCAGTAAAAAACAAGCATGTCCGATAAACATTCTCAGATTTATTTCGGCTTCAAGAGGAAATGGGAATTACATGTCATGCAGAACAGTGTTTCCTCTATGTTGATTTGGTAGTGGCGGCCCCCCACGGTTTAATTTTCTTCCCCCACGGTATCAGAAATGGGGCAGACGTACAATAGTCGCAGTTGCCTTTCAAAATTCATTGTGCAGACCTGTTGTAGATTCTCCAAATATACAGCTCAATCACAACTGAAAATAATGCCTCATTGTGTGTGAATAGAGGTGAATACATATAATTGTTTGTGTTGCAGCGAAGTGTCAGTTGTCAGTTCCGTGGGACGTGGGGGGGTTCGGACAGGCCTGCCCCCACTGCTTAAAAAAATCCTAGAGGAAACACTGCAGAAATCATCCTACCCTTAGACGTTCTCTGCGGTAAACTACTGTAGCCTACTGTCTTGTCCTTGTAGGAAGCAGTGTCTTTCCAACCCACTTTAGATTAACTTCCAACAAAATTACGTCTCACTGCGATGCGCCATCTAGTGGACAAACGACTACGTGACGCCAATACTGGAAATGCAGCCAAATTATTATTATGATGAATATTTGGGTTTCCTTTAATCCTACAGAATTTGTAATTATGTATCGGCCGTTCTAATTGCCGATACTGATGGTATACGTGCCTGTGTGTGCGTGTATGTGTGCACCACCATCTACAGGCCAATGAGTGTACAGTCACTAAATGTACACATAACTTAATTTTTTAGACCCCCCCATGGATGAAATTCTACGAAACTTGGCATACCCCCAGAGAATGTCAGGTTAATCATACACATAAAATTTGGTGCAGTTCTGAACGTCTCAACTGAAGAGAAGGGCGATTAAAGCAGAATGATATTGCATTTTCATTTTTTACCGGGGGGGTGCAAATCACAAATGAGTGATTATGGGCTAGGTTGATGTGGGCCCTTGAGATCAACATATCATAAAAATGTCTTCATCCTCGGTGCCACGGTTCAGGTAGTTATTTAGGAAAAACTGAATTTTTTGGGTTTCGGGGGCCCAGCGCGGAGGGGGAGTGGCCCCCGGGGACCAAACGAAATTTTTCCGTAAAAGTCTAGTGGGGCTACATACCCACCAAATTTCATGTGCCCCGGTGTTTCGGTGCCCCAGGTATCGTTGACCAAAATTTCAGGAAGTAGATGACGGGAAAAAAAAAAAAAAAAAAAAAAAAACTTTGACAATCCCTATATGACCGCTTCGCTAGCGGCGGTCATAATTATTAATTTGCACTTACAGTATAACTGGCGTCAGTGACGTCTTTAAAAAGAAGATCCCCGGAACTATGCTTCTACTATCATTCTACCACAGGTCGAGAGGTGTAGTTGTAACTACACAACTTGATAGATAGATAGATACAGTAGATACTTTATTGATCCCCAGGGGAAATTCAAGAAATTCAAGACTTTACGATAGTGGTTGCGAACGTTCGTTGCTACTATGGTTTTGGGAAACACTAATGTAGGGTAACGATGCATCCGACTATGTAAGTTCCACCACCATAGTTCAAACTATCATCGTGGGAAACAGCTGTGTCGTACTTACATAGTTTCAACCATGTTAGTTGCTAACATAGTTAGCAACGATGCTTTTGGGAAACGCACCCCAGATATTGACTTGGGACTATATTGGGGCGAAGCACAGGCAAAGCACTGCTACTTGGAGGCAGAGATATCATGCAACACATGAGTACCTTGTTTCACTCGCAACAGCACGGACAATCTCTACGCCCAAGTAGCAGTGGCTCAATTGTCTCTTAAGGTTTAACTTATTTTTTTTTACCACTAGTTCAACATAGAACTGAACATATGCACGGCATGGTGGAAGGAATGCTACCCTAGACCTTAATTGTCTGACATGTTTAGTTCCTTTGGAAACCATTATCTATACTATTACCATCACATGACCTGCTCCAACAATTCTACTACAGTGATCCATGTTGTATTTCACCTCCAGAGAAAATCTCCAATGTGACAGCAGAAGCCGATCAGAATGAGCTGGTGGAGTTCAACAATTCTGTCACTCTCACATGCTCCGCCTCTGGCACCTTGCCCTCATTTCGATGGTTTAACAGGAGTACTATTGTCACAGGAAGTGACAGAGTTCTGCTAGACGAGAGGAACCTCACTATATTGAATGTGACTAGATATGATGATGGACCATTCAAGTGTGAAGTATCGAATGGTGTCAGTAAACAAATGAGCTCTGATGTCAATCTGACAATTATCTGTAAGTGCAGAATTCATCGAAACATGTATTAAATGTACTTGTTACATAACTTATTCATAGATATTTTTTTCTTATGCACAAATGATTGTTGCCAAACACACTTTGCTTTTCACTGAGAGTTTTCTTATTATTAATTAGAAATCGGCTGGTTTCAGTTTGAAGAAACTAGGAAAGGCCAACACTCAGGGCTGGATGTATATACAGCTGAACTACAAGCAGAGTTCAATGGAGTTAACCGATCGCGACATTAAAAAGAATCAACGTTTAGCAATCTTACATGATAATAAGATGTCAAGCATTATAGTTTGATAGTTTCAAGATAGAAAATAAATTGTGTGTGTTTGTGCATGCTGTAATGTGGTTAGAAGAAATGATTGGAATCAGCTAAAATCGGTACCGGCAGGTCAAACACTATGAAAAATCAGAAATCCGAATCAGTCCAGAAAATTGCAATCGGTGCATCTCTATTATTAATGCTATGTATGGATTACATTTCAAGATAATGCAGACATTATGCAGACAACCCACAGGAAAGCAACATTCGGAATGAAATCTGGCCTGTTTCGCTGTCATCACCAGAGCCATCAAAGCACTATAGGTTGTGACATAATAAATCCCGAGAGTTAATTATTACACAACTACCACAGCAACAGAGTTAAAGTTCTCTGTAAAGCTATTAAGAACACACATAAGCCTATAATCAAAGGAAATAAGATTTTACTATTGGAGCAAAGAACCCTCCCAGAGAACTAAGTATGTTGGCAACTCTACATTTCATCATCATTTTGGTATGGTATCTATATTTAATGTGCCTTTATAATTACAGATGGCCCAGATAGTTCTGTAGTTTCAGTGACACCTGAAGCCTCGATCCACAGTGCAGGCTCTGACATCACCCTGTCCTGCTCCTCTGAGTCCAACCCGACCCAGTTCCATTGGGCACTTAATGGATCCCTGCTGGCCAGAGAAGGACCAGAACTACGACTGGAGAACGTTCAGGACAGTGAGAGTGGAGCCTACAGCTGCTGGGCATATAATAGTAAAACCCAGAGGTATAAAGCATCATCACCAACAAACATCACTGTGATAGGTAAGGAAAAGTCATTCAAGTGACATATTTTTTTTTTTACGAAGAGACAAGGAGAGCTTGAATTGATGATAAATATCACATCTGTCCATTTCACCTCCAGTCAATCTCAGTCTTGCTCATGTCAGTCAAACCTGGGTCTGTATTCACAAAGCATTTTCTCGTATTTGGCGCATGTGTCCAAAGATAGCCTGGAAGCCAGCCCGAATTAAATTTTACATTAATTGGGACAGACTACTTGAGGTCATGCACGAGTTTGCACACATTCCCAAACCAGCGACTACAAAGCCAGCCTGGCCACCGTTGTTCAGGTTCTTTGACCCTGGAACTATTTCTTCTCTCATGGCTATCTATCCTCATCAGGGCCTCCTGGAGGGCATCATCCCTTATCTTCTGTGCAGTGAGAAACTCTTGCACCAGCTCGGTCAATTTTGTGTCTGGAACAGTGGGTTTTGTCTGGGGTGATGAGACACCAGCTCCCTTTGAGGTCTTCGGTTTGGCTCCCTGTAGCTCGTAGTCCTGTAGTGGTACTCTCTCCTCTGCTTGATCCAGCTCCCTGTAGCTCGTAGTCCTGTAGTGGTACTCTCTCCTCTGCTTGATCCAGCTCCCTGTAGCTCGTAGTCCTGTAGTGGTACTCTCTCCCTGTAGCTCGTAGTCCTGTAGTGGTACTCTCTCCCTGTAGCTCGTAGTCCTGTAGTGGTACTCTCTCCTCTGATTGATCTAGCTCTGCATCAGACTGCGCTGTTTCCAAAGCATCTTCCCACAGCTCACCGGATGCAACTTGGTTGGCTGTCAATTTTAGGGCGGCTTTTTTCTTTTGGGACGAACCAATGGCGGATTATGAACTTTCGGGTCCCCAGGCCCAGATATATTAAGGGCCCCCCACTTATTGTCATATATGTGGGAGGGGGGGTTTGGGGGTCCTCCCCCAGAACATTTTTATTTTTTTGATGTGATTTCCTGTATTCTGGTGCATTTTGGGGATGGCCAATATTAAATTCAATCAGATTCATAGCCTACATCCTGATTTGTTGATATTGAGGCAATTATTCCATGCAAAGGCTTGGGCTTCAGGGCCCCCTGACCCCTTGGGCCCCTGGGCCTGGGCCCGGTAGGCCCGTGCAGTAATCCATCCCTGGGACGAACACAGTTTTTTTCTGGCCAGCCATCCCACTGCTGCCACCAAATGTCACGTAGGTTCTTTTGTGTGATTTGAGAAGATGACCGGCCAGAAGTAGAACTTTAGTGGTGATGGTTTTATTGGGTCCGGATTCCCAAATTGACAGCATTTTTTACTTTTTAAAAGTAAAATAAAACTTTAAAGACAGAACTTAGACTTAGAAAAAATGCTGCAGGTTGCTATTACAGTTGACTCACTTACAGGCTCAACAATCTGGCAACACAGTATGTATCAGGTCACGACATTTGTGCAAAGGACCCCCGAAACATGTCTTTAGACCTCCTGAAATGATACATCACGGAAGAAAAAATGAGATACAAGAGGAGGGATTCGGAACAGGCTCAGACGGATGGGAAGTCGCTTCCCCCTCCTAACAGTAACGGCACCATCAGTGCAGTACCGCTGCACCATCGAAAGCATCCTCACCAACTGTGTCACAGTATGGTATGGCAACTGCTCTACCTCTGACCGTGGGGTCATCCCTATGTTCCCCGGGTCCTATGTTCCCCGGGTCCTATGTTCCCCGCTCGGGGTTAGGGTTAGGGTTAGGATTATGGTTAGGGTTTTAAAAAAGGGTCCTATGTTCCCCGGTCCCATACAAAGTGGGGAACATAGGACCCGGGGAACATAGGTACGCTCCCCTGACCGGAAAGCACTGCAGAGGGTGGTGAAAACTGCCCCAACAAATCACTGGTTCCTCACTCCCCTCCACTGAGGCCATCAAGGGCAAGCAATGCTTATGTAAGGCGCACAGCATCATTAAAAAGACTGTTTTCATTCCAACCACAGACTTTTCACCCCACTCCCCTCCGGGAAGTGTTACAGCCAGGTCTCTCCGCACCCGTGGCAGCAGGTAGCAGAGGAAGCTTCTTCCCTCAGCACAGGATCAGACAAACAATCGCCATTAGCTATGTTACGACCCGGCTATAAGTTGCAACATAAAGAGGGCGCTGGGACAACAGAGATAACTTTAACCAATAAAGTATTTATTTAAAAGTAACCAAAAGCAATAAATATCCATTACTAAAAGATGTCTAGGGGAATGCAAAAGCATGTATGCAAGTGTGTTCATGTGGGTGCGTGTGTGTGCCAAAGAAAGTATGATGTTCCAAGATAGAAAGAAGGTGCCAGTGGGAGAGAGATAACCCAAAGGTGCCTGCAACAGAATGTGCCTAACAGAAAAGTACCCCCCAAATCAAGAGAGAGAACACCCCCCTAAATACCCACACCTTGATCAGGTGTCTGTGATTAGCTAATTGGGCAAGCTAGGCCTTCATTGCCCATGCAATGGCCATGCCAGTCCTGGTGGGGGCACAGGGGTTGTAATAGCTAATACTAATTTATTAAGGTACGGTTTGCGGTCCTTGGGTGACAGTGACAGGTCATACCTTGACAGTTCAACATGCAGGTCTATTAGCTACTCCATTATTCTCACCCCATACTGTTCGCATACCCAAACTAAGCTCTGGATGTTTACAAAAATGGAAGGGGTCTAGACAACCAGCTCAATTTTCAATGACAACCAGCTCAGCACTATATTTACAAAAAAGGAAGACAGTGCCTTGCTCTTGTCAGGAAACTTTAACACCAGCCAGCACACAATGTCCATGATCTACAAATCACTGATCGAAAGTATGCTGACATTCAACATCATGTCCTGGTATGGAAACCTCTCAGTCAAACCAAATGGTTCTTCCAAATGGCCTAACCACTTATAGAAATGCATCACTACTTGGTTAGCACTATAATTTCATACCTTTATGAAATATTTGTTAAACTACCATGCTAAGTAGATAGAACACTATCAAGGGCATGTATTGTACCTAAAAAGCACACTGCATAGTGATCTTAAATGGAAATCAACATAATGGTGGTTGTGGATGATTTTAAAGTCTTCCTTAGTTAATCCAAATATACCATTTAAATATTGGTGTGTTTGTTGCCCTGTGTTAGTCCCTAAAAAGGTGAAGATGGTGAGAGTCAAGGTCCAGGCCGAGTCCGGGGTTAACATGGAGGACCCTGCTGTGCAGGCGGCCATCTTAGAGAAGGTGGGTCAAAAACAGCAACAAACAAAAAACAAACAAAAAAACATAACTCCTGTTGTGTTGACACCATCACTCTGGTTGTACCATTTACAAAAGCTGTTAACAACCCAGTTACAGTTTATACAATGATTTATGAGTGTACAAACAAAAAGGATGTTTCTTGTAGATAATGCAGCAATAAGTCTTCATTCATGTAAAAAGCTGTAAAGAATGATGAAATGACTGGAGTTTTGTTCTTCAGATTGGACAAAGACTGTGGAAGACGGGGAAGCCAGCAGGCACCAAACTGACATGGATAAAGCAACAAAATGAAAAGATCTTCCAAAAAATAAATGAGAAAGCAGGAAGGGAGAAGAAGAGGGCAAAGAGAAATGAGTTTTAGACACTCTTTTTTTCATAGAGGGCAATTCCATGGAAAATTATGTTTTTTTTAACATCCATAACGCCAATAAAAGGTGATGGTATGGTATGATGTAAATGATTACATAGCATTTGCTATTTTTAGCTGAAGAATGTACATGAGAAAAAATGCACAAAAAATGAATGCTATCATTCACATCATACAAATGCCAAGGCATTTCACTGGCATTATGGATGTGACAAAAAGTCCATTGTCCATGGAATTGCCCTAGAGATGTAAAAACGGTACTCTGCTGTTTTGTCTGTCCTGTCCGTACTCCGACAAAAACACAGGAACAGTCATTTACTATTCATATTTATTTAAATCTATACTTATTGTTTTCATGACAAAGACATAATTTTGAGGACATTTGCAGAAGTTAATTGTCACAGATATCTAATTTGTTCTGTGTTTTATGATGGTATATTCTAATTTCAACTTCTTTGTCACCTTGACAGAGGGTTTTATGGTGGTGATTTAGGACTGCTAAGCTTAAGTACAGCTCAACACATTTGCATGCTGAGGAATAGCACCTGGGCTTGATGCAGGGATATTCCATCCCTGCATCAAGCCCAGGTGCTATTCCTCAGCATGCAAATGTGTTGTTTTATGTAAACAAGCCCAGTTGTATCTTGTTAAGTCCTGCAGCAGTACTGCACCTACATACAATTACTGTATGATTAGATTACTATAATCTTACATAGGCTATAGAATAAAAAAAAAAAGATAAGTGTATTTGTGCAATTGTAATTATGCAATCTCTCATACAATTACTATTAAATGTTGATTTCCAGTGACTTGTGTAAAATGTGGTGCTTGTATCACAATTTTATTGATTTTTCACTGACTCACCCATTAGCCAAATTCATTTTATTGTGTCATTGTTGTATTTATTCAGTCAGAAGGACACACCATCAATCAGATACGTGTGTATATATACTTATATATATTTAAAGGGCTTGTAGTGTATAATATACTTATATATATCATGCCGGTTTATGCTTTACAACATTAGGAAGATCAGACTTTATCTGACACAAGATTCCACACAACTTCTTGTTCAGACCATGGTCATCTCTAAGCTGGACTATTGTAATTCACTATTAGCTGGCTTACCCGCTTGTGTAACAAGATCATTACAGCTGATTCAAAATGCTGGAGCACCCCTGGTCTTCAATTAGCCAAAGAGGACACATGTAACTCCTCTCCTAGTTACTCTCCATTGGCTCCCTATAGTAGCCAGAATTAAATTTAAATCTCTCACTTTGGCCTATAGGACACTAACTAGATCTGCTCCTAGTTATTTTAATTCAATAATCAAGCCTTACATCCCCAACCGCCCACTGCGGTCTTCTGGTGAGCGTATGTTGTGTCGACCAGTCATGAAAACTGGGTCTAATTCCAGACTCTTTTCTTCAGTGGTTCCATGTTGGTGGAATGAACTGCCCAGTGCTCTCCGTTCCTGTGGTAGTTTTGGGTCGTTTAAGAGGGGTCTAAAGACATTCCTATTCAACATATACTTAGTTGTTTAAGCGCTTATGTGTTATGGTTTATATAATGTTGTTTTATTTTAATTGGGCTGTTAATTAATTTGACATTATTGTTTATTATTGATATTCTCCTTAATGTAGTCTTAGCATGTTATTGTTTTTATATTATTGATTGAATTGACATTATTGTTTTATTATTGCCTTTCCCCTTTTTTACATTGCTTTTTTATTAGGCTATTGATTGAATTGATATTATTGTGTACTACAACTATTCTCCTTACTATATTTGACCTACATTTTAATCTGTTCCCTGTTCATTTTTAAATATTATTATGTTGTTTTGTATTTATATGTCGCTTTGGACAAAGGCGTCTGCTAAATCCATAACCATAACCATAACCATATATAAGGGCTTGTTGCTTGTGACACATGGTCATTACTTGTTCATTGATAGTTACACCCCTGCTGCTATTTGAAGCGTGTATGCCTGCTATGCCTCATAAGCTAGTTTCACCTTCTAGTTCTTAAGTATAAGTATATATACTCTTTTGAGTCCCGTGAAGGAAATTACGTGAATTAGTGAAACACACTCAGCACACACAAATCCCGGCGCAGTGAGCTGCCTGCAACAACAGTGAGGGGTTAGGTGCCTTGCTCAAGGGCACTTCAGCCGTGGCCTACTGGTCGGGGATCGAACCGGCAACCCTCCGGTTACAAGTCCGAAGCGCTAACCAGTAGGCCACGGCTGCCCAATAATATAATATAGACAGTCATGTAGCCTACTATAGCGTTTCAGGTTACAGATGAGATTACAGATACAGGATTTTACCTGAAGAGACACAGGATCATGCAGCAGAAAGACATTTGCAATTTACATTTACATTTATGCATTTAGCAGATGCTTTTTAACCAAAGCGAGTAACATATGTCAATTAGGCCTATATTGAGCCATAGACCTTTGAAGTTCGCCTACAAAAAAAAAAAAAGCTGCCATTTTTGCCCATAAAAGGAGATTCGGGTGTTAATTGAAGCTAACTACGTAGGGCAAGTTGCAAGTAAGCTCTGGGGTAGCAAAGATCAAAGTGTGCCATCTTCACATACCGATTTTCAGTATGTGAAGATGGCACACTCAATCACTTCCACTGCACCCCAGATTTGTATAATTCTACTGGAGTGGCACTTAAAGGATAAGCCTAGCTGAGCATGTTTTTACATTCAATAAGTGTATATCTAACACCTGTGTTGTACATAAAGACGTAAAGACTGTGACATAAGGGTCCGGTGCTCCTTTGTTTGTTCCCCATGTGCTTTGTGTTTACCTGCCTGTCACCTGTCTTTTTCTCCGCCCCATCTCCTTATTTGGTCTGTGCTTCCTGTCTTGTTAGTTTTCCCTCCGTTTCTGTTTCCACACCTGTTCCCCGTTATTGTCTTGTTGGTCTCGTCCAGTCCTCTTTCTGTTAATTAGTCTGTTAGTTTAATATTGGTTTCCACCTGTCTCTTGTTTTACCTTGATCATTGTCCACCTGTGCCCTGTTACCCATGTGTATGTAAACCCTCTGTCTCCTCTCCGTCTTTGTTGGTTATTAGTCTTATTGTGATGTTGTTTTGTGGTTTGCTGTAGTGTGCCTTCGTATTAAAGATTCCTGTTTTCATTAAGTGTGCCTCGATCTCAACTTGCCCTGCGCCTCGGTCCAGCTCTCCACACTGCAACCGTGGCACATACATAAAGAAATAAAGTGAAATGACTCACACAAAGACACCATAAATGCAACCGTGGCACATACATAAAGAAATAAAGTGAAATGACTCACACAAAGACACCATAAATGCAAATGGCAAATAAATTATCGTTTGGTCATGATGAGAGAGATGTGGTGAAGGAACTGAGCAAAATAAACAAGTCATGAATGCAAATCTCAAACAAATGTTAATGACTTCCTCTATTTGTTTCAAGCGCGGATGGTCTGGTTTTTGATACCCCTCTGCCAGCTGGCTCATGACCTTTTTAATTTGAATATGCCTCACACAGTGACACATTCAGAAAACAAAATACAAAATAAATTTGACTTATTGACTTACTTCAATTTCAAATCTATCTATCTATCTATCTACATGTATGTCTATGAGTTACTGCAGGATGGGCCTCTGGATGGAGAAGTAGGAGAGAGTGTGGAGTTCACCCTCACCGTTCACCCTCCATCTGCACCACCTACAGCAATCAGCTGGACTTCTCCCAGCAATAGAGAGATCTTCTGTAAGTCTTTGTTGCCACTTTGAGATATTCACACAGTATCATCTTCGTGCTGCCTTTAGGCTTGTGTTCATGCCAAAATGAGTTACTGCAGGATGGGCCTCTGGATGGAGCAGTAGGAGGAAGTGTGGAGTTCACCCTCATCAACCCTCCATCTGCACCACCGGCAAGAATCACCTGGGCTCATAAAGGATTTCAATTATTTTCTTTCTTTGTGATAGGCTTATGAGGTGATAAATATGACATTCCTGTGGACAAAAGCACGGTTAAGAGCCTGGGCAAACTATTACCAGTGTCCACTCTCTCTTTAATTTTGAAGATAATTGACAGTAGGCCTATGTTTGCACTAAGCCGTCTATATGTGTGAATAGGGAAGATAAAAAATAAACTTAGCTTTGCCTAAACTTTGAATATGAAATATTATGTTTTTTAAACTGTGATTAGTGAAAACACTATTTGTATTTCCATCCCATTAAATTACACATATTTTGCCATTTCTCTCAAATGATATTTTCTTTAACTTTTAGCATTACAGTAATCTCCAAAGTATATACAAATTGGCATTAGATTGATCAAGTTTAGCCTTTTGGTTACCTTGTTATTATTTGAACATTTCCCAGTGTATAAAAAAGATTAGATGCATCTATACCTATATAAGGGCACCTACAATGACCTTGGTAACACATCAGTGAAAGGACTGGGGCACTCCATTTAAGTTAATATAATTAATATAAGGAGGTGTATGGGGTGGCATATTAATACATAAGCCAAGAGCAAATATAAGCAGTAGTGTGCTACTCTATGATGTAGAGACAATATTTTATGTGCTGTCACATGAGCAAAACATGTCATAGTTTTCTTTAACCTTTCAGCGACTGCCGAATATGTGAACCACTTCTTCGCTGAGACACTTAGTGCTTCTGACAACAGCAGGCATTCGCCCCAGAGTGTGCCGTCTTACAGCAATTAACCATTATCTATGTCACGATTTACAGCTTTATTCATCTTATTCAGCAATTAACCATTATCTATGTCACGATTTACAGCTTTATTCATCTTATTCAGCAATTAACCATTATCTATGTCACGATTTACAGCTTTATTCATCTTATTCAGCAATTAACCATTATCTATGTCACGATTTACAGCTTTATTCATCTTATTCAGCAATTAACCATTATCTATGTCACGATTTACAGCTTTATTCATCTTATTCAGCAATTAACCATTATCTATGTCACGATTTACAGCTTTATTCATCTTATTCAGCAATTAACCATTATCTATGTCACGATTTACAGCTTTATTCATCTTATTCAGCAATTAACCATTATCTATGTCACGATTTACAGCTTTATTCATCTTATTCAGCAATTAACCATTATCTATGTCACGATTTACAGCTTTATTCATCTTTCTTCTTTGCAGTTGCTGCTGTGTGTGGGTGTCTCGCGTCCGTTCACAGTGACCTGTAACCTGCCACCCCCCTTGCTGTGGGTAGTGGCTAGCCCATGCCGAGGCGAAGACAGGCCAGGCCAGTTCAGAGGAGGAGAGCATCGACCCTGACGGACTACACCCCTCAGCTCTCTCCGTTCAGACCACCACCCACCACGTCGATAATGTCCACCAAAGCACTGGACACTCTGTGCTCCCCCTGTGTTCCACCCTGTCCCATGGCTAGTCCCACAGTATTATAAAGCCTGCACCAAGAACTCTGTTGCTTTCACAGGCTCCTTTACTGCAGACAATATAAAGCTTGAAATTGATAAATGCAAAAATACATATTTAGACATATTTACATCCAATTATTTAAGTTAAATTGTACTAATATGTTGTTGATGACAAGTAAATGCTGAAACATGGTCTTTGGTGTTCTGTAAGGAAATGTGTTATCATGTTTTCATACAGTCTAATGGTATTCAGACATTAACATTTATTTGGAATGCTCAACTGAAGATTCAGTTCCTCCTAAACAAAGGAACAGCCCATTCCGTTACACCCAAATTACAGTTTTTTTCAGTCGCGTTGGTACATTTCTCGAATCATCCTCAACATTTGCAAAACAGTAAGTAAGTGTCAAAGAACATGTCAGTGCCATCAGAATTACAAGTCTTTGTGTCATTGTGTACGGATAAGACAGTCAAATTGCTTAGTCATGTTCTCAACAGTGTACTCTGGAGGGATGTTCTGATGTAATCTATATGGCTAAAGTTTTGTTGACAATTATTGTAAATTGTAGGTTACACCTTAGTGTACTAGGTTGGAGTACACTAAGGTGTTGGATTGCAAGAGACTGGACAAGATTCACATTTACGCTTTTACTGTTTGTACTGTCATTTGTTCACAGACCATAGCATTGCTATACAGAAAGGAAAAGACAGCACTGCACTGCATAGCACAAAGAAAAAAAAAGTAGAAATGTGACCATAGGACAATCTCCTTAAGGAAAACTGTGCATGCAGTGCTGTAGGAATTACAGTGCAGTCGTATCATCTTGCTTGACATAATTATGACAACTTGTTCAACCATTTTGCATGTAAAGACTGTTATGAACTAATGCCTAAATGTTGTGGGGGGTGAGACTATTCAACAGAGACCCATTATAATACATTTTGATCAACATGACATAAGCAAATGATAATGTAGGAAACAGCAGATAATTGTACATAATCATATGCATGGATGTACCAAAGCATTTGCAACTTGTTCAAAGAAATGAGTAACTGCTTTTTTGATGTGCACAAGTGACACAATGATGTGAAGATTGAACAGGTACTTTTGAGAATTTCAATTCTGATCTGAGAAATGTACCAAAGCAACTGAGGAAAAAACTGTAATAGATGTGAAAAAGATGTGGCCCTGCCACTCTAGGATTTGCTCTCATCCAGTAACCCAGTTCCACATTATTTACTTATCAGTTTCCTCATGGCATTTACTACATTCCCTGATAAGGAAATACATGACTGTATATGAGGGCATTGGTTACTTATTTATCCAGGCCTGACTGTACCTTACTGAGTCCTGTATAAGGAGGCATGCCACATGGCATACATAACACTGCAATAGCCGTTATCAACATTACGCAGTATAATTTTAGTGGCATTGAAAAGCCTGTTATCTGTGAGGTTGTTTGTCTAGCATGGTAGGCCCGATGGAAAAATGTGAAAACATGGATTTATTGCTGATGAGAGTGTGCCATCTACAGGAAGTTTGTTATATCTGCTTTACTGTAAGTATTTTTTGACTGTAAGTCATTTTTGCTTGATTATTTTTCACCAACGGTGTTTGCAGGATTGACCTACAGTATATTGTAGTAATACAACACTGTCACGTGGTGGCCAAAAGCAGTTATTACAACTGATGTAGAAAACACTGGTTGTGCTGGTATTGTAAGCCATAGTTGGTACACTGAATAACATTCCTGTGTTCTGTGATCTGAAACCCAGTACACAGCACTTGCATTGGGATAACTAAACAAACTTGTGATGTTTTGTCTTGCTTCATGTGACTTCATCACATCCTGTTATGATATGCCTGGTGTAAACTTGTTCAACAGCTCTGTTCAGTATAGGACAGGAAATACCCTGTCATTATTGTGTAATAATTTAGTTTAAATGAAGCCTACCAAATATCAGGTATACAGAGATGATGTTGCAATTTGAGATTTTGACTGTTATTTCCTCTATGGCATCATGAGTTGACTCATGACAATTGTGCAATTCCTGTTACATGCAATTATGCTCACTCTCACTCATATATAATAAAATAAGCACTTGTATTTTATCTGAACACCACCTCAACTACCTGAACTATCCACTGAGGATGAAAAGTGTCCAGTTTGAGTGTCCAGTGTCTTTTTGACCTTTTGACTGTTATGAGTGAGTGCACCATCCCGGTTCTTGCAGCGCACCTCATGCCATAATCATCAGTGTAAAAGTGGGGCCTACTGGTTAGCGCTTCGGACTTGTAACCGGAGGGTTGCCAGTTTGAACCCCAACCAGTAGGCACGCCTGAAGTGCCCTTGAGCAAGGCACCTAACCCCTCACTGCTCCCCGAGTGCCGCTGTTGTTGCAGGCAGCTCACTGCGCTGGGATTAGTGTGTGCTTCACCTCACTGTGTGTTAACTGTGTGCCGAGTGTGTTTCACTAATTCACGGATTGGGATAAATGCAGGGACCAAATTTCCATCACAGGATCAAAAGAGTACAGTATATATACTTATACTATACTATTCACTCATATTAGGTAGTGAAACAGAGTGCAAGTCTGACGAATAGAGCTCAATCATTGTGTTTTGATAGGATGGTGCTGATCCAGTGGTTATAAATCCAGTGGTTATAAGGCTGTAAGAGTGTTGGATTTCATTTGAATTCTGGACACTTTAACAAGCCAATGAAGAGAGGCCAGTATAGAGTATAGAGGAGTCATTTGTATCCTCTTTGAAATATGGACAACCAAACGCGGGGCAGCATACACTTAAAACAAAATGAAGGCTTTGCTCTGAACCAGTGACCCAGTTTGACTTATCACACTTGACTTTTACTACACTCCCGTCTCCCGCGCACATGCATGAACAGAATAAGGACATACTGTACATGACTGTGAAGTATCACATTGGTTACTTAGTAATTCCGGCCTCACTAGACTTAGTTAAAGAAAAAATGTTGTGTCCATCACATTGCAACAAGTGTCTGCCCTGACAGATTAGCATCACAATATAAGTATAGACAGTGACAGGTGAAGTGATCAAATAATATATCATAGTTGGTCTTCCATAGCAGCTTTTAGAACAACTTATCACTGACTTATTTGATGAGATTGTGTCACCTAAGACTGCAACAGGACTATATCTGTTTAATTGATAATAATATTGATTATCAGATATTTTTGGCTGAAGTAAGGAAAGGCTTTTTTTTAAATATTGTCAGATCCCTGGTTGGTTTTAAGATTATTTACAGATTAATGGATTTATAGTTATGGATTGATTTAGCGGGTTTGCTTATTTGTTAACACTGAGGCTGAACAAAATATAAACGAGCAAGGTTTGATAAGGTTTGCATTCCACTTTAATGTCTTGAGAAAACTTTAATGTCCCTAGAGGAATGTAATGTTACAGCAGAGACATACAGTCACTTTAAAAGCACAATAAACACAGAGAAACAACAGGAAGGGAACATACAGGCACTTTAAAAGCACACTAAACACATAGAAACAACAGTAAGGGAAGACCCACATCACATCACCCACATCATCCTCCCGGGTGCTAAAACCTGCTACACAACATCTGAAATATGATGTAAACTTGCCATGCCTTGTCTTGCTTGGACTTACCTTGACAATTATTGTGGTAAGCATCCGGAAGACTATTGTGTAAACCTGTAAGACAACTATGACAGGAAATACCTTTTCATTATTGTGTAATGATTTAGTATAAATCCCCAAATGTAAACAGGTGATTGATAATCACAGAGATCTCAGCTGCTGTCAGAGAGGGAAGATGATGCTCCATGCTACTCTGGCTATTGCCCTACTAACAGGTAAAGATAAGTGGATATGTTTTGACAGTATGGCTTTCTGTCTTTGACAGGCATGTTAATAGTTTTTTTTTTCAACAAAACAGTCATGAAAACAGTTGTTTGTCATCTAGTGTGAGCTTGTTGAGAGATACATAACAGACATGAAGTGTATGATGTGACTGTGTTGAGAGATTCTATTCACAGTTCAAGCCAATTGGACTATTTTAGCCAAACATACCTTACCAGTCCAGCAGTCAGTCTTCATAACCACTGATAGGCCTTCAGCTCAATGCCTGATGATGACTGTGGCATAACAATGCTATGCTGGCAAAATTGTGACATGACAGATAGGTGGGCAGACCCAGTCCAGCGCACTCCTGGGTTGCTTTAAATAGTTTTCAAACATCTATTTCTAATGCTTAATACACAGCAGCGTAGGAAATAAAACATATAGTATTGAGTGACACTCTGTGACAGTAACATATGATCTGATGCTGGGATTTTGGCTTTGTTAATTTTTGCATGATTTTGTTCTCAGTCACAGTCAATCAGAATTCTCAAAACTGCTTGTTCAAATTCCATATCATCTTATCACTTGTGTGCACATCATTAAAACAGTTTCTCTTTCTTCTTGAACAAATAGCAATGATTTAGTACATCCATGCAACTGATGTACAATGCAATGTAATGTGCAAATGTTTTTTTTTTACATTTTGAATTCTTAATGTCATATACCACTATACTGGTTCCATGCCTCGTTGATGTTAATGATTTTAATGATGTTAATGATAATTGGCAGGGTAAAATGTATTTCTGTTTCTTCCTTTCCAGCTGGTTTCTCTGAAACTCTGAGTGTTAACTATTTTGGGTGTTAATTATTTAAGGACTTAAAGAATTAATTATGGACTCAGGCCCTATTGGTCTTTAGTTTATGTAAAGCACATCGAGTGACCTCTGTGTATGAAATGCGCTAAAAATTAAACTTGACTTGACTTGTCTTGACATGAAATGGGCTAATTGTCACTTCAATGAAAATGAGCAAAGATACTATGCGGGCAGCCAGGTTAACTTGATTGTGCAATTCCTTTCGAATGCAGCAATGCAGAAATATACGCACACAATGTTGTCATTGCCCAGCTATGTGTGTGTGTGTGTGTGTGTGTGTGTCTGTGTGTGTGTGTGTGTGTGTGTGTGTGTGTGTGTGTGTGTGTGTGTGTGTGTGTGTGTGTGTGTGCGTACAGTACAGTATAACATTCAATTGTATCTGTCCTGTATCTGAGTGTAATTTTCTTTCATTCATTGTTTTTCACAGGTCTGAGTTCAGGTCAACAGCGGTCATTCTTACTTGATGGCTCCACCAAGAGACCTGTTGGGGACACCATGCAATTCTTCATAGTCAACCCCCCATCCCCTCCCTATACAGAGATCAGCTGGAGTTTTCAAGGGAGCCCTGTTATCACCCACCTAGAGGGCAGTGACACCTTTGGGTCTAACTACTCTGGCCGTGTCCAGCTCGACGGCCTGACTGGCTCTCTGAAGCTGCACAATCTAACTCTGCAGGACTCTGGGGAGTACATAGTCACCATCAAGATGTCAGGAGGCACAGAGTTTAGTGGGAAAATGAACCTGACGGTCCTGAGTAAGTGGTTAAGACTGCATGGTTTAACACTCAGTTAGACTCAGCCTCTTTACATTTAGTTTATATTATACTGTTTGTAATTAATATTCAGAAAAAGAAGCTGCTCTGTCTTGATTTATTTACATATCCACACCACACCTGATGGACTCAAACTACAGCTGCTGTGAATATGATTATGTTTTGCAGTGCCTAGAGGTTACCATCAAAAACATAGCCTGATACATAGAACATAGAAACAACTGCCTGTCAACGTGCCTAGGGGTTACCATCAAAAACATAGCCTGAAAAAAGCAACACATATCCCAATAATATTTGAATGACTGAATAAAAATCCTAAGGCTATTTATCCTGCACACTGTAAAAGTTGTTTGGGATTGCTTGTTAAGGGCTTACATCTCGTGACAGTGTGTCTTCCGCTGTACTTTAGATGCGCCTTTTGCTATAGACCAGGTTTTTCTTGGTCAGTGGCGTAATGATTTTTGGAGGGTGTAAGATAGCAATTTTTGGATTAAGCGCCAGTCCACACTTTCTGCCACACCACCTGGGCTCAAGGCTTAATAAAAGTGAAGTGCAGGGCGGAACATTTGAGTGTAAGATAGGAATAAGCTTTGTGCCGCGTTTTTGATCGTTAAAATAGAACCCATGCATTTTATCTCAACTACCTCAACAATCTTGCCAATGTGAACTCACATTTTTTTGTTGTTTGTTTGCATATTCATTTTATACCAGATCCTGTCTCTGTCTCAATTGTGGCCAATGAGACGGAGCCGATTGAGTTCCACAGCACCGTGAGAGTCACCTGCACTGGCTCTGGCTCCTTCTTCACCGTGACATTGTTTGGCGAAACAGGCAATATGTCAAGCACCTACGAAGGCCTCATTGGGAAAGTGAAGATCACCGCATACAAGGAGGCAAGGCGTGGCATGAGGCCTTTTGTATGTGAGGCCTCCAATGATGTGACTGGGATGGTTGCTAGGCTGCCTGTCAACGTACTCTGTGAGTCTAAGACTGTATGCTATTCTGTTTAATGTAAAGTTGGCAAATGAACATGTGAGGGGAAAATAATTGTTGAAATGAGTGAATGAACATAATGCGTCTATGATGCAGCAAGAGCCTTTCTTCTTACAGATGGACCTGATGAGGCGGTCATGGTGGCTACACCAAAGGGCCCGTCCTATCGTCCTGGCTCGGACATCACCCTGTCCTGCTCCTCTGAGTCCTACCCTGCTGCCCAGTTCCAGTGGGCACTGAATGGAACCCTGCTGGGCAGAGAAGGACCAGAACTACGACTGGAGAACGTTCAGGACAGTGAGAGTGGAGCCTACAGCTGCTGGGCATACAATAGTAAAACCGGGAGAAAAATGCAGTCAAACACACTTCATATTACAGTCTCAGTGTCAGGTAGGAATATGTAATAGTGATCCTAAAAGTAGGAGAGGTGGTTTTTTTTTTTTTTTTGACCGGAGGTCAGATTTGAACCTGGGTCTCTGTGGGCACATGTACCCATATATGGTATGAGCGCTGTAGCCAGTTGCACCACAGTGCCCTCTGTAAGAGAAGTTTTTAATGTCCACAGAATATAATAAAATTAGACAAACAAAACTATAGTTGGACTATTTGAAATGACAAACTGAGTGCTCATCTGTAAAGGACATCTCTTGTCTTGTCTTGTGTTGCCAGGCTTGAGTGGAGGAGCCATTGCTGGTATAGTGATTGGATCGTTGCTAGCGGTAGCTGCCTTGATTGTCATCGTACTTGTTCTGCTGGGCTTCAGGTTCAGACCCGTGAAGGGTTGCTACAGGTACTGTATATTCACTGAATTACCAAATCATAGGCAGACCATTTACACTGCTTCCATCATTATCCATTCATTCAGATAATGCTGCTGATCCTGTTAAATATGTTTTGTGTTCAACAGAAGGACTTCTACAGGGGACTGATACACTGTGAAGAGACAATGCAGTGCTTTCTGCACTGTATTTTACAATGTTTCTGAAAAGACGGTCAACGAAAGGGTTTTAAGTTAAGTTCATTTTTACTTTTTACAGTATGTCTCAATGTGTAAATGAATGGCATTGTACTGATTGTTATCTGTTTCATGTTATGTAGGCCTGATAATGGTGTGTATATGACATACAGTACTTTGGAGTGTGTACAAGGCAAGGCTATGTAGTGACAGTTATTGCTAACAGAGTTGAGGTTGGTATCCTACAGTATGTATTGTAACGATTTGATGCAACACACACAGTTGTCCAATCAAAGGTTTAATGTGGAAGCGGGTTTCAGCCAAACACATAGACACCATCACATAGGAAACACAAGGGAAGTCAATAAAACAAGCACAATACACAAACAGGGTAGTCACATACAATACACCGGGTAAAACACATGATGTACAACCTAAAGACTACACAAGCTAACACATACATGACAAGGCAAACGCAATTACACTCACTAAAACCGACATTACACAAACCAGCATTCATACACATTGCATTCTGGGAGGCTAGCACTCAGTCCGGAAGACACCGACGTTACAGTTTTTATTTACATTTGTAATTTATCTTGGAAATAGGCAGCTACAGTTCAGATGTGCATTTAATGTATTGTCTACAAGAGACAATGAAACTGAAACATGCACAAACATGTTTACATGTTCAATAAATCCCACTGATTGCTACACATTAAAGTTATAATAGGAAACATGTTCTGATGTTGGCAGTCTTTTCTTTACCTTATCTAAGTAAGTAAGTATATATATATATATATATATATATATAAATATATACTCTTTTGATCCTGTGAGGGAAATTTGGTCTCTGCATTTATCCCAATCCGTGAATTAGTGAAACACACTCAGCACACAGTGAACAAACAGTGAGGTGAAGCACACACTAATCCCGGCGCAGTGAGCTGCCTGCTACAACAGCGGCGCTCGGGGAGCAGTGAGGGGTTAGGTGCTTTGCTCAAGTGCACTTCAGCCGTTCCCACTGGTCGGGGCTCGAACCGGCAACCCTCCGGTTACAAGTCCGGAGTGCTAACCAGTGGGCCACGGCCATCTGTTCAACATTTATCAACAAAAAAGTCAGGGTTTATTGTGACTGATTAGCTTTCAGATACCAGTCAGGTCAGGAAAAAACAACAGAAAACATACCATAAAAATATATTGGTAAACTTTTGTAATATAATATATTCAAAGCTGTTTTTAAAATGGACAGCGTAATCTCACAGGTTCCCTTCATATTATGCCCAGGTTATATTGCACAATGACATTTTCATATTGCTTTCAACTGCTGACAGATGTGTTTGTGTTTATCCTGTTTCTCAATTGCATACATTCCCAAAACTATATATAAGGCTGTGAATCTGGATTAATGATTATTAAAAACACTGATGCTAGAGCAAGACATAAGTCAGAAGCATTATTCCTGCATTGCAACTAGCATTCTTGTATTAAATAAATAAAGAAATAAAAAATAGCTTGTGTTAGCTGACTCATGACTCACGGTTGCAACTCAAGCAGCGTCATATTATTTATTTGAAATATATTAGGCAGCTGAGTTAACTATTAATCAGGGGGAAACTTGTGGGCGCAGCTTCAGGGTGTTTCTCTGTGCCTCCTGACAGCAGTGATAAGAAATGCCCAGCAATTCACTCAAACCACATGGCTCACACTGATGATGTCATAGCTGAGCTGGGACAGCCCCTTCATTTCAGGAGAGAGAGAGAGAGAGGGAGAGATAGAGAGTGAGAGAAGCCTAAAAAGCACTCTCTCAGAGTGTGACAGAGAGAAGAAAACAAATGATCATCTTGCACTCTGATAGCCACTGAGAAACTGACTTCTGATCAATCAGAGTTCTGTGCAAAGCAGAAAGGGAAACTACCCAAACAAGACACGAAGAGAGGGAGGGAGAGAAGGGGCTAATTTATGGTCTAACTGTCTGGGTCTGTCTGCAAGGAGTGGCCCACAGTCGAACAGAAGGGAGACTGACCATCTCTGTTAACCATGGGCAAATCAGGTAAGGGTGATATCCAGCTTTTGACAAGTTTGTGGTGAGTGAGTGTTGCCTGTTTAGTGCAGATCCCATTTTCCATTGGGTGTGACTTTGTCTAGGTTGCTGAAGTTCTCCAACAGCTGCTGCCAGCTTGTTTCACTTTTACAATGTGGTTTTACTTCTGCAGCACACTCTTTCTCTCTGTATCTCGATCACTTTTTTACTCGGTTTTCTCTTGTAAATGTTTGGCACGCCTTTGTAAATCAACATTTCTTTTTTCTCTCTGGTTTTCTCCATGTCTGTTGTTCTATGTTTAGTTTGTATATTTCCATGCAATACTTAATTTTCCTTCCCCCTCTCTCTCTCTCGCATATAAATCATTTGTCAGGCCCTAAGGCTTGTGAGTGTGACTCAGTGTTTAATCTCGTATTATTTATTGTGTGTGTGTGTGTGTGCGTGCGCGTGCATGTGTGTGTGTGTGTGTGTGTGTGTGTGTGTAGGTCCGTATGTGTGTGTGTGTGTTTGCATGCTTGTGTTCATATGCCCATGATACCATGCAGTCAGTAGCATGACCTCAGTGTGATTCCCTCCGTACCATCCTGAATGAAAGATTAGTCCTCTGGGCTGTGTTCTTAGTGGGTGTTGTGGTTTAGATCATTAGAGTAGATTATGTTCAATCTTTCAGACACATGTGGAACTTTTACCTAATACAGTACTTTTGCTTTAAGTTTAATAACACAATATACTGTAAGGCCAGCCTCATTGCATATCTAAAGTCGGAGAAGGCCTCTCGCATTGACAAAAAGAGAGAAGGCCCTTTGTTATCAATTTGCCTCTATGTAGGTATATATTTGAAGTCAGAAGCTATTGTTTCAGTTGCCACATGCCCTTGGTTTTCGTCACCCTGCTGGGTACCCCACTCAGACCACACACATATATCTGGACTCTAACTGTATTTGTCAAATGAGAAATGATAACCTGTGTTTGGCATCATGTTAAAGGTTTCAATGTGAGAAATACAAGATTGTCAGTTGTAGAACAGTAAAGTTAATGCATATGATGTTTCTGTAACCTGGGATAATTTGTGCCCACTCTGGAGAAATAGGCCCACACCCCCTGCTCGCATGATAAGAGAAAACCCCTGGTGATTCGAAGGTCTCCAGATGTAATTGTCGTTTCCATGTAAATGTGGTTGGCTTCTCTGAGGTCTGGCCCTGCCTGGCCTCTTCTGGAGGAGGCCATTCCTCTGGCCTCTCTCTCTCTCTCTCTCTCTCTCTCCCCCTCTCTCTCTCTCTCTCTTTCTTTAGGGTTTATCTTATTTTCTTTATATTTTATGCACTGTTTTATCTGATATATTTGACATGTAACTTTGTTTTATTATTTGATAAGTTTATGCTAAAGTCTTGTTATTTGGTTAAAGTTACTTTGTACAATTAGCATCTAACTTGTTGAAGTGTATTCACCTCTGGGTTTACCTTTACCCTAAGTGATATTGGTTACATTTAAGTTTATGGTTTACTGGTTAATAAATAATAAATATTTCTTCTCGTATGCCATGCCACTACTTTGCTACAGCTGATAAACTACTTGGTAAATATTCGAGGTCCATTTCTTAATTTTATGAAGTCGGATGAATCTTAGTTTCTCGCAATATTTAGTCCTTACCCTTTTCTGTCCTAATGCTCAAGACACGTTTAAACCTTTCTCTTGGCCAACGCAATTCTCTTCCTGAGGTGCGTCTTGTTCCCTCTTACAATACTACATTGTCTCACACCAAATACTATATTATGTTCAAAGTATAGTGGATAACATCTGTGTTTTCAAACATCTTCATTTGACAGAAACTGGTACACTGTATCTCTACTAGTGTTTTGTGCTATATCACTCTCTCCTTTCCTCATCTGTATCCCTCTCTCCCTCCCTCTCTCCCTCCCTCTCTCTCTCTCTCTCTCCCTCCCTCTCTCTCTCTCTCTCTCTCTATCTATCTCACCTACAGCCTCTAAGGTGTTTGCTGAAGAGGTGCTGCACTCCCACAATGAGTACCGAAGGAAACACCAGGCCCCTCCCCTGAAACTCAGCAGCAAGCTCAGCCAAGAGGCCAGCAGGTGACGCTCTCCTGCCGTCTCTTAACGCTCTCTCCGCTTGATTGGATGCTGTCGAGTCCTGATTTATGCTCAGTGTTTAGAACAGAGCCCTGTCTTTACATTCGTTCATTTTGTCCATTTGTTTTTTGAGCATCTGAAAGCTTATGGATACAAATGAAACAGGGTGACGTTTGAAAAGGACCTTTCATTTTTTCCGTAAGAAAAGGGAGCATAAAATTTAGCTTCTAAATCTAGTACAATATGATACACTACAAACTTCAAAGTGTCAACACTTTTCTTCTAGTCTAGTAGTTTCCCATACTAACAATTGTTCTGCATTTTTGTTTGTCATAATTATATTCTGTACTATCTGACCATGTAATAGTTTGAGTTCTCCCTCTGTCCCTCTCCCATGTGTATGTCTCTGTGTGTGTAGGTATGCTGAGAGTCTGGCCAGTACGAGGATCCTGAAGCACAGTGTTGAGTCCAGCAAGGGGAGCTGTGGCGAGAACCTGGCCTGGGCTTCCTATGACCAGTCAGGTACTCTCAATCACACCTTGCACACTAATGCACAACCTCTATACACAAACTGACCTGGCTACACGTCATGCATAATTACTCTTTTTTCCCCAGTTCTTTCTCTCTTCTAATCAATCTCATTCTCAAGTTACAGTGTAGGCTCTCACTCACTTGCTCTCACACACACACTCATACATGTGTGTGGTAGAGAGAGGGCTGTTTGGACAAAACGGGGACACCACAGATATAAGCATGGCCTTTTCAGAGGCATTTCCATGGGTCCTTTACCAAATTATTTGGTGTCCCTGCTTACAATATTAACCTAGAACCTCATCTAAAATGACCCATTAAAGTAATGCTTTCATAATGTAGTAAATTGTAGTAAATACAGATGCACCTATCTCAGGTTGCATATTTAGGACCCAGTGAGACAACAAGAAATGGTGCTTTTGTCCAGCATGTCCTCAAAAAGTTGCTAAGCTACCTGACTACATACATACAGAGACAGAAAATGTCTCCTCTGTTCTCTTTCTCACTTCTGTCCTTCTTTCCCATAATCCTCTCCACTCTGCTTTTCCTTCTGTGAGACACCAGCTGGGACTCATTTGTGTGTGTGTGTGTGTGTGTGTGTGTGTGTGTGTGTGTGTGTGTGTGTGTGTGTGTGTGTCTGTGTGTGTGTGTGTGTGTGTGAGAGAGAGAGAGAGTGTATTCACTGAAGCTGTGAGTTGACTGAAGTTGATGACTTAACACTAAAGGAATGTCCGCCCTGTCTAGGGACATTTGTTATGTTGTTAAGGCAAGCAAGTTTAATGTTCGGCTCATATAATGGTTAGTTCAGTGCTGTAACCTGAACATATTACTGGCTTGTGTCCATTTACAATAACTTCCATTAAAAGTGAGTTGAGTGAGTTAATTTCCAATGTGGTATTGATTGTCACTAAAGTAGTGTGTGTGTGTGTGTGTGTGTGTGTGTCTGTGTCTGTGTCTGTGTCTGTGTCTGTGTCTGTGTCTGTGTCTGTGTCTGTGTCTGTGTGTGTGTGTGTGTGTGTGTGTGTGTGAATGTGTATGCTTTGGTATGTGGGTTTCTGTGTTTTCTAGGAAAAGATGTGTCTGATCGCTGGTATAATGAAGTGCAGCAATATAATTTTAACCGTCCTGGCTTTAACTCTGGAACTGGTAAGCATTTACGGTCATCATCCCCCCCCCCCCCCCCCCCCCCCCACACACACACACACACAAGGATGGTCAGTGTCTAGGCTCCAAAAACGTACTGCTTGAGTATGTATGTGGGTGCATGATTCACTGACACAATTGGCCATTCCTGTGCTTGCTGTCATCACGCTGACAACTCCTTCCGTCTGTGTCATCACCTCTGTGAAACTGTGGGGATGGAGGTTGGGCGGAGGGGGGGGGGGGGGTGGGGGGAGGGTGGGGGTGATGGAGGTTGGGGGGAGGGGGGGGAGTCTCTTCTCTGCTCCGCGCCACCCACCCATCCTGTGAGATGTGCTGTCATCATGCTCTAAATATTTATCTTGGCTGACATACTCTGCAGCCAGCGCCATCAAGGTTTATGTTGAAACATGCACACAGACAGAGAGAGAGAGAGAGAGAGAGAGAGAGAGCGAGAGCATTCTTCAATTCATTTCTACCCTTCTTGTCATTGTTAATATCTTTCACCTATGCCTATGCCTTCACCAATTCCGTTCAAACACAAAACACACACACACAGACTTATGTCTGCATCTGTACCCCCCATCCCCCCCCCCCCCCCCCCCACTCCATCTGCAACCCTGTACAGGTCACTTCACAGCGATGGTGTGGAAAAGCTCGCGCAAGATGGGCGTGGGAAAGGCCCAGGCGTCTGATGGCTCCACGTTTGTTGTGGCCCGCTACACCCCAGCCGGAAACATCATCAACCAGGGACATTTTGAGGCCAATGTGCTGGCCAATGTGCTGGCCGCCAGGAGCTGAAGAGAACACCAAGGGAGATCGAGGCAACAGGGGAGACAACGGAGAAAAAAGACACAAAACAAGTACAAGGGAGAAACGAGGAGGAGAGAAAGACGGCAGGACTTAGCAGGACTTAGCAGGTCAACAAGAATGCAGTCTGTGAGACCGTGGGTCCATGGACCCAAATCAGCCTGTGGTAAGCTGTGTTCATGGCAGAAGATAGAAGGCTTGAGGTTCACTCTTCAGACAAGTTCCGTGGTGCTGACTACCTACAAGGACATATACATACATTAGTGAATGAATGATTGACTTGAAATGACATGAAACACCCTGCACTCAGTATTATAACACAATCTGCATTTCATTCTTATCAAAAACCCTGAAAATCTGTATAACTGAACTGTGTGTCTCAAGAGTACAGGCAAACAACATTATCTTCTTTGAAATGACTGTTGATGAGAACTTGTTTTTACAATCATGACAAGTATTTTGCAAGTATTTTGAAAACTTGAATTAAGCATTACAAGATACTATTTCTCTGCAGGAGTGTTTGTTTGTATGTATGGAGATTTAAGTACTTAGACTGTTGCCACTTGATGTTGAATGTTCTAACATAAGCATTGCGCATTTAGCAGTGTTTTCTTTTTTGATTGGCACCTGCACAAAACATACACTATGTCACTGTTCTCACATTGTCACTGAACTTATTTAAAATGTAATCTGCAATTAAAAACTTGAATAAGACCATTGTGAACACCATGCACATCAAGCAAAAGTGTATTTCTAATGGTTACTCCCATGACTGAACAGAGTGAAAATCTCTTCTGATCAAAATCTGCAGAGACAGACAGACTGACTTTACAGAATCCATAAAAAAGGCCTTTTACAAATGCTAGCTGTATTCACATATTACATGTTGTCAGCAAGAAAATATGCCAGGATGCAGTCACATTTCTGCACTGTGACATACAGTATATTCATTTGATAAAACATATTCCCTGATTTAAGCTTAGTGGTTACTTTACCGACCCATGTGAAGGCCTTGTCCAGAAGAGGGCACTACTGAGTAGTCATTTTGACTGAGTCCTTGTTCTAGTGGGGACCTGCTATGACTGGCTTTTCATGAGCATACATCTTGCTATATCTTTGGTGAAGATTGCAGCAAAATACTGGCCAAAATACACATACACACACACACACACACACACACACACACACACACACACTTCCAATGGGGGTGATAGAAACAGATGTTCAAGGGTGAGTTACTGAGCTGAATACCTTTCCTAAAACATACTACTCTCCTTTAAAACAAGGGTGTATGTTTCATTTACTGTATTATCATGTTTTTTTTCATCTTTCAATGTTTGCCGCTGTAACATTCATCAATTAGAGGTATGTGCCTTTGCAGGGCATTTCCAGTGACATGCTGGCCATTTCCTGCTTTCCATTTCCTGCAGCATTACACTGCACACTCTAGAACCCCACCTGGGTGGTCAGCCGATATGTGGAGCACAGCTGGGTTTCAAGTGAGATCCTGTCAGTGGGTAGAGCCCCAATTAATATTGCTATTCTTTCACACAAGCGTATGTTACAGACCACTTGGAAGTGCAAACAATATCAGAATTTTGGTTCATTTGACCATCAGTTGACTTCGAAACAGGCGCCTTACTTTGGATAGACAATAGCAATACATCATTGGAGTGATTAATGTAGTAACTCAACATTTGGCACCTCCGATACGTCTAAAGACATCAAATACCACTTTATAGTTACCAAAATGATAGCCAAGGAGCCACAAGTGAACATACATGTATGGCTATGAAAAAGGTGCTTTCATACAAATAAACATGATAAAATACTTGTATAACCCTTGAGTCAGCTCCTTTTATGTGATCTCAATGGCAGTGCAACATAAGTTGCCTACAAATGCCCGTATGTTTGTGTGAAAGAATGATCTCCTATATCTGCAATCACATATAAAGATGTATAACACAGACACACACACACACACACTGTCAGGCACAATCATCAATGTCATACAAAATATACTCCTTTGAGTGTTTATATAATTTTATTTAGCAGGAAATGGGATCAGTAGGGGTGCAACATAGCAGCGATATGGGCCAAAGTGTAGCCAGCAGGCTCAGGCAGGGTCTCCTCCTCTCACATGGTCAGCTCCTGGACAGATAGAAAGGGATGGACACAGAGAGAGGGGGAGGGAGGGAGAGAGGGATGGACACAGAGAGAGGGGGAGAGAGGGAGGGAGGGAGAAAGGGATGGACACAGAGAGAGGGGGAGGGAGGGAGAAAGGGATGGACACAGAGAGAGGGGGAGAGAGGGAGGGAGGGAGAAAGGGATGGACACAGAGAGAGGGGGAGAGAGGGAGGGAGGGAGAAAGGGATGGACACAGAGAGAGGGGGAGAGAGGGAGGGAGGGAGAAAGGGATGGACACAGAGAGAGGGGGAGAGAGGGAGGGAGGGAGGGAGGGATGGACACAGAGAGAGGGGGAGAGGGAGGGAGGGAGGGAGAGGCAGATCAAGAGAGTGTCAGGGGAGGTACGAAGAGAAACAGGAAAGGAGAGGCATATGGCAATCGAGCTGACTATACGAGCCGTAGTTTGAGAGATGGCAAGTGACAGCAGGTGAAGTCAGTCAACAAGCAAACATGAACTAAAGCTAATTTAATAACTTTGATTATTACTTTAGCTAATTTAATACCATGACAATGATCCTAAGTGGGTTAGCGATATGCTCCAACAGACCACATTAAAAGCTTCAGTTTATGCATTAGGCATTTTACTAGTTGCCCAATGTTCCTCTTTGCCTTTCATTCAATATTAAGAATTAACACTAAATGATCTGTGTATACTGGTGCAAATTCAATGATTATACAAAGTAAAATTTCCCTGATGATGAAAAACTAATCACGTGTAAGAGTTTGCTCTCTCGAACAATAGCTGCAGTTCCTCACCATGATGGCGTTGACGATGTCGTTCTTGTTGTGGCGCAGTGCACGGACAGCTTTAGCGCGGGACACATTAGCTTGAGCCATCACCAGCTCAATGTCTCTCTGCTCCAGTCCTGCTTCATCCACCTGCAAAGGAAGAAAGAAAAGATGAAAGCAATAAGGAAAAGAAATCATCCACTATGGATACAGAGACGATGAGGTGTCAGGACATAGTGTATTAAGAGGTCATTTGAGTGGAGGAGATGGAACCACAATGAGGTGTTGCTATGGAGATGAGGGCTTGCTGGTGGGCCCGTTAATATGATGAGGTAGTGATGCAAGGTTGTGTAAGCATTGTAAGCAGTTGCTAAGATACACGGCCATGATGCCTGTCATGATAAGAAAACAGTTCCTGCTCGAACAAGCAGCTACTGGATCTGATGTCAGCATGATGTGGAACGGTTGCACGGTGACACAATAGCTGTGATAAGTGGTGATGGAGGTTGTAATGCTGTAATGGTGAGAGGGGACTGTTGCGGCTGTTCCCACCTCTTCCTCCTCGCTCTCCTCTTTGATGGTGAGGCTGGGGGGGACATCAGGGATGAGAGGAGATGGCTCCAGGGGCACCTTAAACTTCTCTGCAGCAGCCTTATGGACCTGCTGCGTCAGGTCCTCAATCTGCGAGGGGATGAGGGGAGCAAGGGGCACGAGGGAAGAAAGAAAAACAAGACAGAATGATGTGGGATTATCCATATCCACATATATGATACATTCATATATATATATATATAACCACAAAGAATTGTGGTGTACTGCAAAGTTTCACCTTAGCTTCTCCAAAGACAATGTAGATGTCAGAGGCAGGACTTTTGAAGACGTCAGGTCTGCTGATGACAAACAAGATGTTCTTGGACTTCCTGATGGTGATGCGGGTCACACCATGGATCTGTTTCAAGCCCAATTTAGACATGGCCTATAACGTAGAACGCACAGCATCATAAGCCCAGTTTGAATGTTCCAACAAAAGCATCTTTACTGTAAATATTATAGCAGAATAAGTTGTCACTCAAATTTACTCAGCTTACAATCTTATATAAAGATGTGTCGAGTGTTATACAATGAGAAAAGTTATTTTATCCAGCGTGTCTGCTTTCTAGTTTAAGCTCTCTCAGTTGCCATCATTTTTCTTCCACATTCAGTACCTGAAGGGATCTGCCTCACCTTGCGTGCTTTCTTTTCACTGCGACTCTGCTTTGCCTTGTTCAGATTCTCATCAGCAGGAGATGCAGAGGAACACTGAAAAATTAGAAGGGGGGAAAAAGAGAGGGAATTAGTAAGGAACTGTCAAACAGTGTCGGATAAAGAACAAGGGCAGAGATACTGAAGAGAAAGATAAAAAAGAAAGTGAGGGGGAAGAGAGAAAAAGAAAAAGGACAGCAATGCAGAGTCAGATATTAATCATGGATGACAGAGGACTCAGATTGGATGATAGAGGTGTTTACTCGAGCTTGAACTTGAATGTACTCTGCCTAATGCCTCTGATTGGAACGGATCCCAATCGCCAGGCCATGCAGAGGCATTACATCACACACGAAATGGTTCCCTGAAAAGACATGGACCAAATGCCAATTCTGGTAAGAGGCTTTTACTAACCCTCTCTAGGGAGCATGTATCCCTCATGCAGCCTACGGTCCTGTCTGTACATCTATATGCCACAATGGGAATTATAAGATACATTGATGCATCAATTTCCAGTCAACATTTTGAGACTTTTCTTATTTTTCCTCTGACTTATGTAGTTTGTTGGATGCCCAGCATGTGTCTGCATTCCCCAATACCCTCTCATGTTTGTTGCCCCACTGTGATTTCTTCACTACCCAAGGCATTACATTTTTTTTTATCAGTTTATTGTTTGAATTATTGTCTTTATTTTTTATTTTTTCATTATTTGTTAAACCACAAACAGTGAAACTGAAGTAAAACAAAACACTGGTTCTCCGGAAAAGTGGCCTACAAACAAGCTTCTTCTCTACATCAATCCCAAAACTGTAAATCATGCAAGTGCGATTAAGTTAAACATATGGGAAGCTGGACATCCTCCCTGAAATATATACCTTCTCACTTACATCTGAGCGACCTCTATTTGGGTAGGAAATGTGAAAACACTATTCAAGATTAGATACAATAAGATAATCCTTTCATTGTCTCACAGTCGAGATATTTACATTGTTACAGCAGCAAAAGTGACAGCAATGCACATGGAATCATTACAACCTTTCAACAACAACAACAACAACAACAACAACAACAACAACAACAACAACAACAACAACAACAACAACAACAACAACAACATCAACATCAACAACAACATCAGCAAGGTTGCCCCTACTGCAAAATACTTGGACGTGTACATGACCATGTGCATTTGCATGTACAACAACAACCACAACAACAACAGGGTTGTTTCTTTCTTGTGGGAGGATACATGAAGCACCATGTAGATGCTCACCTGTGGATCCGATGGTCTGAGTAGTGCCCCATCTGGCTCCTCCAGCCCTGGAACCGAGGCATCACTGTCCGAGTCATTACAGGAACCCACTGGAGGAAGGAGAGGAGAAGGGATGTTAAAGAACAGAGGAAACCAACTAGAATTTATAGGAAGTGTGTCACAATTCAAGATATATACAATAGGCCTACATGTTATTAAAGTTGGTTCATTATTGAGTAAATTAAGAGATACCGCTAGGCATGCAGAGATGCCAAGCTTGGAGACCACTTACAATTGTTTCTGAAAGACACATCCATGGAGTCTGAATACTTGTCATTGTAACTGAGCGTGCAGCCAGTCTGTCTGTATTTCTCTTTGTCTGGCAGATGTGTGACATGTGCTGAAGACTGAGGGGCGGCACTGGATGGTAGATGGGTCTTCTGATTGGACGAAGTAGACTGTATGGGAGTGAAGCTCTTTTTCTTGTATCCTGGAGTATGACTGGGTAAATCATCAGTGCCATCTGTGGAGATGATGCTGTTTTTAACTGCATCTGTAAATGACCAGTAAAATATTCACAAAGCGTCCAACAAAAGAATCACATATATATAGATAATCATGGATGCACAGTGAATTTAAAGATTCAAACAGGTTTACTGACAATTACAGGACTTCAGATAAGGCTTGTTATCTTTGGATGCTAGGATCTCAGTGTCATAGACTAATAAGGACAAGGTCTTACAATCCCAAGACACACACTCACACAAAAACAAATGAACACACTTACCTTTCCCGTGACTTTTTGCGGACTGTAGAGTAATCAGCTCTGCTTTCCCCTGCCCCTCTTTAAGGCTTTCCTGGACTGGAAACGATATGGTCTCACTGGTAGAGGAGACTGAAGGAGGGGTACGGGATACCAAAGACTGTTTTTTTGCTTTTGAGCTACGGATCTTTGGCTGGGACTCTTGAATAGCAGTGTACAGATCTTCTTCTAGGTCGTCCAATGAGATGCAGGGAGATGACGAGGAGGCAGTAGGGATGGACTGTGGAGGGGCTGGGGAACCTAGAGATGGTGTTGAAATGAGAAGGCTCGCACTAGAGGATTGGACACTCTCAATGTGGTTGTCATTAATGTCTCTTGTGCTTCTCATTGGACATGCTACTTCTGGGGTTGCCTCTAATGTGTCACTAGTAAGGACTTCCCTTTCTGACGACTGCATCTGTGCTTCTATCGAGGAGGCTTCTGGGCTGGGGCTTTGCTTTTGAAGCAAGGGTTGCCTTTCATTTTCAAGACAAGATTCCACAACTGCAGCTGAAATGGTCTGCTCTGACCTACTGCTTTCTAATGTTGTAAGTCTGCTCCTCCCAGTGTCAGGTTCCTCCTCTTTGGCTGAGGTGGCCTCATTAGCATCTGTTTGCTTTGTGACACAGTTGTCATGTACTTCTATTTTGTCATCATGCTCTGTATGTTCCATTTCATCAAGGTTTGTTGGCTCCTTGTCCTCGGTACTCTTTTCATCCTGTAGGATGACAGAGTCTCTCGTAGCTGTGTCTCCCATCATGCTTAGCTCCTCAGCAGACTCCTTATTTGAATCTGGTTTCTGAACAGCTGTCACCTCCTGCTCAATATGAAGTTGACTACATGTTCGACTCTCAGAGCACCCTTCACCTTTTATGTTTTCTTCATTGCCATGATTGGAACCAGGTTGTTTGCCAAATTGATTTTGTTTGGCCTCTGTTCTCTCTGTCTGAGACATGACCAAATCATGTGCAACTGTTTCTGTAATAGCTTCCTGTTTAGGAGATTCTTTTCCTGTGCACTCCTCATCAGAACTCTTCCCTGAGATTTGCACATCTCCCATGTCATCCTGTTCCCTAAAGGCCACAATATTCTTTGGTGTGTCGATTTGTCTGCCAACATCCACTCCTCCTCCGTGTTCCTTGGCTTCGCTTCTGGCACTGACAGTCTGAGAATCTTCCGATGTGCTGACAGTCAGTGTTTGTTCTTCTGCTGGGGACTTCTGGGTGGTGCTGGTTGATGCATCCTTGCTCTCTGCATCAATGATATTTGATGAAGGTGCTTCAGGCTTCCTGTCAATTGATTTCTTTTTGGGCTTGAAGTTGCCAAACGAACCTCCAGTTAATGAGAAGACCATGTCCTTTTCTTGCACAATAGGTTTACTCTCTGTCTGGATAACATGTCTGGTCATGTCAGCGTTTTGGTCCATGGAAACATTCAAATTGTTGGATGTGTCTGAGGTGTCAAGTGGCTTCTCAACCTCAGGCACATCTGGGGATGCTGACAGAGGAGTTGTGGGTAAATTCTCTGTTTTTTCATCGTTGACTCCAGCACCATCTATGCATAAAGTCTGAATGGAGGAAGTTTCAGATGCTTTATCATTGTCTGGCAGTGCCTCCTCTGCAGGTATATTTAGGGTTGTTGCCTCTTCTGCAGATAACTTTGAAACAAATTCCTCCCCCGCAATATTTAATTCTGAGTGTGTTTCCTCTTTCAGCACATCATCTGAAAGAATGTTGAATTCCAGACATTTAGGCTTTGTACTGGATAACAACAGCATATCTGACTTTTCTGTGTAGCCTGCTGCGTCCTCTGTGTCTTTGTTGGATTGGTATGTTGTAAGGGAGCTTCTGTCCTGATTTTGAAGGTTGTTGATGTCATCCTCTGGAAACTGAGAGCTTCCGCCTTCCCCACCTCCTGCCTCTGACAGGTCCTCAATGGACTTCCAGCTAGCCAGATTAGACTCCAGAGCACCAACATCAACATCTGTCATTTTCTCAGGCAGATCAGACAGACTGAGGTTGTCGTCTCCATCTCCAGTACTATCACAACTTGTCTTGGTAGTCAAAGAATTGGTGACTTCACACATCAGTACATTTTCTGCATCGAAATCACAGCACTCATTCAGTGATAATGCCGCCCCTGGAGTCCATGTTGTTGGGTGGTGTTCCTCCTTGGATATGTTGCTGTCCGAGTTCTCCTTCTTGGGTGAAATCGTGAGAATGCTGTAAGGTGAGCCCGACAGGTTGAGTGGGTCCAGACTAAAGTCATCTGCACCTGGCTGATTCTCTGAAAGGTTGTCCTGGTCAAGAAAACGCTCGGTTGGTGAGACATCGGCAGGCGTCAGATTGTCAGGGAAGTCAGAAAGCTCTGGGTAGGCACACACTGGGATATTGCTGGGACTGCAGTCATCTTTGGGATAGGCCAGCAACGGGACCCCTTTATTGAGGTCATTTGTGGCAGTCTCATCCAGGGGGATTTCAATTGGCTCAATGTTGCCGTTTTGATTATCAAGCTCCAGATCCATATTGAAATTAGTCTCATATCCCAGATCAGCTGCAGCAGCACCGAGGAGGCAGGGATCCAGCTTGCTGATGCTGTCAGCAGACTCCTGGATTGGTTCTGTGGGGAGTAGGTTTTCATCGATTGCAGTGAATTTTGCTGACTGCAACTCATCTGTCTGTGAAAGTTGCAAACCACTGTCCTCAGCTATTTTGTTGCCCATGTCTGTTGAGGGCTCATCTGACAAACTACTGTCTTTGCAGTCATTTTGTTTTGTTTCTTCTACAGGTGGTTGCATCTCCAATGGGGTGGCAGTTGAGTGTTCATTCTCTTCTGGGTGCATCTCCAACTGTTTGGTGTCAGGCAGAAACTGAGACTCAACACTGTTGTCTACTGGAGTTTGACTTTCCTTAGCAGGAGGGGGATCTGAGGACCCAGAGGATATCTCCATTTCGCTTTCACTCCCAGAGGATTCTGGGCGTGCATGGGCCGCAGCTACATCCTGCACAGGGTCATCTGGTCCGGGGAAGCTCTGGGCAAGTTCAGCATGCCTCTCTGTGCTGTACAGCTTTTCGTCCTCATCTCCGTTGTACGAGGCAGAATCCACTGACTCTTCAGTGTCATCTTGGTAGGCGAAGGACTCATCCACACCCTCGTTAATGGAATTCTCTGAGAGCGAGTTCAGGAATGATGCAGACGTGTCCTCCTCGGCAGGATCCTCAACCCCCTTCGCATCCTCTGGTGACACTCCTGTGGCCTCCTCTACCTCCACCACATTTTCCCCTTCCTCTTCCGCATCTTCTTCATCTTCACCGTCGTCCTCATCATCATCATCCACATCTCCCTCATCCTCCCCGGCCGCATAAGCATCAACATCATTCGCAGGCTCATCCTCGGTCGGGAAGAGAGTGATCTCCATGGCGTCAGCCTGGAAGATCAAACTGGCGTGTGGAGGCAGCATGGAGGCCAGGATCATTCCATCTCCGCATGGCCCATCGTCATGGGAGCATCCGTGGTAGTGTAGAGAGGGTGAGTTCATATCTCCATACAGGCTGTTGTTATCCGTGTCAGACACCTCTGATGAGCAAGTAGCAGGAGTCATGCTGCCTGTGTCCGCAGTAACGGGGATGGCGCCCATTGCCAAATGCTGCAAAAAGGGGAGAGAGGAAACCATCGCCGGACCAAAGTCCTCCTCGGGGCTAAGGGGAGCGTCATGCCTCGCAAAGTGTTCAGAGACACATGCATTCAGGTCAAACTCCAGATCTGCGTCGGGGTCATCATGATCATCTTCCCTGGGCACCTGGGGCTTCTCAGCAGCCCCTTGGCTTTCTGTAGGCACTGCAGAAACCTCACGATAATCCTGTTCCTTCTCCCCTTGCGAGTCTGTGCTCCTTTCATTGCAGCTTCTGTGTGGAGGTGAGACCTCTTCAGTCATCCACTGAGCTTGACATTCTCCTTCCTCGTCTTCCTCCAACCCAAAGAACAGGGCCCCAGGAGGCTTGCTCCTGGCGTCTACCTTTGAGACGCTGGCGCTGGTGTGGTCCTCTCCCATTTCGTCGCCGATCTCTGACAGCGAGCCCACGTAGCAGGCAGGTGCCTCCTGCAGCTCGGCCTCCGCGATCAAATTTGGCGAGCAGGAGTGGGAGGTGCTGGATGTGTAGGAGGATGTCCAGCTGCCCCCTTCGGCTGTGATGTAGGACCCAGAGGGGGACGTGGGAGGCGAGCACAGGTCAGAGGACTCATCTGTGGGGGACGCGGGTCCTGAACTGAGGGACCCGGGCTGCCACTGGTTCCTCAGGTGCGAGCAGTAGGCCATCTTAATAGGCGTGGACGGAGCCGTGTAGTAGCGGTCGGGGTCCAGGCCGGGGAGCATGCCGACTCGTTGCGGGTCAACTGCATAGGAAGGTTCAGAAAAGGATAAGGAAGGCACTTCACCCTGAGACAGAGACAGAGACAGAGCCTCCACCTGCTCCTCCAGCAGGGGACCACCACTGCAATCTGTTGATCCCACACCCTCAGATTCCTTTGGCTCGAGGACAGGGCACTCCAGGAGCTGTGCTGTGGCCTCACACTCCTCCTCTGGTGTTGGAGTCGCGCTCTCTCTGCGGTCCCGGACGTTGCTTTCTTGACCAGTGTCCAGACCGGCCTCTTCGCCCTCCTTCACCTGGCAGTCAAAAATAACTGTGGAGGTTGGGGTGGATGCGGCATCCTTACTCGCCAGCTCTTTCACAGACGCCGTCAGCTGTGACGGAAGAGGTGCTTCTTGCTTGTCCATGTTCCTCAGCAGGGTTTCCTGTCCCATGACCACGCGACTGTCCATGCTCTCTGGCTCCTGGTAGTCACTCTCAATCTCCGCTCCCATCAGCACTTTTATTCTCTCCATCTTGACCGGTCCGCGCCGGCAGGGGCCTTTGCCAAAATTGCCGGTCAGGCGGCCCACGGTTCCGCGCCGGCCGTCGGAGTCGAAGCTAGCCCCCTCGGGCTGCGGGCGGGGGGCGCTGGTGTTGGGTTTTGCCATGACCAGCCGGGGTCCGAAGGGGCTGTACTGAGGCAACGTGAGCTGTGGAGATGTGCTGGGGGAAGGGGTGGAGCCACTGTCAGTGGGCGTGGAGCTGCTGTCAGTAGGGGTGGAGCTTGAAGAGCTGGAGGCATTTCTGGTCTTGTCTGAAAAACATAGAGAAGAGAAAGAGAGAAAAAAAAGACATTACATGACATATCACTGTGAATTGTTTAGATGCTAATAACAAAAATAAACTCCTGCTGTGGAGAGTGTGGGTTGTTAATATATTCTGACATACGTGACCTATAGCTCTGTAAATATTCTTGTCTTCAATTTTCAAAGCAAGTGCTAACTGTTATCTTACTGCTAACTGCATCAACAAACCTCACCCTGGGATACCGCCCGACACATTGATGCTCACCTCAAAATGTCATCTAAATGTCACCTATAAAATATTCACCTTCATTCACCAGTTCATCTCTACAAATAGACCCTCAGTCACATTGGATCACGGTGTTGTCATGAAGTAAAAGCATTATAAATAAGAACTTAACCTAAGTTTGTATGTGTGTGTGTGTGTGTGTGTGTGTGTGTGTGTGTGTGTGTGTGTGGGTTTGGGAGTCTTGGGCATGTGCACAAACTTGTCTTGCACGGACTGCAACTGTGTGGACTAAGCAAGCCAATTGCGAAAAAGTACTGCTCCATTTCTGCAATAATAGGTAGTTTATCCATCTGGAAGCGACAATGCCATATTTACCCATAACCATGCACTGCAGTTCAGAATGAAAATAGCACAATGCATTCTGTGTTTGATCAGACCTGCCTAAGTGTGTAACACACTTTCTTCAATGTTTGGATCTGTGAATCTTCCCCTGTGTTAAGGTCCAAATAAAAGCATTAACATGTGTGTGTGTGTGTGTGTGTGTGTGTGTGTGTGCGTGTGTGTCCATGCACATCCTGTGAAATTGGTATTGCCGTTAGCTAAAGAAGACGACAGACAGGCGATACTCTAGCTGCTAACTATCTTAATTAGTATCTCTGTCCCTGTCTTTTCCTGCTCAGTCTGTCCGCCAACCAGGGCTTATTGCTTGCTTTACCCCTCCTCATCCCATCCCTTGAAATAGAGCTGCAATTACCTTCTGAGGTCATGTGTGAGCACTTGTATGTGGAATTTGCAATATTAAAGGGACACCAGGCAACGTTTTTGTGTTAATTACTCATCTTCATAAGTCGGTATATGGTTAAATGACCCATTACAGGGCGAATGAAGACTCTCTCGCCCGCCCCTACTGCCTGTAGGAAGAATATCCCGCTTGCAAGTTCAGTGTATCGTACCCGCCGACCGAAGCAGGATCAGTTTACATCCTGCATCCACAGCACAGAGGCAGGCTAACGAAACGCTAGCGATTGTTGCAAACGTGTGTATAATGGCAGAGCCGGCGAAGAAGCAGCAAAAACCCTTGACAGAAGACGTAAAGAAAAGGAAAAGAGCTTCCGACCGAGCGAGGGGGAGTTTCGTAGAGAAAAAGCATCAGGCTTGCCTGGTGTCCCTTTAAAGAGAGAAAGAGAGAGAGAGAGAGAGAGAGAGAGAGAGAGAGAGAGAGAGAGAGAGAGAGAGAGTGTGTGTGTGTGTGTGTGTGTGTGTGTGTGTTGTAGGCACATAGTCGCCTGGTCCCCCAGCTTAGTGGGATAAACAGCAAAGTTGTCCTAATGTCTGAGGGGTAATTGGATGGCTGTTGGTGAGGAGAGAGCTGTTTCAGCATGGGGATAAAACTCAGACTGACAGACTAGATTCTGCAGGGCCAGACATACTCAGCAGAAAGCACGCACACACACACATACACACACACACACACACACACACACACACACACACACACACACACACACACACACACCCAGCATTAATGATAGTGGGAAGGAACGGGCGAAGCAGAGTGAGCGAGCATTACATAAATAAATGTGATAAACAAGGGGCCCATGGAGATCTCTGCGAGATAGAGAGCACATTACTTCCCATAAACGAAATGAATGAACATACAGTCAACATATATTTAAAAATGTATATACTACATACCAACCAGTACAGTACATACAGTATACACATATTTGTGCAGTGACAGAAAGGAGTGTTTGAGTGAGTGGTCACAGCAGCGAATGAGGGACCCCGATTGTGTCACCTAGTCAGTAATCTAACACCAGTGTGACATGACTCTATGGAGGTGATAATTACATGTCATTACATTCACGTCAGACCACCAGACCACTAAAAGCCTCATGTGAAAAGACATTCAGTCCTATGGGGCTGTGACTTACAGCAGCGCTTTATCTAACCCAGTGACATGACATAATTGCTGAGAAGTCCAGTACCATACATTATTATATATCTGTACTCTTCTACATATTTTTTTTTCTGTCAGTACCTCCCTGCCTATTATGCAGCCCAACCACGTACCTATGCTATGCGTACTTATTTGAGCTAGAATTCTAATACAATATGGATCATACATCTGCAGCAGGAGTGACCATGTAGACCAAAAGGAAACCTAGAGTAGCTTGTTCCATATAACAACCAAAAAAGTGTTTCATGATTTCTATAAGACAGATACAATTTAAATATTGTCGCTGTACTGTATTTGTACAAATGAATACAACAGAACACATTCTACTATTGACATCATTTGTCCAATGATGGACAATCTATCGAACTGAAGATATCTGACACAATGAGGTCACTGGTGGTATGAAGGGTAAAAATGAGACCTGACGCCACGTCTTGCGCTGTGCCAAGCCAGACACAACAGAGTGAGTATAACAACACAGATATGACCCCGTTTCCTCTGCAAGGAAATGTAGACCACTGTCGATGAAGCCAGTGTAGACCTCTATGATGCCTGGGTTACACGCACCACAGGTTATGTCCTAGTAGGCCTAGGCTTATTTTGAATTTGTTAATTGTTCATTTGATAGAAAAAAACAACAAAAAAATACCGGACATATTACAAGTAACCCTTAGAGGTTGGTGATGGTGAACATCCACTTGTAAATCCCTGCCTCTCTCTCTCTCTCTTTCTCTTTCTCTTTCTCTTTCTCTTTCTCTTTCTCTT
>NW_027468587.1:5377888-5381124 GCF_046254945.1 Alosa pseudoharengus | reverse complement strand
AATGCACTAAAAGTGTTTTGAAATCCTCAGACTGCTCGGCCATTTTGTCACCCATGCAAATAAGATTTTAATGCCACATGTGATTTCCCTCTGATTTCTGAGAGGGAAAGGAATCAGCTTCAATATTCTACCACAGAGCTTCAGAGGCAAGAGCTGGATCAGTTTGGCTGCCTGCCTACAACCTGTCAGCCATTTTGTCAGCCATCATCACCCACATACTGTGACCCCTGAAAACTAAACTGGCATACACATATTTGCCTCAGTGACATACAGTATAACATGAGCAAGTCCATCTCCGTTTGAGTTTCCCCATCTCATCTGCAACCTGTGAGACTTTGCAGGCCATCCAACACGATGGACTGTGTTTTCACTTCCTTCACATTTTCAAGCCGGATGCCCTCTGAACTCTTGCTACTCTCTCCTGTCTGTCCCTTATGGGTTCATCTCTCTCTTCTCTCTGCTCTTCCATCCTTCCTCTCCTCTCCTTCTTTTCAAGTTGTCCTCAAGCCCAGGCCCATCTGTTATCCCCAATGTGTCACACTTCTCCTCATCCTCCTCTTTGTTTTTCTCTTTGCCTCTCTCTCTCTCTTCTACCTCACCCTGTTTCCTCCCCTCCCTTTCCCTTTGTCTCTCTCCTTGTCTGTGTCCTTGGCCGATTCGAACACATTTACTGTGTCTGTATGTGTTAATGGACTATGGGTCTCGTAGCGAGCTTTACTCTAGCCTTGTCCCCAACTTCCTATCCTTCTCCCTCTCTCTCTCTCTCTCTGCATGCATATGCATGTAGTGTGTGTGTGTGAGCGTGTGTGAGCGTATAAGTGTGTGTGTGTGTGCGCACGTAGGCGTGTGTGAGCGTATAAGTGTGTGTGTGTGAGCGTATAAGTGAGCGTATAAGTGTGTGTGTGTGAGCGTATAAGTGAGCGTATAAGTGTGTGTGTGTGAGCGTATAAGTGTGTGTGTGTGTGTGTATGTGTGTGTGTGTGTGTGTGTGTGTGTGCGTGCGCACATAGGCGTGTCTGTGTTGATGAGATTGTGCTTCTGCAGCTGCTCTGGTCTGCCGAGTCATGCAACACATGCTGAGCGATGACATCACTTCTCTGTCCAGCACAAGGGAGCTTTGTTATTATGGAGATGCACCTTATGCACAATGTGTGCCTGTATGTGTGTGTGTGTGTGTATGTGTGTGTGTGTGTGCATGTTTGTGCGGGGGTACGGGGTGGAGAAAGAGTTTGAAAGCAACATTTTCTATTCATTTGCATTTGAAACACAGAAGCATTGTAGCGAGATCAGAGCTGACTTTGTTTATGTGTACAGTAGCAGTGTGTGTGTGTGTGTGTGTGTGTGTGTGTGTGTGTGTGTGTGTGTGTGTGTGTGTGTGTGTGTGTGTGTGTGTGTGTGTGTGTGTGTGTGTGTGTGTGTGTGTGTGTGTGTGTGTGTGTGTGTGTGTGTGTGTGTGTGTGTGTGTGTGTGTGTGTGTGTGTGAGCGTGTGTGTGTGATTCTCAAATGCATGCTCTTGTTCCTATTTACTAGATCATGACTGATCATGACACTTGATGATCTAGATCATTCCGCTTGGTCCTCCCCTACGTAGCCATGAAATATTCATGAGCTGTCTAGGAAACAGCATCATTCTTTATGTTTCGTTTCCAGTATGTTTCTTGTGACGTTTCAGACGTGCTCATATGATTATTTTGGCTTGAGCACACATACAATGTCCTTGAAAAATCTGATCCATGATTATGACCTCTGTAAAACTAATAAAGATATCAGAACCACAAATCATGATATGTAATATCAATTTAATGAATATTAGACCAGAAAAAGAGGAAATGTTGAAAATATATATATGGTAATTCTACTCTTCCTAATCTTTTTTTATACCAGTTTGATGATAACCACCAGTTAGATAGTCTATACAGGCACCATGGTTTCAGAAAGTACTTCAGGGACCCACTGAACTATTTTTACACAGCTAGAGGAAAAAGGACACTTACAGTGTGTGTGTCATGAGGAACTGTTTGACAAAGGCAAATCCAGAGAGATGCTTCCACCCAAAAAAAGACTGGATTTACCCAGAGGATCTGTCAGGGTCGAATGCTCATGCGTGCAGCCACACTTTGCTGTTATTAGGTGGATGGATCTGCTGCCTCCCCAACCTGTCAGTCATAATGAGTTATATATTAAGTCTCCTCTTAGCTCTGTGATAGAAGTAGGATAGGCTTAACTCTTTTGAAGTACATGATACATAATGTCATAGATGTTGTCATTTTGGAAAAGATTGGTTTAATCCCTCCTGTTGAATGCATCCATGCAAGCACATTCTAGCATTAGATTTAAGTATGAAAGCTACACCTTTTGACAAAATAGTGGAATGGAGCTTTGTCAACCAAGAAAAGGTCCTGTGGAAGATTTGTTGTCTTGTTGTGTTGATGTGCCTTGCACAATATTCTGCCTCAAACACTTTGATCTCTCCGTCCTAATCGTTTTGATCACTCTACTCCTGGACCATCCCCCCATAACCTCCACCTCCGTGTCTGTCCGTCCCAGACTTCCCTGATTTGCTGTGTGCTGGCTTTTGAGAGACACGACTGGATGAGACACATCGGAAGTAGGTCAGCAGTAACCAATCAAAATCACAGACCTGTGCTGATGCCTCTTTTTACCCAGACATCTGAACAATCAGCCAGATGTTAGCCAGATATTAACCAACCCTTTCAAATCTTCACTGTAATTTTAGTTTTATAAGCATCATAAATAATACATTATATATGATGAATAATAAATTGTTTTCAAAAACTGGAGAGAAAAAAAACGACCCACACAATGCAATAAACCTACCCGACACTGGGCGACTTAACAACATGGCACAACATGGCTATGGGACAAGGTGGAATTGAGCCCCGAAACTTGGCCGCACCCTCTGAGATCCCAGCCTCTCTGGAAGCCACACTGACGTGGGTTTCAAGCAGCTGCGAAATATCTGGAAGCCTGCTGATGCTGTAGCATCCTACCTCTAATTTGGATGCTTAATAAGCAAGTGAAAACATGGTCATGGAAATTCAATGTTCTTTTTCTGTGGCTAAACATTTTAGCAGAGCAATAGCATGCTGCTTTAGAACATTTCCCCTAATAAGAAAGCCTAAGCTTATAATATCAATGCACGTGTTTGAATATAAAGGGAACTGTACCCGTGATTGTGAAGATTGTGCTATTGTGAACTTCGTTTAAATGAAAT
>NW_027468587.1:5227888-5375388 GCF_046254945.1 Alosa pseudoharengus | reverse complement strand
CTGTACAGTAGGTTAAATACCATATAAATAATAATAAATAGCATATGTTCTGAATTGCAAAAATAAAAAAATTAAAAATACTACCTTGTAATCAACATTTACTATACTTATGCTTGAGATTGACTTGACGTGCTAGAGAGAGAAACAGAGAGTAGCCTACCAACACTGCAGTGCAGGAGGGGACTGCTTAAGTTTGTCACAGGACCCAAGGAGAGGTTTCCCTGGCAACGGCTCCAGGGAACAATTAGATGTGGATTCGATTCAGCAAGGTTTCCATTCCTGGCAACAGTCGGGGCTTTCCTCTCTCTCTCCCTTTTTCTTTTTCAGTTCTTCCCATCATTTTCATTGTTCTGCAACTCATGCCCAAATGCAAGGTACTTTCACAGTAAGGCGATTAAACTGCACTTGTATGTTATTAAAGCATCATGACGCCATTAGAAATGAGACTGAATTGTTTAGATATGAGGCGAGTTCATCTGTTAAAGTTAACATCTTCATGGATGGTTTTTCAGTCTACCTGCATACATCAATCAATGTTGACATGGTATTTTAAATATGAAATTCAAATATTACAGGAAATAAATGAACAATTGTACCCAAACTGTCTTGTCTACCCCTAGCCTGGGAATACCCATACTGTACGAACATTCGGCAAATTTGGGATTTGCTCTGCAGGTCCATCTGGCAGAGGCCTAAAATACGGGCATGTAAATCCAATCACTAATCTGGCATGGAAGTGTATTTCTTTGGAATTGAACAATTGTGATGGTCTGGGTGTTCTCAGGCTAGTCTACCCCGGCTGTCAGTGGCAGGTGTCATCATGGGCAACAGAAGCAATTTCCACATTTGTAAAGGGGGCAATGTTGAATAATGCATTGACAATGCTGGAGTGGGGGTTTAGTGCGCTGGGTAAGCCTGGACCACCACACTCGTCTGGATCAGTCTGGATCAGTACAGCCATCTCTGGTTAAGAGGTCATGGTAGGGGGTTGGTAGTGAATTAGTTCATGGGCAGACACTCTTAAGCTCAATGGCTTGGATTTAATTGTCTGACCATCGCAGTCCCTAGCATGTCTGAGAAAGGACTTTGTTATGTGGCTCTAATCACTTAGGCAATGATCCAATTCTGTTTGTCCCATACAGAAACCACTTGCCATTAGCAAGTCAGCTTTTGAGGTGTTTGTACTTCAGACAGTGTTGAATTGAGAGAGGCTACAAGTCCATCGCCAAAAAAAAGACCTCTTCGTCCCCACGAAACTTGCTTTAAAGAGAGGGTCAGTGTTATCTAGTGTGGGCAGAGTTTTGCCCCAGCATTTAGAAAAGCAGTGAGAAATAACAGCAATCAGGCAGAGATCGGAAGAACAAAGGAGACCCTAAAAAGACAAAAGCGGACAGTCTAACCCTCCTTCACCTGCCTGCAGCAGAGAGAAGCAAGCTCTCTCTTCTCTCTCCCTTTTGTTCATGGAGTCGTTGGCCAGGGCCGCTCAGCAAAGGTTATATAATTGTGTCTAGCTATGCTGGTCACTGCTGGCTCCCGCTCCAATGGGGACTCATGCAGCCTCAGGACCAGATGAACTCCTCTAAACCCAGCCAGTCTGCGTTTCCCTTAGGACAGCAATATGTGACGCACTTACCTAGGAATAGAATAGAAATGCAGTGAAACCCCTAATGGGACATCTGAGGTCAGGGAGGGTGCCCTTGACAGATGGTTTCACACCAACTGAGCCTTCAGTGAAGAGGGTCAGATCAAGGGGAGGTCATCTTGAATGTTTCAATCACAAACAGATGGACATGTTTTACAACAGATAACTTATGAAAACCTCTGCAGTGGCTCTTAACAGTTATAAAAGTTTTAAATCACAAATGGCAAGTTAGAGTTGAGAAGCAAGAGCTCATTTCCTATTCAAAAAGCAGTAAGTACGTAATCACAAGCTTTTATTGTACTTCATCGACATCTTGCAGCCATTTGCTCACTTGAAAAAGCACACAGCAGCCACAGCAACTCAATGCCTACTCCTGTAGGAGCCTCTTAAATCAATTATCACAAGCCAGAGGCACAGACTGCATTATGTTTCAGGCCATATACATTACATCATGATCAGATCAAATACCCGAGATCACGCTCGTACACTAAAACATTGAAAAAAAAAAACACCTGTAGAAAAGCCACACAACTCAGTTGTTGAGTTATCCACAAGTACAAACTCATGCCATTCAAGGCATTCAATATGTATTCTCTAGGTCAACGGTCTGTGTAGGATTCTTTGATGACAAGATATTTATTTCCCTCTTTCCACATGTTAGCAGTTCTCCAGAGAGGAGTATTAAGGTGGTGATGGATGGCATAGGTTAGGCAGCTGACTGGGAACGCATTTCAGCTTTTGGAAATTCCAAATCCAAATTATCATGACCAAATTATTTTTTTTTTTAAACTATGGCCACAGCCATGCATACACCTCAGGGTTAGTCTGTTATGTATCTAAAACAAAAAGGCAACATAAAAAAAAAGTTTTGACTCACTCCAAGACCCTCAAGTTCAGAATGGCTTTTGTACCCTGACAGTAAAACTAGCGCTGTATGCTAATCTGGCCCCTTGGTCCTGACAGTACCGGTAATGAAGATGTGAATGTCAAGCCGAGCATACTAGAACCTAGAGTTCCCTGCTGGACATCAGGCCTCAGAAATCAGAAAATGAATTTTAATTTGCTTGAAGCGTTTCATGACAGATTGAGATGAGACTTTCTCTCATCATCGCCGCTCTACTGGTCATCTGTGATATTGCTCAATACGGGATAGTGCAAGTGTGGGTGGGGTAATTCCTTAAACGTCAATATTAAAGAGAGAAGCTTCTTTCCTTACATATATGCGCGCAGTCGCGCGCACACACACACACACACACACACACACATTGGATTTTATACTGCAAAAATACTGATGCACAAGGCTTCTGTGGTCACATAACTTGAGTCTTCAAAACACTAACAAAACTCATTACTTTATCCTCAATTTAATGGGCTAGACCAGTTTTGCCAAACAGCACTGAAACAGACTGTAAGCTCAGGGCTACAGAGAGCGACTTTAGAGTGCTGAAATTCTGCCCGTCAAACCAATTCTGCCTTTCCAGACAAAATTACCTTAAACTACTGTACACACCAATATTGTCTAGTTCTGCATTCAGACCACCACATCTACATCCAACACATGTTAATTCACGCATGTTATCCAACAAATGAGATGAAGGAAAACCTAATGATAAACATTTTATTTACTCTAATTTCCATGTATCATTTTCAGTAAGTTTCAGTGAGTAAAATGTCAACATTTTTTTTAAAATACCAAGTACCACAGAGTGCATCCCAATATGAGCATGTGCTGCAGGCCACCAATGCTATTAAATACATATATTCAAATAAAACTGATGGGCATATCGACAGGATGACCAGGCACAACTGCTACCTGTGTAACCAGAACAGGTGCAGTATAAGCCAAAGTAGTTCTTGTTCTGCATCAAAATTGTGTGTCCAGTTTAAAAGTCATGTTTCCAACTTCATTATATTTTCAGAGATCAAAAGCCAGAAGCATCTGACTTTCTCCTCTCCCCAGTCCTCTTCAGTAGTTCTGTTTTTTGTTTTCAGCTCAGTTTCTCCCTGTCTTTGGGTATCCCAACATCCTTCAGCATCTTCATCGAAAGCTTCACAGCAGTCTCCTTGGTAACAGGGAAAGCCCCAGAAGTGTTGTCAAGGCAACAAGATTAAAAAATATATAAGGAGCCTTGTGTGTATCTTAACATTTCTAGAAATGTCTCTGAAATATGAATAACGGCTGTTAGAGCTTTGATAAAGCTGCTTGGGGTGTCCAGTAACTTGATTTGTTGATGATAATTTAGAGGCTCTTGGCTCTGATGAGGCTTATGACTGGAATGGTCTCACAGTTATGGTGGTTTGGTTCAATGGGTACAATAATGATGTAACACACAAAAAAAGTCCTGCTTCTGCTTCAGTGCTGTAGTATTTGGCATTCTGTTTGCTTTGTTTTTTTTAAAAAGAAAGGTTTCTGATGGAACACACTGTGGGGTCTTGTGGGCCCCTTCTGTAGATGGGGGCCTTTGATGGCGGTGCTCAGGGTCACTCCTCCGTGCTGAAGCCCTCGGGTCTGATCCCTGGTCAGGTGAAGCAGGCTCTGCGGTCACGTCCGCTCACTTGGCCATCTCTTCAGCCACGGCCTTGCCCATCTTGTCCCTCAGGTAGGCCACCCTCTGCCAATCACTTTTCAACTCCAGCCATTCATAGTATGGCACCTGCAAAATGACAAAAAAGACCCCAGTATAAGTATATATACTCTTTTGATCCCGTGAGGGAAATTTGGTCTCTGCATTTATCCCAATCCGTGAATTAGTGAAACACACTCAGTACACAGTGAACACACAGTGAGGTGAAGCACACACTAATCCCGGCGCAGTGAGATGCCTGCAACAACAGCGGCGCTTGGGGAGCAGTGAGGGGTTAGGTGCCTTGCTCAAGGGCACTTCAGCCGCTTCCTACTGGTCGGGGTTCGAACCGGCAACCCTCCGGTTACAAGTCCGAAGCGCTAACCAGTAGGCTACAGCTGCCCCGCATCTCATTTGACAGGATATTCCTAACCATTATTTCCACTGATAGAAATCTCCAAACTCTCAACTATCTTGAAATATTCAGTCATCAGATTTAACAACTAATCCTCATAATTCACTTCCTAATCCACTCAATTTAGTTCTTTATTCCGCCACATTTGATAAATGGAATGGTGCGTGTGCAGCACCATGTCTGATGTTTACTGACCCAATCAGCCCTGATGTGGGAAGGGTTTGGGAATTAGCCACGTTTGGGAAATTACAGGCAGTTCTTTCTAAGTGGCCCTGGCTGGGCCCACAGCGTAAGGAGATTGGCCTACTTACAGCGGCAGACATCACAGGACCCTGTGCAAAAACTGGCTATATATACACACAAGCTCGCCACCAAAATGAGTGTGGGGAAAAAAGCGTCTCGTTTTAGCATGGCTCACGGCTCATCTGCATTAGCAGCACGGCTAACTAAGCCGGATTAGCAACACAGATCATTAGCATGCAGACAACTCTCCGTGGCAGGCTGAGCACTTTTGACTATTAACCTAACTAGTAACCAACCAGAGACAGGGAAAAAGTGAAAAAAAATTAGGTGATTGAAACAAATTGCCCACTAAACATACATTCATCACAAAACAAAAATAGCAACCTCTCCACCTACAGACGACAAATACAAACTGTGGGCAATCACTAACAGATACATAATGCCTGTGTTTGTTAGGTGTATGGTTTGCACTGTTTTTGCTTGACAAAACTTAGTGACTAAGTGCAGTCTTGTCATACAATCAGTTTTAGAGTATTTACAACATACTATGGACTGACTAAGCATTAGTGAGACTAAGCTTCTAAGAATACCTGGGCTGCCATCTCAAGAATTAAAGACACTGAGGACTTAAGCCACTCAATTTGATTAACTTAGGAATAACAACACCATGGGGGACAATTGGAAAGTTTCCATTTGCTTAAACGTGCAGTCTACAGAGAAAGCCTACGTGCTGTCTACAGAGAATGCGTTCTTGCATGTTGCGTGCGTCACGCATGTTGTGTGCGTCACGTGTGTGCCATTATTTTGAGCATTTTCAGCATGCTGTCTCATTGCTAGTGATCTGTGAGCCTTGCAAATTTAAAGGAGAAGTCAGCGATTGCACAAGAAGCCGCAATTGTTCATGTTTATATTTAAATGTATTAGTATACTGCAAAAACTGATGAGACTCCTTAAAATAAATCAAACTCTTCTTAAATGAGGTCAAAATTATCTTTCGAGAGAGGGCTTGGTAAGACTTTTTGTACAAAAAGCAATACCAAATAGATTTAAAAAAAAGATCTTAATGAGATTAATAACACTTAGTAAGATTTGATCTTTTGCAGCGTAGACACTGTAATCCAAAACATACATTATATTTTAACCAAGGACCAAACAAAACACACTAGAGGAAGCTCACACCTCCCTTCAGTATTCCCAGAGACACTTCACACAAGGTTTTGTTTTTGTTTGAGGGACAGGCTGCCCCCACTTTAATTGTTTCCAGTTTTCGCTGGGACAAAAAATAGCAGGGGCTTGAAATCGCATACAATCGCTGACTGCACCATTAAAGTACCACATAATAGCCCAACTTGGCACCTCCTGCCATAGTTGCTACCTCCAGTTAACACTATTTCTCACTATTTTTAACCAAACCTCTCTCGCCCAGCTCAGAGGACACACAGAGAAGCATTCGATTTAAAGCCTTATTTATGTTCCCCTTTTGTATGAAAATGAGTTTGGGTTTGTTTCAAGCGTTGCTCCATTTTGACCTTATCTGCAGGCTTTCAGAAAACCTAAATACAGACAAAAATGTGTACCGGAATTTCCCGACTAATAACTGGTTAAGGTTTATTAGACTGATTTTTGGCTACACATGGGGATGCATTTCTTTTCTTCATGCTTCTTTATGATTAAAGCACAACCTGATTCTAATTCATTGGGCTGTCGAGCACTGTGGTTAAATATTTATATATTTTAATAAAACAGTGTTCTGCGATTTATACACAATGCGGCTAATACACAGGAAATTACTGTATGTACAAAAGGCATTGTCTGTGTCTGTATTTAACATTGGGAATAACGAGTCTTTCGCCATGATGTCATCACACACACACACACACACACACATACACACACACACAACACAAGCCAAAAAGAGGTTAGCAGAGACTTATCTCGGTATCTTCTGCAGGTCTCTTTATGTGCGTGTCATCAACAGGAAAGTGTTGATTGTGTGCTAAGTGCAGGCTGTAATAGGCTGTTAAGCTAATTCTATGGACAATCTACTACAGTGCTAACAACATTCGCAGAATCAGCATGTCCTGCAATGCACTGAGATCTGCTCCTACTGCTAGCAGCTAATGGGTGAAGAAGCGCAAGCTGGCTCATCATGTCTGGACTGCTACAGGACTCCAGGCCTAAAATGTGTGAGGACACACACACACACACACACACACACACACACACACACACACACACACACACACACACACACACACACACACACACACACACACACACACACACACACACACACACACACACACACACACACACACACACACACACACACACACACACACACACACACACACACACTACAGCACAGCTGTGGTCTTAAGGTGAAAATGAAAGTCACAGCAGGATACTGAGCGCCAGGTGGAAATCAGTGAGGGGCCCAGTGCTCCCTATAACTTTGAGATCGTAGAAAACAGGCAGCCGCACTAAAAATCTAACTGCAGGCAAAGAATAAGCAAAACTGTGCTGCACAGCAAAGACTGGGTACAATAAACGCAACAGCACTCTGGATCCAAAATAAGGCCTCAGGCTACTTTTCATGACTTTTGTCATTTATTTTTTTATCACACTAAGGGCCTCCGTGTAACACTGCGGTACTGTGGATGCTACAATGTTGTACTCACTGAAAAACCGTTTGCCCACGGGGACAATAAAGAATCTATCTATGATTTTCGGTTAGTATGTGTACAATTTCCATTGATTAAAGAGGTCATTTAGTGGCACTACAATCCTTCCCATTTTACTATTGCACCATCACCTTCCTATCTGCCCTGGCTGTTGTTAACCCACTCTCTCTTTCTCAATGTTCTATTAAGCATCCTTCCTCATCTCTTCTTCAATCTGTCATTCTCCCCTCTTCCCCCTACATACCTCGACAACAAGGAAACCCGCTTGCTGGAGGTGTCGTTTCTGCATAGCAAAGCGCCCAAGGAGTTCTTTGCTTCTCAGAATGAAGTTAGGGAACTCCCACGCCACAAACCCCATCCTGTATACATTGACACGAGAACAGACACAGACACAGAAACACACACACCAAAATGTTTTAAATAACATATGTCATAACATCCCTGTCAATTTCTCATAGAAGAAAGGAGAAACACTATGCACATACAGTTTGTATGAGCAGGATGTGCTTTCATTCACATTACTTTTAAATCTTCATACAGAAAGGATGAAAACAAAAAACACGATGCACGTGTAGTATGTGCCTATTATGTACTTGCATTCATGCGTGTGTGTGTGGTTACTAATTACGGTGTGAGCTTCTCACCTTCGTGCTCCATCAGGTAAAGGCTTATCCCCGCCTCCTCCAGGTAAGTGTGGGGCAGTGAGAGCATTCAGCTCGATCGGCTTATTCTCAGAATCTAAAATCAGCTCACCATCTGATCAACACACATAAACACAAACAAGAGGATGTCTTAGTCAAGAGCTAGCCTCCATACAACTACACTGTGTTAGCATTATGTGTGATGGCCTACTAGCATCTATACAACTACACTGTGTTGGCATTATTTGTGATGGCCTACTAGCATCCATACAACTACACTGTGTTAGCATTATGTGTGATGGCCTACTAGCATCTATACAACTACACTGTATTAGCATTATTTGTGATGGCCTACTAGCATCTATACAACTACACTGTGTTAGCATTATTTGTGATGGCCTACTAGCATCTATAAACGTACTGTACCCTGTTTTAACATTATTTGTGATGGCCTACTATTGGGCGCTCCAAGACTGCAGATGAACACAGTCGGTACACTAATGCAGATATCATACTATGACTAACAGGGAGCTGTGATGAGAATCAGTTTGGCAATAATTAATTAATCAAGTAATTTTTACAACAACCAATATACACCTCATTGAAACAAACAAATAGATGTGCTATGTCACATCTCATAGGCCAAGCAGACTAGCTACCTTTAAACAAATCCTACACCATAGATACAGACATCTCCCTGACAACTGGATAATATTGCGATATGAATTTAGAGCAGATTTCAAGATGAGCTGCCTATTAAGGCAGAAAAATGACATCTTGAAATGAGACATCACCATCCATCCTGAGCTTGGCCACTGCCACGATATACCATTGACCTAATTAAATCAAATGACTCTAACCTAGCGTCCAGCCATAGCAGGTGGCGACGGAGGTGCGCAGGGTGTTGGGCTTGGAGTCGGTCAGGCTTGTGAGCGCGGCGTGGAGGGCCGTCTGTAGCGGTGACGGCGGTGACGTGCGGGCGGGCTCAGAGGACGCGGTGGGGACGGAGCAGGCCAGTCCACCCAGGCTCCCCTCCATCATGATGTGCAGCAGCTTCACGCGGTAGCTCTCCACACGGGCCGCACTGCCTTCTGGTGTGTGTGTGTGTGTGTGTGTGTGTGTGTGTGTGTGTGTGTGTGTGTACACATGTTGAGGGGAGATGCGACAAATGTGGGATGAGTGAAAAAGAGAAAAAAGAATGGGGTCAAAAAATATGTTAAAACAGAATCTGTTGCCATCTGTATACTTATTTTCAGCTAATCTTACAATGGCTATCCACAAGACCAGGAAAAACAAAAAATTAAATGGGTTTCATCTACCCAGGCCCACTGAAAACAGATTTATTCAGTTGTGTATTCCTAGGTGTATATTAGATACAATACTGCCGCCCTCTGCTTGACTGATGTACTGCAGATAAAACCTAAAATGTTTTATGACAGCATGCATGTGCTCTCCATCCTTACAAACCACCACATATACTGTATATGAAGGAACATTACTACATTTGTTTTATAAAATATAATTCAAGGAAAGGACTAAGATACATTGTCACAAGGACACAGATATAATCTCACACGCACGCACACACACACACGCACACATTACTGATGCAATGGTAAAATGTCCACGGTTTGGTCTGTATCACAAACAGTTTTTGGGCCAAGGTAATGGCTTGGTTTCAGTATCTTATTTTTTATTTTTAATTATAAATTAAATTAACAAATTAAATAAATGCATCTAAAAATTACAACAACATATTTTCTATATTCAATTAGGGAAAATGGCTGTGTTACACCCATGTGTATGAAATGAGCTATATAAATAAACTTGGCTTGCCTTGAATTAGTGACTAGGCCTTTAATACTTTGTATAATAGTGGACTAGCTTCCAATGCTCTGGAGGTAAAACGATCACTTGGGAGCATAGACTGTATATATAGAACTGGACAGTGTGCCGTCTGTTAAGAGTGATGCGAGCGCTAGTCCAGAGCCCCCTGGTGTCCAGTTCTATATATACAGTCTATGCTTGGGAGAGCTAGATGGAGTCTGTGCCAATTTCTTTAATTTCTCTCACTGGTGCTTCATAGAATTCACTCAGCTGCATACATGCGTGTGAGTGGGTACGGTATTAGGCCTAACACATGTTTGTTTGTTTGTTTCCATCGTGTGACGTAATTCTGAGAGTGCCCACAAAAACACGGCACTTCTGGCTATTAACACTAGTACAGTTTTAGTATTAGTATAACCGCTGAGATATTAGGCTGTGTGTTTGGTGCAGTTTTGGTAGTTTGGTGTCTGTATGCAAGCAGGACGACACAAATGTATCAGTTCAATTTCCATGAAACTTGGGAAGTGGGAAGTAGAATTGTTTCAGTTTTGCTAACTTTGACAAACATGTGGCCTTGGTAGAGGGCAACGTTCCCTTGATTTATTTTTGTCACAAATTGTTGATGGAAAGCAGCAGGGAGAGGTTTCTCTGAGTGGACACTCCCTGATGGATACAGTGAATAAAGCTGGACGATAGCTGCATATGATGTTAGAAGCTTCCACTTGAGCCGACTGCAGTAGTAATGCTAACTATACTTCATTTGTTTACAGTGTTCTTACCCTCAGCATTGTAGCCTACTGAAATCCAAAATGTTGCCTTATAGCGGATAAAGAAGACAGCGGTACCTCTACAACATTTGCTTTTGTCTCGCTAGTCGCTAATCTTACGTTGAAGCTTTCAGTCAGCTGTGTTTTAGTTTGTTTTAACTGCTTTTATCTGCTTCTCTAACTCCTGTTAGCAGACAGAGTGCTGATAGGGTGCAGGGAAATGCTAATTGGCTCCAGCGGCGGTCTGTGAACGTATCAAACCGCAGGGGGTGTGCCGTTTGGTTCGAGAGTGTACCATGGTGCCGTGACATCCCCAACACACACCTGATAGTTTCTCCTGGAGGCTGGGCTGTGTGAGGGCGTTGATGTGCTCCAGTTTGGCCTGCTGCATCACACACAGGGACCACACCACATCCACACACACACACACACACACACACACACACACACACACACACACACACACACACACACACACACACACACACACACACACACACACACACACACACACACACACACACACACACACACACACACACACACACACACACACACACACACACACACACACACACACACACACACACACACACACACACACACACACACACACACACCTGATAGTTTCTCCTGGAGGCTGGGCTGTGTGAGGGCGGTGATGTGCTCCGGTCTGGCCTGCTGCATCACACACAGGGACCACACCACGTCCACCTGCAGGAAGGGCTCCAGATGGGGCAGGGTCGCCTTCAGAGCAGAGTGCACCTGCACCCAAAAACACAAATAAATAAACACAAACATACTCGTACACACTAGAGTTGGGAAAGTGAAATATTACAATCAAGTAGAAGCGATAAGAAAGAACTGGAGCCAGGACCGATAAGCAGAACACAAAACTGAAAAGAAAAAAAATCTATACAAAAATAACAAAAATTGCAAACAAGGACAAGTAGTTTGCCACCTACATCATACAACAAGGCCTAGCAGTTAACCAGCTGCTCTACAGTATATTGATCTGTACAGTACTGTATATGTTAAGGCCTTCATATTTTATTGCACTTCATCAGATCAATACTTCAACTAAATGTTAAGAGCATTGACTACTCCTGGAATAAAAAATAAAATATATATTTAACATTGTTGCTTTCACACTCTGGAATCAAAATGAGGAATCAATAGGAACCGGATTCAATACACAGAATCAGAACTGAAATCAGAATTGTAAAACATTTAATGATGCCCAACCCTAACACACACACCTCAATATTATCACATGATAAAAGAAACATGTGTAAGAAAGTAACTTGATCCAAGTTTAGAAGTAGACTCTGACCTTGCTGAAGAAGGCCTCTCCTTTGCTTGGCTGGAAGTTGAGCTTCGCTAGAGACATGAGTAGGTTACATAGCTGCAGTGTGCTGTACTTCTCACTGTTGGCCACGTAGTGCTGCAGCAGTGGATAGAAATCAGGAAATAAAGAGCAGGGAAAGATAAGAAAAAACAAAGGAAAATGTTATGACCAACAGATACCAATTTACTCACCACCAAAAAATATTATCGCATACATATCTTCAACATCTTCACATACATGTACTTATTACTTATAAGCTGCTACTCCCTAAATGTCTGTTAGGGTCAATCTTGGGAAAAGTGGTTTATGCACAAACATTCCAACACTATGAGTTGACTTCCTGTTGTATTCTCAGCACACGGTCAGGCCCGGGCTACACCGGGTCTACAACTAACCATTCGCATAGCATAAAAAAAATGTTTTGAGGTCTAGTTTTTTTAGAATGTGCGTGCCGCCATCATGCCTGGTGTAGCCAGTTCTTTTGATTACAGTGGATGCTAATTGTTGCAGCAGACGCTACGCAAATGGAACACTTCAGTTACATGCCCGGTTTAGCCTTCCTATCATAGTGTAGTCTTAGTATCATAGTGTAAATCATGAACAAACATCTGTGAGTCACCTCTGTGAAGGCTTCAAAAAGTGGCAGGTGGAGCCACTTCAGGAAGGCAAAGGACTTGGCGCAGCGTGTCACATCGGTTGAGCTCAGGTCAGGTGTCCTAGGCAACAGCTCGGCCGCAATGCGTTGGAATACCTGAGTTTGGTGAAAGTTGAGTTTACCTGAGACAAGACAAGACAAGACCAGTCAAATTTAGCATACCGCTATTACTGAATAGCACATTACTATTACTGAAATCAAATCTAAAAATAAATTATGTTGGGTCCACATTCCACATGCTAAAGTGTATAAAATATCTACAGCTCTGGAACAAATTAAGAGACCACTGCACATTTTTCTATTTCATTCAGCGACCATAGGATTTTTTTTCCAGAGCAGCATGTCTATTTAATTTCATTATTGATTTTGTTTGTTTGTTTATTTATTTGGCTACTTGCTAGTTTATGAAATTAAGCACAGACAAGTTGGAATGCATTAATCAACACCAGAAGCATGTTTCAGCCATCAATCTAAAAGCAGACCAGAACATCTAACAAAGACAGTTCAAGAATGACACACATCCAATAATCCCACACATTGTTTGTAACCAAAATTACGGAGATTCTAAAAATAAATCTAGAGGGGAAAGATGGAACTTTCACATTCTGTGAGTATGAGCATAATTAAAAAGGTGTATACCTACTCACTTACTGCATTTTGTTGAGCAAACTGTTCAGCATTGCAATGATATTAAACGGCAACTACTGTAATAGCCTGGAGACCAGACAAACCATTTGACTTTGCTCTGGTTAGGCCTTCTAGCCACCTCCCCATTCAGGCCAATTTCTCGATCACTAAAAACGTGGGAATCAATCACAACCACTTACCCAGCATGGAGTGGGCTTTATACAGTTGGTAACACTTTGTACACAACCAATGTCTGACTCTTTGAAATTGATTAAACAACTGGAAATAAGTATTTGTTTGCTATACTTCTGAAAGGATTCTGTAGTAAATGAAGAGAGAAGGCCCAGACATGGTCTCATTTTAAAATTGGTTCAATGCCAGCCAGGCTAGTCAGCAAAGTTTAGACGACTATTTCATAAAAGCTGTGAAAATCATTCGACCCCCATGTGTGCACACTCCAGGTGAGAATGTGAAATGCATGTTGGCGTGTGTAGAATCGGTGGCTATACCGTAAGCGTAAGAGAATGTGAAATGTATGTTGGCGTGTGTAGAATCGGTGGCTATACCGTAAGCGTAAGAGAATGTGAAATGTATGTTGGCGTGTGTAGAATCGGTGGCTATACCGTATGCGTAAGCCACGTCCAGCAGCAGGGGGGTGCTGAGCTCCTTGGAGGGTCTTTGCAGCAGGTGGTAGGAGAGTGCCCTGAGCAAGGGCACCGTCCGACGGTTCTGAGACGCCAGCGCCTGTGCCACCCTGCGGATGTCCTCCGCCACAAAGTGCTCTGCCAGCTCCAGGGCCTGCCACACCATTGAGCAGGAAGAAAAGGAGTGTTACTCTCTAAACCTCTACTTTCCTTGTGCTTCACAAGACAACACCATTTTAGTAAGGTTCAAAATCCCATAATAAACCCATAATAATGGGTTTACTCTTATAGAATTATGTGGATTAAGTGTAGAGGTTTTACTGTGAACATCAGGCAAAATCAGGCAATTGGTGGCATTTTTTCTGTTTGTGCAATGTGGATGTATGTGTGTGAATCAACGTAGTGCATAAATGTGAGCATACTTTTGTGTACATGCTTTCTCTGTGTGTGTGGGTGTGTGTTTTCTATGTGTGTGTTTGTGTGTGTGTGTGTGTGTGTGTATTTATGTGTGCATATGTTTTGAGTGTGTGTGTGTGCGTGTGTGTGTGTGTGTGTGTGTGCTTCTGTGTGAGAGAGCATATGTGTGTGTGTGTGTGTGTGTGTGTGTGTGTGCGTGCACCTTATCCTCCAGTTTCTCGATAAGCGTTGGCGGTAGGTGGGTGGCCCTGCCCATCAGCATACTGACTGTCCTCGGCTCGCTCAGCTCCGTCCAGCGCAGCTCCAGCTGCTTGGCCAGCTCGTTGGCCAGCCCCGGGGCCTCTCCCTGGCTCTGGCCCTGCCTCGCCAGCCGCGCCTGCTCCGACACCGCCCACTCCATCAGGAAGGCCAGCTGCTTGTAGGAGAAGCGGCGCACGCGCCACAGCGCCTCCGTCTGGAGAGAGCGCAGCACAGCGTCTCCGGGGGGCACGTCCAGCTGGGAGGCGGCACGGAGCGCGCTCACCAGCGTTCCGTTCCACACTGATGGAACCTGATGTAGTCCAAAACCACACAAGGTCAGCGCAGGAACCACAGTTGGACTATTAATATCAATCAACAATCTTCAATCAACAGCCGCTAATATTTACTTCAGATTACAAAATAAAATCAAAGCTACAGGCTAAACTACAAAAACCTTAAAAACGCCCATCGTCTCTTCATTGATTCCCTGATATATAGTTGCAAGTATCCTAACTTTTGCACAGGTTTCCAGATACAAAACAATGTAACACAATGTAATACAATGGTTGGCAGTAATTAGTGCTAGTGTGTTTGTGTGTGTGTGTGTTTCTCTAATTAAAGATAGAGTGAGACGATTCTGAAGCGCTTACCTGAGTGCTAACTGTATTCAGGAGCGCGGCACAGCTAGGGTCATTCACCAGCTGCCTCCTCTCCTCAGCACTCTTCTCCAGAGCCAGCCGGCTAACTTGGGCCAGACACATTGCGGCCTGGTTGGCAGAGCCACTGTGTGCCTCCCACAGTCGCAGCACTTCCTCTGGTGATTTGGCGCTGCTGACCTGCTCGTCGAGCTGGGTGCGCTTGAACGTAAAGCTGCTTTCTTCCTCTCTGGCCAAGCCATGTCGGTCACACAGGCCTCTTGCTGCCACCAGAGGCCTGGTTCCAGCCTGGGGGAACAGCAGCTCTGCAGGCTGGGCTGCAGCGGCCTGGATGAGGGCAGAGGCAACTGAGGAACCTCTGGAGGAGCGGGGCAACACTCGGGCCAAGCGACACAACATCCTCATTGTCATCTATGCAACCAGTCGGCCTAGCAAACCACTGTCAGCTCACAAGTCTTCAAGCGGCAACCACATCATCACTACATATGAGAGAGAGAGAAATAGATAGAGAGAGAGAGCGAGAGAGAAAGAGAGATTGGGAGAGGTTACAATTAGAGCATAAAATGATTTATCTTTCCAGCCTCTCAGAAATGCACATGAAAAAATGATTTATGCCTGAATAGTACTACAGCATCCTGTCTGAAGAAAGTGGTCTAGTTGCTAGGAGGGTAACAACAATCCCTGGCCAGTTGAAAAATTGAACACATATTTAATTTTATTTAACATTGAGTAAGACAATAGCTTTGTGACATCAGCATAGCTCCGTGATATCGGTAGTCAACGTTGCAACATGCTCAGTAAATTAGGAATGTTTATTTATGTTTATGATATTTATGATTATGTTAACGTTACACAAGCATAGCAAAAAACGCATGTGTTTAGTAACAAGATGGCATAGCACATACTCGCTCTTATTACTTATTTCAAATAATGGACAACATTTTTAGCAACATCTTTATGCACGTTTCACACGGATATAATGAAACTATAAATGACAAGTGACCAGCCGTACTGCTTATGACAAGCCTTTCCTGACCTTGCCCAGGCGCAGCTTGAAGCTCTTATGAAACTGTCAACGTAAACATGCAATTCCAACAGTTTTGGCAGTTGATCATTCTATACCTAACTCTTTCCAGGTATCCACGTGGATATGACTAATACATGCAAAATTCAGTGGATGCAAACATGGTATTACCTTTCAATATTATCTCGCAAGTTGAAAAAGGCGACATTCACATGGATAGCCGGTGGACGTCGCAGAGAATGTGCGTCATGGTCATGTGAGTAAAACAACTACAGTGATTGGCTGCTATTCTGCTCAATGACATTCATCGCTTTTAACATAATATAGCCTAACCAAGTTTATCTGTGAACAAATAATGTTAGGTAGAATAGTATTACTATTGATGTTGAAATACTACACGATGGCATGAATTAAAAACATTAAGAGCCATTGCAAGTGAGAGATAGACTGGCCTATTCAGACAAATGTCTTTTTCTTCATGCCTTTTTTGGTGAATGGCAAAGGAATAATAGAATAATAGAAAAACACTCTCAGGGCTAGGCCTACTTCAACAGTGTAGGCCTACACCGTGTTCCAAATTATAATGCAAATTGGATTCAAGTGTCATTAATTTTTTTGTTTTTCAATTAAACTAATGGATGGTATTGTGTAGGGCTCTTTGGGTCATTGAAATCAATCTCAGACACCTGTGATAATTAGTTTGCCAGGTGAGCCCAATCAAAGGAAAACTACTTAAGAAGGATGTTCCACATTATTAGGCATGCCACAGTATTCAGAGCACAGGTGGGTTCGTGCAGACAAAGACATAATAAGGAAGGTTTCTGCCAGACAAATTCATAGAATTAACCCATTTCACCCCATCGGTCACAATTGTGACCGAAAAAAAAAAATGTACTTATAAGCCTCTAAAACTGTAACTGGGGAATATCCCAATACTCTTTCAGTAAATATTGAAACAATAGAGTGTTTCAATGAAATGTGTGCAGTATCAAATGTTTTGAGTAAATTGTCACATGACCAGGGCTGTTTACTTTCTGGTGTGTGTTTGTAGGTGTAGAAGTATGTGTGCATCTAGATACAACATTCTATCTAGATGCACACATACTTCTACACCTACAAACACATACACATACTCATACATACACGCATACAGAGACATACACACACACATACACACACTCACACACAGATACACACACTCGCACACAGATACACACACACATACATACTCACACACAGATATACACACTCACACACACACACACACAAAGACATACACTCATACACATATTCACACACACAGACACACACACTCACAGACATACACACACACTCACATACACACTCACACATACACACAGACATACACACACACACACACACACACACACACACACACACAAATACACACATACACACACAAATACACACATACACAGACACACACAGATATACACTCACATACACAGATATACACACTCAGACATACACACTCACACACACACAGACATACACACTCACACACACAGATATACACACTCACACACACACAAATACACACACACACACACACACACACACACAGATATACACTCACACACACACAGACATACACACTCAAGGGGACTTCACATTGCACGCGACATGGACTTTGCCTGCTGCTCTCACACACCCACCTGCAGATACACACACACACACACACACACATATGTATATATATATATATATGTGTGTGTGTGTGTGTGTGTGTGTGTATGTGTGAGTGTATATGGTCTGTGTGTGTATCTGCATGGGGTGTGAGAGTTAGTGTGCATATTGTGTATGTGTGTGTGTGTGTGCGTATAACTCTCACAACTACATGCAGACACACATGCACGCACAGACATACACATTCAGGGTTCTATTTTAACGAGCCGAAGCTCCTGGTAAATAAAAAATGTTTACATATTTTTCATATTTATAATTCAGTGTTCATATCAGTTTGAAAAGTCCTGTCAGAATACCTTTATTTTAACAAAAAAGCAATTTGAGCAACCTTTAATTGAGTATACGCATATTATCCCACCGGTCACGTGACCGGTAATAAAACTCACTTTTTCATCTACTTTTCTACATTTAAAAAAAAAAAAAAATTATTGATTACTTCAAAGGGTTGCTAATAACACATGATTTGCATATTTGCATGTCTGGGAAAAAATTGGGCTTAAATGGGTTAAGAGCAGCTGCTAAAATGCCATTGCAAAGCAGCAAACAGGTATTGAAGCTGCTTGTGCCTCTGGAGTCCTGCGAACCTCAAGATGTAGGATCCTCAAGAAGTATGCGTGGGCATAAACCTACTATTCGGCCACCCCTAAACAATGCTCATAAGCAGAAACGGTGGCTCAGGAATAGGCCTACTTGAAGACTAATTTTCAAACGGATGAGTGTCATGCAACCTTAGATGGTCCAGTGATGGAGTAATGGATGGTTGGTGAATGGCCACCATGTCCCAACAAGTCTGAGATGTAAGCAAGGAGGTGGCGGAGTCATGTTTAATATATATTCACACTAAGTTCTCCATTTGGAAAATAAGTAGGCTAATGGAATCTAGTGTATGGATATGTATGCCGCCATATATGGAGACTACAAATATGTCTGCCACATATTCACACATAAAGTTCTCCATATATTTAGAAAATAAGTAGTGGAATCTAGTGTATGGATATGTATGCCACCATATATGGAGACTACATATAAGTCTGTCACATATTCACACATAAACTTCTCCATATATTTGGAAAACAAATTATTGGATCTAGTATATGAAGATATATAGCATCTTATATGGGAAATTAAAATATTTTGTATGCATGTATGGACATATAGCTTTGAATATATGTTTGACACAAATATTTGAATCACATATATGTCCATATAAGTAAAATTATAAGTCCCTGTTATTTGACATATATGTTCATATATTGCCATATATCACATTTTTATATCAATAAGGGTGTCCTATGTTAACATGTACCTTGTCCTGTTAAGATGTTTTTGATTGAGATAACTTTTGATTTAATTTATATCACCTCCTAATGCTGCAAATTCAACAAAGAGCATTTTTAGTTCTTTACGACCTATAAAATGTCTTGAAACTCTGTTGTGCATAATAATTTGGAACAGTGCATTTTGAGTTTTTTATTTTTGAAAAAAAAAAAAATACTGTTATCATTGGGAGGTTTGTTCAAAAAACTTTGAATTATACTCTTTTAACGGTTGATGGCTTGAAAATTACACTGCCTGTCATTTGCATCAACTATTTAGGAAAATCTGAGAAAAATTTATTTTGCACAATTTAAAACGCAGTTTATATGCCCTCCCCACACACTACAACTATTTATGTTCACAATCAATTGTCTCTGTGTAGGTCTATGCAATCTATTTGCAACAACAGGCGTAGGCAAACAGTTAGCGACAAAATAGTGATGTCTGAATGGTTTTCTCCCCCAACAGGAACATGAAAGTGGCCACAAAACTATGCCTAACAAAATGTATTTATCAATGTCATATTTATCCCTTTAATGCATAACCTGGGTCAAAAGTGACCCGGATGACTTAAAATGTTGAATATTTTTGCGAAACATTTATTTCATCATCCAGTATTCCATGAATTCCTCAATTAACTTGTTTTTAACCGTTACATATCTTTATTTTCATTTTTCCATTCTTTATTTTTTAGAAATAGTCGTTTATGTATCACTACCCCTTTAATGCGCAACATGGGTCAAAAATTTCCTATGGTTATTCATGCATACATGTGTTTATATTTGCAATATTTTAGGAATGTATTTATTTCATCAGTCAATATTCCAGATATAAATGTAATATCTTGTTTTTGATTATTACAAATCATAATTGTTAACTTTTTCCTTTTTTACATTAACAACAACACAGTTTTTTCATTACTTCATCCAGTTTTCAGACATGGGTCAAAAATGACCCGCATTCATTTCCTATGGTTTTTCATACTAGTCTGCGTATTCCTTTGCTATATCTAGTGTAATAATGTATGTATCATTGAATATTGCAGTTCATTTTGCAGTTGTTCAGTAAAAATCTTTTTGATTACTTCAAATAATTACAAATATAGTTTTTTCTATTACTAAATCAAGTTTACAGACATATGTCAAATGTTACACACCTGTGTGCACTTTTGATTAGAAGCAAAAACAAGATATATTAAAACAATTACTTTGATAAAAGTATTAGGTTGTAATTGTTTTAAACAAAATAACAACACATACTATAGTTAAAATATGTGAAATACACATATTTCATCTATCATATCTCACTTTGTCACACATGACATCACTTATAACCAATCACACATATTGAGATATACTATATCTGAAGTATAGAGAATTGTTGTGAATGTGTCCAAATAAACTGAAGCTGATTAAGTAAAACACATGGGTACAATAAATGGCCATTTCATGACACTTGCAAATTACCATTACATGTTTGCCCTTGTACACAGCCTTAGTGCATTGGAAACACAGCTTCCAACTTTTAGTATTCTTGGTTTCTGTGCAGCTCTAGCTCCTCTTCCACTTCACTTGTCCTTCCTCTCTGATGCCCTTTTGTGGCTCTGTTTGGTTTCCTTTTTCTACATATTTTAATTGTAAGTAATGGGTGAATCTCAATATCCCTCCCTCAGCCCTGAACCCTCAAAGACTTATCTGCCATCAGGCCAAACGTGAAATTGATTCATGTCAGTTCTGTTTTTGAGGGTTCACAACTTAGGGGGTCTTGGGATTCAGCCTATATGTGTTAGGAAGAAGGAAGTGACCTCTACACTGCTTATCCTCTGTGGCATGACAAGCTCGTTGCTTATTATCAGGGTATTGTTAGTATATGCATCAAGTGCATCCAGTACATTGGACAAGAGCTATGGACACATGGGCCATCTCTATCCCTGCTTTCATTAGTATGTCTACACATCTATGCAGATAACATAAATATTTATCATGGTTCCCTGGTCCAGAGTGCTGCATGTTGTCACCCCTCAATACCAATAGCAGTTTAACTGATCAGCATCCTGATTGTATCGGTGGAGTTACTATGGATGTTCAAAATGGAACTAGGTGAAGTATTCTCATGACACATATGAAGAAGCACAAACATGAAGGGCACATCTGACCTCCAGAGCTATATTGATATGAAAAGATGTGGGACAAAGAAACCACAGTCACAATGTGATATCAGACATGCTGGTCAAGAGAAGAGGAAGAGATCTGACCAGCTACCAATGACACTAAAAGTAATAAACTGACCTATGTGCAAGGAACAAAAACATGGTGGTCATTTGTGTGGGGCATGTAAGACATGAAATAATAGGTGGTGGGGTGCCCATGTGATGGATAATTATTTCCTATTCCCAAGTGAATTAACTACACTTTTGGTGACGTTCACTTCAGTTCACAATACTATAGACATAGTACAGTCAAACATAAGTGCTATTAGTTATCTGTGTTTTTAACGTGTGACAAATTGAGAAATAGGATTAAACCACTGGATTAAAACACTATAGTAAGTCTAAGAACATTATTCTAAGACTATTGTTTTAACAAAACATGTTGTTATAGTTTATTTTTATTAAAAACAAAACAAACTTGAATGCATGGGTCTTTTTGGCCCACACACATAAACTTGATGTAGTAATAGAAAAGCTAAGTTTGTTCAGAAAATAAGACAGGAAAAGTAAAAATAACTATATGTAGCAATCAAAAATCTTTATCTTGATAAATACAAGCAATATTGAATGATAAAATAAATCACTTTCAATAAATATAGCTAAGGAACATACACATATCTATGAAATACCATAGGAAATGAATGCGGGTCATTTTTGACCCATGTCTGAAAACTGGATGTAATAAAGCAAAAACCTTGTTTGTTCATAATGTTAAACAGGAAAAATAAAAAATATGATTTGCAGTGATCACAAACAAGTTAGTTAATGGATAGCTGACCTATTGAAGGATAAAATACATATATTTGTTAAAATATTGCAAATAAAAAGACAACTATGCATGTGTTACCATAAGAAATGAGTGCGGGTCATTTTTGACCCATGTTACGCATTAGAAGGGGTAAGCCTAGCTTGCGCATTAAAGGGTTATCATGCCATGATCAGATGACAAAGTTTATTCTTTCTTTTCAAGAATCATTTGTCATAAAAAAATAACACATTTACCCCTGACAGTAGCCTACCAGGCATATTTTTTCTGTATTCCTAAAAATACTACTGGAAATAGAAGCAGCTTTGATCACATGGTCAATATTTAATTCACTTATGATCCACATAGACTCTTTTTGGTTTTAGGGAGACTTGATTTCTGCTTTTCTCAGCTAGTATTTTAAATGTTGTGGACGGCATTTTAAAATTCCACCATTACCATTAATGGATTAAACTAAATGCAAGCCATAAATGCACCTCATGCTCATCTTGGATTTTATGTTGACTAAAAACTGTTAGCCTGACTATATTGTGCAATGGAATTTGAATGCTAAGCAGATTCAAGACGGTGCTCTTAGGTTGAGGGCTTGATCAATTGTAAAAATAAGAATATACCTAGGCACTCATCAAGTGAAAAAATGTAAAATGCCTTTATTTCATGGGCAGATCAATATTAAAAAACACTTTAATGCGTTTCGGCTCAAAAGCCTTCGTCAGGAAGTACTTAAAAGTTAATTGATTAGGACATGTTTTTTCAATCAAATGTTTTAAGGAAATAAAAGTTTCTGAAGTGTTTAGCATTGGTCCACTGAAAAAAGTGCTTTCCTTTAGGCATTCAAAAGGAGTGTTGATTATAAATAAAATAAATATTTGTTTGTATATTGAAAACTGTAGGCCTAAATTTTATTTTAAAACTTGCAGCTTTCATTTGAAACATTTTCAAGCACATACTGTATACAGTATATCAGACTGTTTAAATCACTAAAAAGAGTACAGACTTTTTCATCATAGCAGCTGTTCATCGTACCCATGAACAGAAATCTTAAACAATTCTCTGTTATAAAATTGGTAGAAAAATTGTTGCTGGTTTAAAGTAACTAAGCTAGTCTTGAATCATTCAACAAGACTGGATTTGATTCCTTTGAGAAGGGAACTGAGCTATGGCTCAGCCTTCTACAGCTCATCACTGCGCTGCTGCTTCTGCTGTTGTATCTCCTGGATCTTCTTGGGAAGAGTCTCCGTCATGAAGGTGAAGCGGTTGGCCCTCAGGTGGCTTCCCACCTGCTGCTTCAGCCCGATCCCCAAGTACTCTTCTCCAGCACCGTACATCGGCCAGTGGGTCAACCCAGGACCATTGGGGGATCTGAAAAAGGACAACACACACACACACACACACACACATAAACACCAGATAAGGTGTATCAAGGTTTCAAAAACTGAAAATGAACTGGGGAATAAATTCTACTAACTCACTAGGACAAGGAAAAATACTTAATATTAGAGCTGTGTCAGAAATACCTATAAGCTGTGCTACACTTCACAGTCTCCTTCTCAAACGTGTTAAGTAACATTACCCAGTGCGGGCGAAGTTGCCCCAGTATGACATCATTGTTCTACAAAGCTCGTCTTCTTCCTCTGTGAAGGTGCCTGAATTTAAAGAGACATATGCATGTGTATACTGTAGGTTTACAACATTTTATGTTCCATGAAATAATCATTTTGCACTCAAACAAATAGATGTGTAAACAGAGCATCAGCATTGCAAATAACTTGACCACTCATCTGGATTTTTTCCGGATGGTCCGGCTTTTACATGTGCCTGTATGACATGTACAACAGCGAACAACACCTAATTATGAATACATTGTTTTGTCCACTGGGTTTTAGAACAACATACACTCTTAAAACAAATGTGTTGAATAAAACAGAACTCGCGTTGTTTTTATGTAACACATCTCCGTGTCCAGGAAGGGACAACACAGTATGTGTTGCTTCCTTTTTTCATTTGTTACACAATATGAGTTGAATAACATCTCTATGTCCAGAATCAGATAGGGATAACACATCTCTATGTCCAGAATCAGATAGGGATAACACATCTCTATGTCCAGAATCAGATAGGGATAACACATCTCTATGTCCAGAATCAGATAGGGATAACACATCTCTATGTCCAGAATCAGATAGGGATAACACATGTCTATGTCCAGAATCAGATAGGGATAACACATCTCTATGTCCAGAATCAGATAGGGACAACACATTCGTTTTAAGAGTGTAGGCAACACTAAGCACCCAACAACCCCTCTGCCCCTCAACATCTTTTTGGAGAAATTGAGTTTGGGGTGTCCAGCTTTTTGCCCCTTTGCCCTCCTATTTTGGAGTCTCGTCCGTGATCAACTAACTACTAATGAACAATTTATATAATTTTCCAAAGAGGGGGCTACCCATTACATAACAGCAATATATTTCCAATGCCATGGCAGAGATTTTTCTTTTTGGGGGGAGATAGCAATCTTAGCAGGTTTTACATTGATGAAAAGCTCTTTAGCTTGGGTCATGTGCATTACCGGTATTCTGAACCAATCAAATCAATTCTCCAACAACACCTTGCCTTATCTTAGCATAAACGCTTATCATAAACGGCATTCACTTATATGGAGAAAAAGTGCCTCTCATCTGAAAAACGTTATATTTAACGTCATAATTTAACAAAATGAATCTAATGAAAAAGACCTGAACATTTTTACAATATAGGAGTTTGTTAATATCACTTTAACCACTTCCTCCATAGTATTCCGTAAAAAAACCTATCCTTTGAAGTCCCGAACCTGACCCGGCTTTTTCTGCGTACGTCCGTACGATTGAAATCTCCCTTCTCAGATTATCTCTGGTTATGGACACAAAACACTTACCATTAATCTTGACATGACTTTTCATGAATGGGCCTCCAAACACAAATGCAATATCGTCTGCATGGTTCACCTTTACAAAGCTTGGACGCTTGTCCGTGAGTATGCTTGGAGGATGCTGCAACTCATACATGTAAACTGGTGCTCCAGAATCTGTGGGAGGGATTGTGATAGTCAGGGATTGTGATAGGTAAGTGTTTTGTGTGTGTGTGTGTGTGTGTGTGTGTGTGTGTGTGTATGTACAGTATGTGTGTGTGTGTGTGTGTGTATGTGTGTGTGAATGCATTGAAAGCACTGGTACTGCTCCAAGTCTGCATTCTCCTCTGGTAGTAGTTACTGTTAGGTAGCCCAGATCTACTTTGCAATGTAGGTTGAATGTTAATCTTCTTTTTGCAATTCCTTACGTTAAGTAAAAATATCTGCTAAGTGGATAAATATTCATGTGAACAAAGAGGCTTTTATGTTCAGTATCTGTCACAGTTTATCCAACAACTCGGTCCTTGTTGGCCTCTCTCGTCCACTTGATTCTTACCTCTGTGAGCCTTCGACAGCTTGATGGCAGGAATAAGGAAGATTAGATCTGCTAAGAGCTCTGTGAATCCATCTCTGTTTTTGATGCGGTCCTCCCCACTCCCCAGGTACTTATCCAAAACCAAGTCAATGGCCCAGTCTTCTGTCTAGAAACAGATATTTGTATCAAGCCCCAAACTATGACACATCAAGTCATCAATGTTCAACAAACAAAGCTGGTTGCATTGGATAATATATATATATTGACTTTATACATTGACTTTATTCTTGCACTGTTGCACTGTTGGACTTACTCATTTGCACCATCACCATGACACTCACTCACACAGAGCACCTTACCTTACCTTACTATGCACAGAGAATCACAGGCTCAGTCCCTGCCTCAGTCACTGTCCTTATTGCTTAGTTGTGTTTTTAACATACTTTTAATTACTTTTTTCTGCTGTTAGTGAATGTGTGTGTGATGTCTGTATGCTACTGAGACCTTGAATTTCCCCTGGGGATCAATAAAGTATGTATCTATCTATCTATCTATCTATATCTATCTATCTATCTATCTATCTATCTATCTATCTATCTATCTAGCTATCTAATGATGAGTATAACAAGTTAATGCTTACGTTTGGGAAGAAGGCGGTTATTAACTTTTGGACTGTCTCAAAATCCATTCCCTCTTCCCAACCAGGTGGAGCCATTGACTGATAAGAAAACACAATTACAAAACACAAATGACAACCTTAATTCAATCTACACATTAAAACAAGACAATATTCTCAATATAATGCAGATCAGAACAGACCAAATGATGCACATAGTTAAGCAATAAGCCCCGAGAGGCTCGCTTTGTGCCTAACAACACCCCTCAGCTGTGCTATATTCACCATATCGAACAGCCTCAAGGGGCTTATTGTTTTTATAAAACGGCTACCACATATAGGACATTAAAATTGATACAAAATAAACAAATACTGGTAATCATGAAATTTAAAAGCTATTTCGTCTACAAATGTCCATTCTTCCACGGAGTCCCCATATAATAGATTCTTATCGGAATTGTTGCTCAGCAACTTTGAACTTGCTGTTAACCGTTATGCATTCTAAGCGCATTAATATAGAACAAAATGCAGTCTCAGCCGTGCTATATCAGGGAAATATACAACGGCATCGAAAGCGATTCAACCAATCATAATCAAGGACCGGAACTATCCGTTTTATAATGACCTATATCTCCAATGCAAAAGGTGTATATGCCTACTCACCGCAACCACTGGCCATCCACATTCATCATTGTTGATACCATTAATTAATGGCACTTTGTTGAATTCCTGAGACTCAAAAATGTCCCCCACTTTCTTTGGTAAAAAATGTCCATCCAGGGCCGGCCCATAGATCCAACCTGTATTCTGGGTTTGGGTCATTGCAAACAATGTTTTAGATGCATGTGGAGATTACAGCAAGATCTTGGTTTGTTCTAATTGACTGGAAGTGCCCAATGAAGTTAAAGAAAAATGCTTGAAAAAAAGTGACTTAATGCTCACCATCGTAACATTTAAAACATCCTCAGTCGACATTTGCATCACACAGTCAACAATTTGCTGTGGTTTGGTGCCAATACAGTTCGATATGTCTGCCACAGTCTAAGGAAAAATAATCCAAAGTACATGGGTGAAATTTTAGTCAACTACCAAACACTTTGGCCTCCTAATGCAAAACAGGGTGAAGATGGTGCAAGATGACAACCTTGGCTGTGCCCATAGGCTGAATGCCAGTGAGGACATCCATGGCTGCAGTACCACTTTCTGCAATGGCACGGTGGAAAAGCCCAGTGCTCAGTGGGGAGAGAATCTAAATCAGAAGACAGATAATGTCAAGGTCTTATTATGCTTATTAGTGTGAAATGTTTATATCCCATTTAGCATACATACATTAAGCCTATAGTCCTAGACTAGCTTTTTTCAAAGAAGATGTTCACTAAAGCTTTCTTTTACTCAAGGGCTAAGCTAAATCCATACGGGAAACCAGGTCGCTGAGTACACAGTTTACTAAAAGAAAGGTTTTGGACAACTCACTCATTGACTGGCAAGATGGCCGCGAGCAGAAAAATCAAGGGAGTTGTTCAAAACTTTTCTTTTAGTAAACTCTGTGTACTCAGCGACCTGGTTTCCCATATGGATTTAGCTTAGCCCTAGAGTAAAAGAAAGCTTTAGTGAACATCTCACTTGGTTTTTCTGCTCGCGGCCATCTTGCCAGTCAAGGAGTGAGTTGTCCAAAACCTTTCTTTTTAGTAAACTATGTGTACACAAACAATGTTCTCAATGCTCGAGTTCATGTGTAGACACTGATGATACTTTGATCAAAGTTTCATGTTGTGTCGAGCCCTCTTAGTGTTTTAAAAATAGCGATTTTGACGCAATCATGTGTCAAAATATTAGTGCCCCTACGATTCCCATCCAAAAGTAGCCTAGAAATCTAGACGCACCCTAGCGGCAGCAAATTACATTTGCTTCCAGGGCTAGTCTAACAACTCTCCGTTGGCTTGTGAGCTCGAAAAATTTAACTTCTATCAGGCCAATCAAATCGTGTATAGTCGTTAGGTGGGCTTAACATAATGATTGATGGCAGAGTTGCAACGGTTTGGCTTGAATTCCCTGCTACTTGAAAACAAAGAAGATGGATGTTGCTGTTGGCCAACAGTGTGACACGAGTTAAGCTTGTTTTAAGTTGGCAAAAGTTTGAACTAGCCAACTAGCTCCGCTGGTGGGAAAACGCATGGGACTCAGCGCTGTCCTATTGCGTGCAGAGGGAATTTGAAAGACAACCTATTATCCCGCCCCTCGGACTGAGCACTGCGAACGGTGAGTGCCCAGACCCTACATTTTAATGTGGGTCTGGCTCGTCAGGCTAATTCAAAAGGCCATTTGACCTAAAAATGACAACACGGTCAAGCTTAAAAGTGGCGCTTCAGACGTAATTATGTTTTTAAACGAAAGTTTGACTCAGGTACATTCACACCCTATGATGCATTTTGGCGAGAGTTACGCTTTAACGGCTCCTCTAAATGAGACTCAGGTTTTTGTTGCAAATACCGAACACTGGAATACAGAAGCCCACCTGCAGTGACACGCTCACCCCCCCTGCGGACTCTCCAAATATGGTGACAGACGAGGGGTCCCCTCCAAAGCTCTGGATGTTCTCCTGGACCCACTGCAGTGCAGCCACCTGGTCCAAGAGTCCCCAGTTTCCAGGGGCGTTATCATCCCCAGTGCTTACAGGAGACAGAAGTGGAAAACATGTTATGTCTGTGAAATATATTTGTCATATGTCATAACTGCAATCTCACCTGAAGAAGCCTAGCAATCCAAGCCTGTACTGAATCAGCACCACCACCACATTCTGATAGGCTGCCAGGACAGATCCATCATAAAAGGAGGCGGAGCCCATGACTAGCGCTCCACCATGGATCCACACCATGACCTAATTGACGGTAAGCCAGAGGCATAAAATATGGAGGTGTGGGTGGATTTGCACCGTAAAGCTATGGATTGTGTGTCCACGCCACACTGGAACTTACAGGTAATTTTGCATCATCAGCAGGTTTCGCTGGAGTGTAAACATTCAGATAGAGACAATCCTCAGACACCTCAGGAATCTCCATAACCATGTTGTATTCTTTTGCAAAGAACAGAGATATCTGTCGATCTTGTAGACACCTAAAAGACAACTGGATGTTAGGCTGTGCTCATCATGGGCCAGTATGGACATAATAAATAATAATAAAAACAAAAGACTCTGTACGGCCAAATTAGAGTAAGAACTTGTTTATACTGTATCATAGTTCCACACATAATTCAATGATCCCCCTTAGATTGTTCATTAGGTGTTTAGGCCTATGGCCCCACAGCTGACATAATGGACTTTAATAAAGGCATCCAGTGAAGTTTCGGGTTTTATGGGCTCCCCCTACAGTCGCGGAATACTTATAAGGTATATTTACCTTGCCATTTTAAATACTTTTAAATACTTCTTATGGCTTGAGCCCTTCCCATAATACATGTATTTGTTTTGGAGCCGAGTGACTAGCAACAGGCGATGACAATCACCAAAGAGATATCTGACCAGGTAAAGAGATATCTGACCAGGCAAAGAGATATCTGACCAGGTAAAGAGATATCTGACCAGGTAAAGAGATATCTGACCAGATAAAGAGATATCTGACCAGGTAAAGAGAAATGTTTCACGATTCTCACAGGATGCCACTGGCGCGCCATGCAGGCAAAATCGCAAGGCTGGTTCTCTACCTGGGGGTGTTGCCAGCTATGCTAGGTGCACGATTCTCCCTATTACAAGTGTGTTTACAGTGTCTTTAAATGACTTTAAAGCTGTTATATATACAGTAAGGTCAAATATGTGCATGGGGCTGCATGACGCACAGGAAATTGCTTTTGTATGCACTCCTGTAAAGGGATGTTTTTCTTCTGATTCTGATTTGTCTTCTCAAACCATTGGATTAGTTTAGATGTCATTTCAATCTGGTCTCATGAGACCTTGTATTATAGATTCTTGTATTATATCTATAGATCTGCACCACTATTCCTGTTGCAACTAGGATTATGTCCTATACTGCATAGTTTACAAAGCTGTAATTAGAGGCAAAAACTTGGGGTCTAAAACATTAAAATAAAATCATTACAGGCAAAATTCTGACACCCTACTTTGGCCCCTGAGAAGCAGGCTACTGAGAGTGTAACATGATGATCTTACATGGGTGGTTGCTTGGTGGCATCCCTGACTCCCTCCCATCCCTGCACAGGTTGGGGTGGGGCCAACCTGAGGGGTCCCACAGGTGGCTTAGCAAAGGGCACGCCCAGGTACGAGTGCACCACTGTCGTCTTTCCCCTCACTCGCAAGTACTCGCCTCTGAGGGCTCCCAGCTTGGTGTGGATCAGTGGTCCTGTAGTTGTCCAGACCACAACAGGGCAGGCAAATATCGGTTATAGCTACTCTCACAAACTACAAAGTTATATTATGATAAGTATCAGAGAAATTATTTGCATGTATTATACACTTATTTGTAGAAATGGGTGCGCACATCCAAAATATGTTTTAACAGGTGCCAGACAAAACGTCTCAGAGAGAGAGGAGATGGTCTGCACACTGTGGACTTCATTTCATTACTTCATTTGTTCTCAAAAGGCAACGTTTCAATGTCAACAGATGACACCTGCCTTAGCCAGGCAGGGTGCACCCATGGGTGGCAATCAGCACAGACATGCAAGTCACTAGGCCCAAATATCTCATTACATTGAAAGCTTTTTTTGCAGAAACAACATTATACAAAATATGTGGAATAGCAATACTTAAAAACAGTTTCCCGTACAGTGTGCAGACCTTCTCCTTCTCTCATACTGTATATACACTTCCATCCATTCTTTTTCTCTTTTAGGCTTAAATGAATGTGGCATGTTAGTCAGAGAAAGCAACACAATCTTGATGTGGGGCCGTAATAAGCAGTTGCATTTTCAAAACAGATGCGATCAGAATTTCCTACCGTTTATTTTTTTTCTCCAACTTCCAGGCCACACTTACCATCATGAGCGGTCGATGAACTTGTATATACAACACTTGCAGAGAAAAGTAGTAGTAAGACGCTTATCATCATGGTAACTAGCCTCCCAAGCGTCAATGCACTGCAGTCGACTACGGTCGTACTGTAACTGTGCTCGCCTAGGAAGTTGAAACATGAATAGTGCTCCGCCCTTTACTCTTTAACCTACATAACAGTGCATTCAACTGTTGGAAAACTTCGACGTGCAGTCATAGTGAATAAGGTTAAAACACCAATCGAAATCCCTTCAGTCCGATATGCGTCCGTTAGATTGCGGATTGGTCAAGTTCTCAAGCCAATTTGCGCACCACCTTTTTATTTACAACCACTGTCACTAACTGTAGCCTAGCCTATAACCTAAAAAAGCTTGTTGTATTCTACAAGCCTACGAACAGTTGCACTATTAGCTACATCAAAAGTTTTCAACCTGTTTACTTTCATTAATTTGTTTAGTCTTTTATTAATAGACTGAATCACTGAAATCTATAATAACTACACTAGAACAGTTACACTTTCATGTGACAGGCCTATCAAAATTGTCATTACAATATAAAAGCAAACCTGTAGGCCTAAAAGCGGTTCATGTATGATATTTTATGTGCTAGTATACCTCTCATAGGGAGCATAAGATATACAAAAATATGTTAATATATTGATTTATCATTAATCCAGTGGTTATGATTAGAAGTCCACAACTTGTTGTCAATATGTTTCAAGAAACTGTTTATCAACTATACAGCTGTTTAATTCTCAATAACATCACAAAATATTTTTTGTATATGATAGGTCTATTGTCTGAATATACAGAATGTAACTCCTTTAAAAACATATATATTCATTAAATCATTCATCAGACACTGAAGACTAATAGAAGCATTAGTTTAATGTGAGGAGAGAGGGGATCTGAGGTTCAGCATTCTACAGCTCATCACAGCGCTGCTGCTTCTGCTGTTGTATCTCCTGGATCTTCTTGGGGGTCTGAGGCTCAGCCTTCTACAGCTCATCACAGCGCTGCTGCTTCTGCTGTTGTATCTCCTGGATCTTCTTGGGAAGAGTCTCCGTCATGAAGGTGAAGCGGTTGGCCCTCAGGTGGCTTCCCACCTGCTGCTTCAGCCCGATCCCCAAGTACTCTTCCCCAGCACCGTACATCGGCCAGTGGGTCAACCCAGGACCATTGGGGGATCTGAAAAAGGACAACACACGTACCAGAATAATTATACACATATCCATACAATCCAAAATTGTAATAAACATTTTTTTGTCAAATTCAGCAAATTACTCTTCATTACAGTTGCCAAGTAGGAGCAAACAAGGGTCATTTCATGTCATGACTCATTGTGTTCTAGTCACCACCTCTTCTTTACTGGCTAATGCTTAGGTACAGATTCTATTTTTTCTCAGCGGTGACACCTAGGGCAAGTTCAAAATGAAAAGGTTTTGCACCATTTTGCTATGTTTTCCTGATGGCACAACATGTGGGGGTAGTTATCTCTTTATTGTCTAGGAGATATGCTGTCTCAATCACACTGAGTAGACGAGACAGAGACACCTGAGTTCTCTCTCTGGTTTGCAGTGTATGTATTCTATTCCATAGAAAGTAACTAAGGTTTGTCTAAAAAATAATTAGATTAGTTGCTAGACAAAATGTAATAAAGGTCTTTACTGTTATACAAGGAATGTCCCCCTTAAACAGTACAGAAACATTACCCAGTTCGAGCAAAGTTTCCCCAGTATGACATAACTCTTCTACAAAGCTCATCTTCCTCTTCCGTGCCGGTGGCTGCAAGAAAACAGAAATAACTACAAAGATACCGAAGAATCTTTACATACATAACCTAACTTAATAAACACATATTCAAATGTGGTACTGTTAAACAATGCTAAAGTAATTTACATTCACAATGATAAAGTCTGCTGTAAGCAATGTAGGCTACTGTATGCATGAAAATAATGGGATTATCTAAGAGCCAGTCAAGCATAGGGCAACAGCACTACATAGCTGTAGCTGTAATAGAGTATTACCGTTAATCTTGACGTGGCTTTTCATGAAGCAGCTCCCAAAGACATACACAATGTCATCTCCATGGTCCACTTTAACGAAACTTGGACGTCTGTCATACACTGTGCTTGGACGGTGCTGCAACTCGTACATGTAAACTGGTGCACCAGAGTCTTTGGGGAAAAAATAAGAGATGAGTATGACATATATCTCTGTGTCTCTCACTGAGGCACAGATCCAGCTCCAAATACTTCATTTCTTAAGAAACTGTCCCTTTCAAAATAAAGCCCTCTAATATTGAAATGAAGATGCAGCACAGCCCTTCACTGTTATCTGCCTTGATCATCCAGATTCGGAGAATGAATACAGCTCTTGCAATCCTTCTGTTAACTTCTTTGGAAAAGAAAAAAGAAAACACAGTGTAGTAAGACATTTTGGCCTTAAAGGTGTTTCCATTTAAGTGCAGGCTATATTCAACCATTTACTCTTTTGGTATGGTCTGTGCAAAGCTGAAGAAAGAGACGCTGCTGTAAGCAGAAAGTGAAGGAGAGATTTATGTGTTAACAACTGTGGAATTCCCTGTTCAAGGTGTTTGCGCAGCCATGCTGAGTGTGTGAGTGTGCAGTCCTGCTGTGTGTGTGTGTGCCTCCATGGTGAGCGCATGGTTGCAGCCTTGCTGTATGTGTGTGCGAATGCCATGATGTCTGGATGTATGTGCGTGTGTCAATGCTGTGTATGTGTGTATCATGACTGAGTGTGTGTGTGTCTTCAAGGGAGGCTGGGTAGGCCTCTTCTCGACGGCTGGCGCCCTAAGACCTTATTTACTGTCTTGGGGTCAATCTTGACTGAATTCCATGGCCCTTGGTCGTTATGGGATACAGCCTTATAGATATGGTTGACTCTTTGGGTAACTATGTCGTAAACAAGTTTGCGTACCATTAATGGAGATGTCATGTCTTGTCTGAACTGTCAGTGAAGTATAAAAAGTGTTTCCCTGTTTGTAACATCAGACTGCGTCTGTTAGCAACACGACGTAGGTCTCCGGATTCGTGAATAAAGCTCTCTGAGATTTCTGACTTGACTCCTGGCTGACTGAAACTTCATTTCTGAAACAATCCCTAGACAATTTTAAGTTCCTACAACAGCCCATAGACATGCTGAGAGGTTAACACACATGGATGAGAGTCTCATGCCCGGTCTACACCGGCTCCTCGACTGAAGTGCTCCGTTTGCGTAGTGTGAAAGTAGTTTTAGAAGACTGGACAAATGCGCCGCTATCACGCCTGGTGTAGCCAGTTCTATTGGTTACAGTGGAAGCTAATTGTTGCAGCAGACGCGACGCTGCGGGCACAACACTTCAGTTACGTGCCAGGTGTAGCACCCCTGTCAGTGATTGTATAGGATCCCTGTAAGCTGCCCAGGTCAGTACTCCCTGGCCTATATATTCATTTATGTCTTACCTCTATGAAAATTTGATAGCTTGATGATAGGAATGATGAAGAGAATATCTCCACAGAGCTCTAAGAATCCATCTCTGTTTTTGATCCGATTCTCTCCACTACCCAAATACTCATTTACAATCAAGTCGATAATCCAGTCTTCTGTCTGTAAACACAAATTTGCATTGTTCACAAAGCATCTAAGGACATCAGGGTAGAGTCACGGTGTCATCAATAATAGATTAGGCAAGTTGGTATCAGTGCGCTCACATTTGGGAAGAAGTGGATGATGCCTTCTTTGGCTACCTCACGATCCATTCCCTCCACCCACCCAGGTGGAGCATTAAACTGAGAAAAAATATACAGTGTGCACAGTATATTCATTTTTAATTCATTAAATTCATTCAATTAATTTAATTCACTGATGAACACCCAGCCAACACCCCCCCCAACACACACACACACACAGACTACACAATCCCTGGCTTAAAATGCACATACAGTTAAATATCACAGTGAGTTTACTCACAAAAGGCACCATCCAACCACACTCATCATTGGTCACACCACTGATTAATGGGACTTTGCTGAACTCATGAGACTCAAAAAGGTCCTTCACATTTTTTGGCATGAAATTTCCATCTTTAGTCACTCCAAAGAGCCATCCCTTAATCTGTGAAATAGAGAATATAATAAAATATATTTTGTAAATATATATTTTTTTCTGAATATGAATATGTGAATGTTAGGTGTTCCGAGATTTAGGTGTTTATGGCTACACAATGTAAACCATAGTTCTGGTGTTGTTGTTGTTACTGCCTGCACTTTTTATATTGTTTTAGTCTATGTCATCAAATCTCTCCTAAATACATCATGTCTATGTATCTGTAGCTAAGGTATTTAGCACCTGTGGACAAGTTTAAATCAACAATCAAGCAATATATTGAGATCATCACTTGAAACGATGTGATTTTCAAAGTGCTTGAAAAATCTACTGGAGAAAAAAAATGAGATATGGATCTTCTGTCAGATACTAAAGCATCTCACCTCTGCAACCTTTAAGATGTCTTCTGTCGACATCTTCATCACACAGTCAGCAATCTGGTGTGGCTTGGTGCCAGTACATTTCACAGCATTGGCCACAATCTAACGGAACAGTGAAACACATCTAGGGGTATTATAACCACTCAACATTTCAGAATAGAAAACAGATGATATGATATAATGTGAGGTGGTGACCTTAGCTGTACGCATAGGCTCTAGGCTGACGAAGGTTTCTATTGTGGCGGCACCACTCCCTGTAATTGCATGGTGGAAAAGGCCATTGCTCAATGGTGAAAGGACCTATGGAATGACAATAACGCATCGAGGTAATAAATCATGAGTTCAGTTAAATAGTACAGCTGCAGCATTGGCATACAGATGAGAAGAAATACAATACAGTATAACAGTAAACAGTTGAGGAAAGCATCAGTTAAATGAATAGGTTAACCAGCTTGTATGAAATGCACATTGATAAACAGATACCATATTTGTTACCTCTGAAAATATTTTATTGAAGTTGGTTTACTAGCTTTAACTTTTTAAGGGTTGTTTTTTTGGACTTTACAAAACTGTATTTGACAGGACAGTGAAGAGTTCACAGGAAATGACGAGGAAAGAGCGAGACAGGAAGTGAGCTCTGAGGAAAATGACCTCAGGAAAGACTGTGCTTCAAATTGGGGTGTGCCACTGCTCCCCCCAAAGTCTATGTTTTTGTTGTATGAAGTCTGTCCTCTTTTTGAACATGGCTGGGAATGGTATTCCCTAGTATTAGGGTTAGCTCAGAACCCCACCTGCATTGAGACGCTCACTGCTCCTGCCGACTCTCCGAATATGGTGACAGAAGAGGGGTCCCCTCCAAAGCTCTGGATGTTCTCCTGGACCCACCGCAGTGCAGCCACCTGGTCCAGGAAACCCATGTTTCCAGGGGCGTTATCATCGCCAGTGCTTACAGGAGACAGAAGTGGAAAGCATAAAGAGTCTGGACACATACCAACTCCCCAAGACTGCATACTATACACAGCTGACTATCACCAACATGCCTTTCTATTTATATTGTAGCATAGTTGGGTCTGACCCTCTGATTGGTCAGTGTGGTGAGAGCAATTCGGTCCACATTTCTATAAACTTCATATTGATAATATTTATATTCACAATGAACACAATGTAAATAGTGAGTATGTCTTGTAAATCGCGATAAATAGCAATAGTAAGAGTGTCAGGGATGATGAAACTTTCAAAAGCACAAACCACAATCTAACCTGAAAAAGCCCATCAATCCCAGCCTATACTGAATCAGCACCACCACCACGTTCTGATAGGCTGCCAGGACAGATCCATCATAGAAGGAGGCGGAGCCCATGATTAACGCTCCCCCATGGATCCACACCATGACCTGCATGACAGCAGCACATGACCTCAGACAAACTGAAAATCTGACTCATTTGCAATAGTGCAAAAACAAATCTTCTCTATGTATTTAATAAGTAAATTACACAGTCCAAACCACATGTAGCACATTTAAGCCAAACCTCCACAGATTTATTATTCAGATGCGTAATACAGTACATCTCTTCTATGATTACTGTTTCTGCTTAGGATTGTGTTCCTCAGTTAAATTAAACTACTGTATAACTTTCCAGTAGGCCTGAAAGTAACAGTGGAGTGGTCTGTCAGTATACAGTGGAGTGGTCTGTCAGTAGTGGTCTGTACGTAACAGTCAAGTAAGTGGTTGAACTCACCGGTAACTTGGCATCTTCAGCAGGTTTGGCAGGAGTGTAAACATTCAGATAGAGACAGTCCTCAGAAACTTCAGGAAGCTCCATAACCATGTTAAGCATTGCTGCAAAGTCTATAGATATCTGTCGATTCTGTAGACACCTAAAAACAAACAGGCTCATTACCTCAAACAGGCTGCACTCTCTCAGGCTGTTATGATGATAATAATATTGTACATAACTTTAGTTGCAACTTCTCTGTTAGCACATGACTGTACTATCATAAGCATTATAATTAGAGGTTTGCACGGACGTCACGTTTTGGCCGGTAACCATGGTAACCCAGCACGCGCGGCCATATTGGCGGTACTCGGTGAATGAAGTACAATGGAGTATTATGCACTTTGGATATCTTACGTGATTGTAGCCGTGTCTAAACAGAAAAGCTCATCAAAATGCGTCTAAGATGCAAAGGCATATAGGGAAGGACTTGGACCACAAGAAAAGGCGCGATGTTTCGAGAAATTACAGTTTATTGGCAGCCCAGATCCATATGAGTTGGGTGAGGGAGACAAAGTACCAAGTTCAACCACAAGCGCCCCCCTTCTTCTGATAACTTCTGGCATTATTCTCCTTTCTCCCTGGTTTTTTAATAACTTTTGGAAGTCGATACCTACACCAGATGTTTTTCTTAGTCTGACCTATTGGTACAACCTAAAACACGGCAATAATTAACCATTTTCCTTGACGATGTTAGGGATTTACTTCAGTGCCTAATGCTTTCTAATGAGGCGAGTATCTCCAATATGGCAACGTCCAGATCTGATGACACGCCGTGCAAACCGCTAATGCACATACAGGTTAAATACTGTATATGTCACACACCCTTATGGCAAGCCCACTTAGAGCATGTGCACTGATAGTAACACAAGTCTTTAAAGGTGCAATCAGGGATTTCGTAGGAAGTCACATTTGTTTGTGTTTATGTTTATATTTAAATTTATTAGCAGACGCTTTTGTGCAAAAACAAATTACATTATGCTTTAACCAAGGACCAAACTAAACACACCAGAGAGGCAACTCATCCCTTTCCTTCAGTATTCCCAGAGAAATTCCACGCAGGGTTTCATTTTTGTTTGGGGGACAGGTTGCCCCCACTTGGTTTGTGTCACAGCCCCTGTAGGGTGCCAGCTGCCATAGATATATATATATATATATATATATATCTAATAAAGGCTAGATGTCTCGTCCGCGCTGCTGGCCAATGGAGGTCTACGTCCGCACCTCGCGGCCATCCAGCCACAGTCAGCTCGCTAGCTCAACATTGTGTCAATGGTGCACTGTAATGCCAGGTAGTGACCTAAAGGTGTCATTGTTATAGCGCGGGAGGAGAAGAGATATACCTTACATCAGGTACCACAGAACCCACCAGATAGCTTGCCTGTGACAAGATGGCAGCCGGTGATGCCGTTAGAGACTCCGCCATAAGACATCTAGCCTTTATTATGTATATCTATGCCTGCTGCCACTACTCGGTCTATAGTGTTCCACCAGGCCACTAGGGGTCCCTGAGTTGCGTTGTGCTGCGTGTGTATGTCTTGCAGGGCTGCTTGCAGCAGTACTCAGCCGGATGGGTTACACCTAGGCCCGGTGTAACCTACCTTTAAGAACTCCACCTGTTGCAGCATTTCTTTCTCTCTTTTTGAGCTGGCTTGGAGCTTGGGCGCTTCCTGTGTACTCGTTCTGTCTTGCTGTTCACAGTTAGAGCCAAACTGTGACATTTGTTTCAAGTTTTCGGAGCCTGGGCTGCCTACAGAGAGTTTTTTACAGTGTACTCACGGAAAGGGCAGCTAGCGGTCGTGATGAGATGATTGCTGAATGTGACAAAAAATGGTATGGACTTGAAATTGCATTAAATCCCTGACTGCACCTTTAACTCTGGTCTCATGGATGTTATACCCTTTGAGCATACATGCTGATACCCTTACACAACATGATATCATATCTGTTATCTTGCTATACCATGACCAAAGTGGACTTTCTCACTTTGGGCCGAGACTACAAACAACATGGGCAAGACTTTGACCCTCCCAAACAAGTGTTGGCTGTTACTGTTAGCAGTTGACTCCTTCTCATAATGGTTACCCATTGAGCATACAGTACATCAGTGTTTCCCATACATTGACTTATTTGTGGCGGCCCACCACAATATCAACATTGACCACCACATAATGATTTTCCAGGTTGTACTAAATTGTGCTTAAATCTGGTTAGTATCATAACCACGCTGCGGTAATTTGTTAAAAACTTTTGCATTCAAGTTAATTCTGCAAACTACCACCACAAATAGAATTTTGTGGGAAACACTGCTGATACCCTTACACAACATGATATCATATCTGTTATTGCTATCACATGACTCTACTATGCATAAGAGTCAGTTATGGCTGGGTGATCTCATTAATCTGCTTATTAGACATTTACACTCTCCTAGGTTCACAACGGACACTGCAGTGGACTGCAATGAACCAAGACTTTGACCCTACCAAACAAGTGTTGGCTACTGTTTGCAGTTGGGTCCTACTCATAATTTAGTTTGCTTTATGCCACACTCCGAGTGAACCAGAGTGCTAAAGGTAACAATTACAGTTAAGTCAAATCAAGTTAAAGGTGCTCTAAGCGATGTCATACATTTTTTAGGCTAAAACATTTTTTGTCACTTACAGCAAACATCACCTCACCATCCGCTAGCTGCCTGTGTTCTGAATACACTGTAAAAATGTGATTTCTGTGGACAACCCAGGCTCCAAAAACAGCTACAAAACAACTTGGGCAAACCTTGCCCATAAAAACACAACAAACTGTTCCAGCAAATCACCGACGAGATGTGCGTTTAGGAGAGTTTCAATTGCACGGGAGGGAGGGGGAGAAAGTAGCGAGCTACCTTTCTGTTTTGTTTGAATGTCAACAGAAGTGACATTACCCAGCATAGCTTAGAGCGCCTTTAAGTTTATTTATATAGCGCATTTCATACACAGAGGTCATTCAATGTGCTTTACATAAACAAAGGCAAACAGTAATAGCAAATAATCATAGAAGGGCAATAGTCAAAGAATTGTTTAAAAAGTAAAAATCATAATAAAAAAGAAAACATAAAATACACAAGGTAAAATCATTATTATTATCATTATAATATATTATAATTATAATCATTATTTTTCAGATGTATAATTCCTCTATGATGGATTGTGCTCCTCAGTTGAATTGAACTACAATAACTTTCCAGTAGGCAAATTAGGGAGCATTTCAGAAGGAACTTTTTGCGCCTAATAATGATTAAGAGTATGACCTGATTAACTTACATAAATGGTTGCTTGGTGGCATCCCTGACTCCCTCCCATCCCTGCACAGGTTGGGGTGGGGCCAACCTGAGGGGTCCCACAGGTGGCTTAGCAAAGGGCACGCCCAGGTAGGAGTGCACCACTGTCGTCTTTCCCCTCACTCGCAAGTACTCGCCTCTGAGGGCTCCCAGCTTGGTGTGGATCAGTGGTCCTGTAGTTGTCCAGACCACGAGATAGAGGTGTTAACTCATATGGGCATACAGTAAATCCATTATTCTAAAGCACACACAAGTTAATTCACTATTGAATGCTGTGACAATAGATCTATTGCTGATGCTGAGGTTTCCTTCACTTCCTTTTCTTCTATAGCCAACAAGTCACCTGCAGATCGCTCTAAAAACATCCTCCATTGTAATAGATATTTAATTGTAGACCAGAGGTGTCTTCATAACTTAGGGTGGTGTTGGTGATTGCTATTGAAATGTTAAAACCGAATTGTCCACTGAAATCAGAACTTAAACAGCCTCTGAGTTCTTAATGGTGGGTAATGCTAAAAATTGTAACCTAAATTATTAATTGCACAATTTTCTTTTAAATAGATTAGATTCCCCATGCAAACTTTGAAATGAACAAACTGAACAAAAGTGTGTGTATTGCATATTGATATTGAAGTTTTGAAGAATCAGACGACAATACCGTTGCTTAAAGGCTTGTAGGCCTACATAATATTGATAATTTAAATGTAAAAATCACATAGGCCTATTATTTAGGAGGATTACGGAAAAAAGGGGTGAGGGTCTGTTTGTTTCAAATGAGCAGCCTTCCATATGATTTCGGGTCCTTCAGGTAGCCATCATTCCAAAAAAGATTGGAGACCCCTGTTCCATAGTCTACATAAAATGTATGGGTTTTATGCATAATAGAACCATATAGGTCCCATATAGGAGGATAATGATTCTGCATTGATTTGGAATCAGTAGGGAAGCGCGGGGCACAAAGTAACACTTTTTGGTTATGGCTAAATAATTCTAAAATAATTTGAGTTTCACTAGTTATACTTTTTCACAAGCAACATACATATCTCTGTTACACATATGCACTGGAAGTTTGTTTGTAGGAGCAACTGTTCTTTTACAATTCCACCGAGAGTGGCGATAGGTGAAATGTTACAACCTGCCCCATATGCGGGGTTAGTTGTAACACTCATCCCAAAGGCTGTTTTTAATTAAATTAATTCAATAAATGTATCTGAATGTGTATGATAGAATAGGATCTGACTATTTACGATACATAAGTCATGAACTAACAACAGACGTGTGTCGAAAATTGACTTTATTTTCTATACGGAGAAATAACATGAGAAATATGCGCCAATAGAAGCAAAGAGTCTAACCAAGGTCAATCCTGCCAAGAAAAGCCCTCAAACCTGAAAACACATGAGGCAAAATGCAAAACATCACAAAAACTAACTAAACTAACACTAATATGCGCATATTTTTGTATTGCAACATCATTGTACTGCATGAGTGGCTTAGTTGTAACAGCCATGGAGGTATTATATATAACTGGAGAGAGTGACTAAGTCCCGCCCTCCATACAAATGAATGGTGGAGGCTAGGCTAGTAAATCCGGCCAATTCATAGTCAACGCCATCTTGAACACTGGGGTTCGGATTCAGCGCCAGTCGGCTCTGACCATGCGCCAAGTTACAAAGCTGGAAATGACACATGGACCAACGTTGATTTTTATTGGATATTCTGTAAAAAGAGAGTCGTCCTCCAGTAAGAGGGTGGCGATAATGCACATAAAGTCCTTGCCTCATAAGTAAGGGATAATGTATAGAACGCCGGTCATTATGGAGAAAATAAGTCCCGACAGGGCGAACCGGACCCCGACGCGCCAGCGGAGGGGTCTTGTTTCGCCCTGAAGGGGCTTATTTTCCCATAATGACCGGCGTTCTATACATTATCCCGCTTATTATACGGCTACTTGCCAAAACGAAAAAATAAACTCCATGATATGTCTCTTTACACTTATTTGTTACCGTTTCGTCGTGGCTTTTGCTGAGAAACAAATAGTTCGCAAAACACGCTGAACTTGAATCAAACATTCTTTAGAACACAGCTGATCAACCGTCTGCTTTCACTTTTGAATGAAGTTCCAAGCGCAAACTCCGTTGCCATTGACAGCGGTCATTCTTGTTTTCAGAGGTCCTTTCCCAAGAAATAATGACCGCTAGAACTTTCGGAAATCCCATTCAAGTCAATGGAGCGTTCTCCTTGCATTGTGAAGAGCCGTATAATAACAAGTAGAAAAAGTTGCTCGGGAACGCGCATGGAGTCCGAGTGGAGTCGCCCTGAAGCGCAACTTAATTTCATTGGATAACACAGCGGCTCTAACTAAGAGCGGTCGGCCAGCTGTCCTGCTGCAAATATGCATTCGAACATGACGTGAAATATCCATAGTCGAACTATAAATAAACTATTCGTTAGTAGTATTAGTGCCAAGTGTAGTGCATTTTTACAGTCTATAATTAGTTTGTTTTTTATTTTATTGTTTGCCATCTCATAGCGGGTGCTCTAAACGTATTCTAGCGTTGGCCCATGACCAAATCAAGTCAATAATAGCCAGTAGCCACAATAATGACTAGAGCCAGAGCCCTCAATAGCCACCCTGTTTTGAAAATAATATTGAAGATATTCAATATTATTGAAGATAGTATTGAAGATAACGCACAGAACGGTCAGCCTGAGTGGACAATTACGTCCCCAACTCATCTAAAATGTGGTGTCTTTACTTTGAGTTGTACACCGCAGATGGTAAAGTAACGGTTAAAGAGAATGTTGTCTGCGGACTGCAAAAAACAGTTTACTTACGCATCCACGACATCCAATCTTCGCGCTCACCTGTGGAGTTACCATCCAAATGAGGCAGCGGTGTCAGAGGCACAGTCCAACATCGTATTGCATTTCCGTAAATCCTAAATTATGTCCATGGTCTGCTATTTACTTAGGCTGCAAAGCACAGGTATTTATTTGAGGTAGGCTTATTCGAGGCAGACCTTTATTTCTTACATTGTACGTTATTGTGAGACATGCGTTTTGTTTGGAGCGGCATACCAGGCTATCAAATGCAGACGATTTTCGGTTTTGGTATGGGACTTAATTTACTTTTTGTTATATAGTTAAATGTTGAGGCTGATGGGCATTTAAATCTAGAGGGTATTTGATGATCACTGTAAAGTTTCGTGTAGTTGAAAAAGTGTTGGAATTTCCAGCTGTTTATTGCGAGACAAGGCCTTTTTCATTCATTGAACGTGCGCTGTGCTCTAATGGAAACCTTATTTCATAGCGAAGTAGCCTAAATTGAGTTTTTTTTTTAAATTATGCATGGTTTACTTTTTATTAAATTCGTAGGCTGGAATGCCTCGCGGCAATAATTGTGTTTAAATGTAGTAGCCTAGTGCTTCAGCCTCTGACAAGCTCCAAAGGGGGCGGCTATAGGTTGAGAGCAACGTGTTGGAGACCCATGGTGTAACGAGACAAGGTCTTTATGCCGCTGTTGTGTAATTTATTGCCTTTAATCATGTTTAGGCTACGTTTGTTCGGGACAAACAACAACGAAACAAGATCAATACAATTTTCTTTTAGTAGCCCCGCGCTCACCTAGGTCACACATCACATCTTCATACTTCATTTGTTCTCAAAAGGCAACGTTTCAATGTCAACAGATGACACCTGCCTTAGCCAGGCAGGGTGCACCCATGGGTGGCAATCAGCACAGACATGCAAGTCACTAGGCCCAAATATCTCATTACATTGAAAGCTATTTTTGCAGAAACAACATTATACAAAATATGTGGAATAGCAATACATAAAAACAGTTTCCCGTACAGTGTGCAGACCTTCTCCTTCTCTCATACTGTATATACACTTCCATCCATTCTTTTTCTCTTTTAGGCTTAAATGAATGTGGCATGTTAGTCAGAGAAAGCAACACAATCTTGATGTGGGGCCGTAATAAGCAGTTGCATTTTCAAAACAGATGCGATCAGAATTTCCTACCGTTTATTTTTTTTCTCCAACTTCCAGGCCACACTTACCATCATGAGCGGTCGATGAACTTGTATATACAACACTTGCAGAGAAAAGTAGTAGTAAGACGCTTATCATCATGGTAACTAGCCTCCCAAGCGTCAATGCACTGCAGTCGACTACGGTCGTACTGTAACTGTGCTCGCCTAGGAAGTTGAAACATGAATAGTGCTCCGCCCTTTACTCTTCAACCTACATAACAGTGCATTCAACTGTTGGAAAACTTCGACGTGCAGTCATAGTGAATAAGGTTAAAACACCAATCGAAATCCCTTCAGTCCGATATGCGTCCGTTAGATTGCGGATTGGTCAAGTTCTCAAGCCAATTTGCGCACCACCTTTTTATTTACAACCACTGTCACTAACTGTAGCCTAGCCTATAACCTAAAAAAGCTTGTTGTATTCTACAAGCCTACGAACAGTTGCACTATTAGCTACATCAAAAGTTTTCAACCTGTTTACTTTCATTAATTTGTTTAGTCTTTTATTAATAGACTGAATCACTGAAATCTATAATAACTACACTAGAACAGTTACACTTTCATGTGACAGGCCTATCAAAATTGTCATTACAATATAAAAGCAAACCTGTAGGCCTAAAAGCGGTTCATGTATGATATTTTATGTGCTAGTATACCTCTCATAGGGAGCATAAGATATACAAAAATATGTTAATATATTGATTTATCATTAATCCAGTGGTTATGATTAGAAGTCCACAACTTGTTGTCAATATGTTTCAAGAAACTGTTTATCAACTATACAGCTGTTTAATTCTCAATAACATCACAAAATATTTTTTGTATATGATAGGTCTATTGTCTGAATATACAGAATGTAACTCCTTTAAAAACATATATATTCATTAAATCATTCATCAGACACTGAAGACTAATAGAAGCATTAGTTTAATGTGAGGAGAGAGGGGATCTGAGGTTCAGCATTCTACAGCTCATCACAGCGCTGCTGCTTCTGCTGTTGTATCTCCTGGATCTTCTTGGGGGTCTGAGGCTCAGCCTTCTACAGCTCATCACAGCGCTGCTGCTTCTGCTGTTGTATCTCCTGGATCTTCTTGGGAAGAGTCTCCGTCATGAAGGTGAAGCGGTTGGCCCTCAGGTGGCTTCCCACCTGCTGCTTCAGCCCGATCCCCAAGTACTCTTCCCCAGCACCGTACATCGGCCAGTGGGTCAACCCAGGACCATTGGGGGATCTGAAAAAGGACAACACACGTACCAGAATAATTATACACATATCCATACAATCCAAAATTGTAATAAACATTTTTTTGTCAAATTCAGCAAATTACTCTTCATTACAGTTGCCAAGTAGGAGCAAACAAGGGTCATTTCATGTCATGACTCATTGTGTTCTAGTCACCACCTCTTCTTTACTGGCTAATGCTTAGGTACAGATTCTATTTTTTCTCAGCGGTGACACCTAGGGCAAGTTCAAAATGAAAAGGTTTTGCACCATTTTGCTATGTTTTCCTGATGGCACAACATGTGGGGGTAGTTATCTCTTTATTGTCTAGGAGATATGCTGTCTCAATCACACTGAGTAGACGAGACAGAGACACCTGAGTTCTCTCTCTGGTTTGCAGTGTATGTATTCTATTCCATAGAAAGTAACTAAGGTTTGTCTAAAAAATAATTAGATTAGTTGCTAGACAAAATGTAATAAAGGTCTTTACTGTTATACAAGGAATGTCCCCCTTAAACAGTACAGAAACATTACCCAGTTCGAGCAAAGTTTCCCCAGTATGACATAACTCTTCTACAAAGCTCATCTTCCTCTTCCGTGCCGGTGGCTGCAAGAAAACAGAAATAACTACAAAGATACCGAAGAATCTTTACATACATAACCTAACTTAATAAACACATATTCAAATGTGGTACTGTTAAACAATGCTAAAGTAATTTACATTCACAATGATAAAGTCTGCTGTAAGCAATGTAGGCTACTGTATGCATGAAAATAATGTGATTATCTAAGAGCCAGTCAAGCATAGGGCAACAGCACTACATAGCTGTAGCTGTAATAGAGTATTACCGTTAATCTTGACGTGGCTTTTCATGAAGCAGCTCCCAAAGACATACACAATGTCATCTCCATGGTCCACTTTAACGAAACTTGGACGTCTGTCATACACTGTGCTTGGACGGTGCTGCAACTCGTACATGTAAACTGGTGCACCAGAGTCTTTGGGGAAAAAATAAGAGATGAGTATGACATATATCTCTGTGTCTCTCACTGAGGCACAGATCCAGCTCCAAATACTTCATTTCTTAAGAAACTGTCCCTTTCAAAATAAAGCCCTCTAATATTGAAATGAAGATGCAGCACAGCCCTTCACTGTTATCTGCCTTGATCATCCAGATTCGGAGAATGAATACAGCTCTTGCAATCCTTCTGTTAACTTCTTTGGAAAAGAAAAAAGAAAACACAGTGTAGTAAGACATTTTGGCCTTAAAGGTGTTTCCATTTAAGTGCAGGCTATATTCAACCATTTACTCTTTTGGTATGGTCTGTGCAAAGCTGAAGAAAGAGACGCTGCTGTAAGCAGAAAGTGAAGGAGAGATTTATGTGTTAACAACTGTGGAATTCCCTGTTCAAGGTGTTTGCGCAGCCATGCTGAGTGTGTGAGTGTGCAGTCCTGCTGTGTGTGTGTGTGCCTCCATGGTGAGCGCATGGTTGCAGCCTTGCTGTATGTGTGTGCGAATGCCATGATGTCTGGATGTATGTGCGTGTGTCAATGCTGTGTATGTGTGTATCATGACTGAGTGTGTGTGTGTCTTCAAGGGAGGCTGGGTAGGCCTCTTCTCGACGGCTGGCGCCCTAAGACCTTATTTACTGTCTTGGGGTCAATCTTGACTGAATTCCATGGCCCTTGGTCGTTATGGGATACAGCCTTATAGATATGGTTGACTCTTTGGGTAACTATGTCGTAAACAAGTTTGCGTACCATTAATGGAGATGTCATGTCTTGTCTGAACTGTCAGTGAAGTATAAAAAGTGTTTCCCTGTTTGTAACATCAGACTGCGTCTGTTAGCAACACGACGTAGGTCTCCGGATTCGTGAATAAAGCTCTCTGAGATTTCTGACTTGACTCCTGGCTGACTGAAACTTCATTTCTGAAACAATCCCTAGACAATTTTAAGTTCCTACAACAGCCCATAGACATGCTGAGAGGTTAACACACATGGATGAGAGTCTCATGCCCGGTCTACACCGGCTCCTCGACTGAAGTGCTCCGTTTGCGTAGTGTGAAAGTAGTTTTAGAAGACTGGACAAATGCGCCGCTATCACGCCTGGTGTAGCCAGTTCTATTGGTTACAGTGGAAGCTAATTGTTGCAGCAGACGCGACGCTGCGGGCACAACACTTCAGTTACGTGCCAGGTGTAGCACCCCTGTCAGTGATTGTATAGGATCCCTGTAAGCTGCCCAGGTCAGTACTCCCTGGCCTATATATTCATTTATGTCTTACCTCTATGAAAATTTGATAGCTTGATGATAGGAATGATGAAGAGAATATCTCCACAGAGCTCTAAGAATCCATCTCTGTTTTTGATCCGATTCTCTCCACTACCCAAATACTCATTTACAATCAAGTCGATAATCCAGTCTTCTGTCTGTAAACACAAATTTGCATTGTTCACAAAGCATCTAAGGACATCAGGGTAGAGTCACGGTGTCATCAATAATAGATTAGGCAAGTTGGTATCAGTGCGCTCACATTTGGGAAGAAGTGGATGATGCCTTCTTTGGCTACCTCACGATCCATTCCCTCCACCCACCCAGGTGGAGCATTAAACTGAGAAAAAATATACAGTGTGCACAGTATATTCATTTTTAATTCATTAAATTCATTCAATTAATTTAATTCACTGATGAACACCCAGCCAACACCCCCCCCAACACACACACACACACAGACTACACAATCCCTGGCTTAAAATGCACATACAGTTAAATATCACAGTGAGTTTACTCACAAAAGGCACCATCCAACCACACTCATCATTGGTCACACCACTGATTAATGGGACTTTGCTGAACTCATGAGACTCAAAAAGGTCCTTCACATTTTTTGGCATGAAATTTCCATCTTTAGTCACTCCAAAGAGCCATCCCTTAATCTGTGAAATAGAGAATATAATAAAATATATTTTGTAAATATATATTTTTTTCTGAATATGAATATGTGAATGTTAGGTGTTCCGAGATTTAGGTGTTTATGGCTACACAATGTAAACCATAGTTCTGGTGTTGTTGTTGTTACTGCCTGCACTTTTTATATTGTTTTAGTCTATGTCATCAAATCTCTCCTAAATACATCATGTCTATGTATCTGTAGCTAAGGTATTTAGCACCTGTGGACAAGTTTAAATCAACAATCAAGCAATATATTGAGATCATCACTTGAAACGATGTGATTTTCAAAGTGCTTGAAAAATCTACTGGAGAAAAAAAATGAGATATGGATCTTCTGTCAGATACTAAAGCATCTCACCTCTGCAACCTTTAAGATGTCTTCTGTCGACATCTTCATCACACAGTCAGCAATCTGGTGTGGCTTGGTGCCAGTACATTTCACAGCATTGGCCACAATCTAACGGAACAGTGAAACACATCTAGGGGTATTATAACCACTCAACATTTCAGAATAGAAAACAGATGATATGATATAATGTGAGGTGGTGACCTTAGCTGTACGCATAGGCTCTAGGCTGACGAAGGTTTCTATTGTGGCGGCACCACTCCCTGTAATTGCATGGTGGAAAAGGCCATTGCTCAATGGTGAAAGGACCTATGGAATGACAATAACGCATCGAGGTAATAAATCATGAGTTCAGTTAAATAGTACAGCTGCAGCATTGGCATACAGATGAGAAGAAATACAATACAGTATAACAGTAAACAGTTGAGGAAAGCATCAGTTAAATGAATAGGTTAACCAGCTTGTATGAAATGCACATTGATAAACAGATACCATATTTGTTACCTCTGAAAATATTTTATTGAAGTTGGTTTACTAGCTTTAACTTTTTAAGGGTTGTTTTTTTGGACTTTACAAAACTGTATTTGACAGGACAGTGAAGAGTTCACAGGAAATGACGAGGAAAGAGCGAGACAGGAAGTGAGCTCTGAGGAAAATGACCTCAGGAAAGACTGTGCTTCAAATTGGGGTGTGCCACTGCTCCCCCCAAAGTCTATGTTTTTGTTGTATGAAGTCTGTCCTCTTTTTGAACATGGCTGGGAATGGTATTCCCTAGTATTAGGGTTAGCTCAGAACCCCACCTGCATTGAGACGCTCACTGCTCCTGCCGACTCTCCGAATATGGTGACAGAAGAGGGGTCCCCTCCAAAGCTCTGGATGTTCTCCTGGACCCACCGCAGTGCAGCCACCTGGTCCAGGAAACCCATGTTTCCAGGGGCGTTATCATCGCCAGTGCTTACAGGAGACAGAAGTGGAAAGCATAAAGAGTCTGGACACATACCAACTCCCCAAGACTGCATACTATACACAGCTGACTATCACCAACATGCCTTTCTATTTATATTGTAGCATAGTTGGGTCTGACCCTCTGATTGGTCAGTGTGGTGAGAGCAATTCGGTCCACATTTCTATAAACTTCATATTGATAATATTTATATTCACAATGAACACAATGTAAATAGTGAGTATGTCTTGTAAATCGCGATAAATAGCAATAGTAAGAGTGTCAGGGATGATGAAACTTTCAAAAGCACAAACCACAATCTAACCTGAAAAAGCCCATCAATCCCAGCCTATACTGAATCAGCACCACCACCACGTTCTGATAGGCTGCCAGGACAGATCCATCATAGAAGGAGGCGGAGCCCATGATTAACGCTCCCCCATGGATCCACACCATGACCTGCATGACAGCAGCACATGACCTCAGACAAACTGAAAATCTGACTCATTTGCAATAGTGCAAAAACAAATCTTCTCTATGTATTTAATAAGTAAATTACACAGTCCAAACCACATGTAGCACATTTAAGCCAAACCTCCACAGATTTATTATTCAGATGCGTAATACAGTACATCTCTTCTATGATTACTGTTTCTGCTTAGGATTGTGTTCCTCAGTTAAATTAAACTACTGTATAACTTTCCAGTAGGCCTGAAAGTAACAGTGGAGTGGTCTGTCAGTATACAGTGGAGTGGTCTGTCAGTAGTGGTCTGTACGTAACAGTCAAGTAAGTGGTTGAACTCACCGGTAACTTGGCATCTTCAGCAGGTTTGGCAGGAGTGTAAACATTCAGATAGAGACAGTCCTCAGAAACTTCAGGAAGCTCCATAACCATGTTAAGCATTGCTGCAAAGTCTATAGATATCTGTCGATTCTGTAGACACCTAAAAACAAACAGGCTCATTACCTCAAACAGGCTGCACTCTCTCAGGCTGTTATGATGATAATAATATTGTACATAACTTTAGTTGCAACTTCTCTGTTAGCACATGACTGTACTATCATAAGCATTATAATTAGAGGTTTGCACGGACGTCACGTTTTGGCCGGTAACCATGGTAACCCAGCACGCGCGGCCATATTGGCGGTACTCGGTGAATGAAGTACAATGGAGTATTATGCACTTTGGATATCTTACGTGATTGTAGCCGTGTCTAAACAGAAAAGCTCATCAAAATGCGTCTAAGATGCAAAGGCATATAGGGAAGGACTTGGACCACAAGAAAAGGCGCGATGTTTCGAGAAATTACAGTTTATTGGCAGCCCAGATCCATATGAGTTGGGTGAGGGAGACAAAGTACCAAGTTCAACCACAAGCGCCCCCCTTCTTCTGATAACTTCTGGCATTATTCTCCTTTCTCCCTGGTTTTTTAATAACTTTTGGAAGTCGATACCTACACCAGATGTTTTTCTTAGTCTGACCTATTGGTACAACCTAAAACACGGCAATAATTAACCATTTTCCTTGACGATGTTAGGGATTTACTTCAGTGCCTAATGCTTTCTAATGAGGCGAGTATCTCCAATATGGCAACGTCCAGATCTGATGACACGCCGTGCAAACCGCTAATGCACATACAGGTTAAATACTGTATATGTCACACACCCTTATGGCAAGCCCACTTAGAGCATGTGCACTGATAGTAACACAAGTCTTTAAAGGTGCAATCAGGGATTTCGTAGGAAGTCACATTTGTTTGTGTTTATGTTTATATTTAAATTTATTAGCAGACGCTTTTGTGCAAAAACAAATTACATTATGCTTTAACCAAGGACCAAACTAAACACACCAGAGAGGCAACTCATCCCTTTCCTTCAGTATTCCCAGAGAAATTCCACGCAGGGTTTCATTTTTGTTTGGGGGACAGGTTGCCCCCACTTGGTTTGTGTCACAGCCCCTGTAGGGTGCCAGCTGCCATAGATATATATATATATATATATATATATCTAATAAAGGCTAGATGTCTCGTCCGCGCTGCTGGCCAATGGAGGTCTACGTCCGCACCTCGCGGCCATCCAGCCACAGTCAGCTCGCTAGCTCAACATTGTGTCAATGGTGCACTGTAATGCCAGGTAGTGACCTAAAGGTGTCATTGTTATAGCGCGGGAGGAGAAGAGATATACCTTACATCAGGTACCACAGAACCCACCAGATAGCTTGCCTGTGACAAGATGGCAGCCGGTGATGCCGTTAGAGACTCCGCCATAAGACATCTAGCCTTTATTATGTATATCTATGCCTGCTGCCACTACTCGGTCTATAGTGTTCCACCAGGCCACTAGGGGTCCCTGAGTTGCGTTGTGCTGCGTGTGTATGTCTTGCAGGGCTGCTTGCAGCAGTACTCAGCCGGATGGGTTACACCTAGGCCCGGTGTAACCTACCTTTAAGAACTCCACCTGTTGCAGCATTTCTTTCTCTCTTTTTGAGCTGGCTTGGAGCTTGGGCGCTTCCTGTGTACTCGTTCTGTCTTGCTGTTCACAGTTAGAGCCAAACTGTGACATTTGTTTCAAGTTTTCGGAGCCTGGGCTGCCTACAGAGAGTTTTTTACAGTGTACTCACGGAAAGGGCAGCTAGCGGTCGTGATGAGATGATTGCTGAATGTGACAAAAAATTTTATGGACTTGAAATTGCATTAAATCCCTGACTGCACCTTTAACTCTGGTCTCATGGATGTTATACCCTTTGAGCATACATGCTGATACCCTTACACAACATGATATCATATCTGTTATCTTGCTATACCATGACCAAAGTGGACTTTCTCACTTTGGGCCGAGACTACAAACAACATGGGCAAGACTTTGACCCTCCCAAACAAGTGTTGGCTGTTACTGTTAGCAGTTGACTCCTTCTCATAATGGTTACCCATTGAGCATACAGTACATCAGTGTTTCCCATACATTGACTTATTTGTGGCGGCCCACCACAATATCAACATTGACCACCACATAATGATTTTCCAGGTTGTACTAAATTGTGCTTAAATCTGGTTAGTATCATAACCACGCTGCGGTAATTTGTTAAAAACTTTTGCATTCAAGTTAATTCTGCAAACTACCACCACAAATAGAATTTTGTGGGAAACACTGCTGATACCCTTACACAACATGATATCATATCTGTTATTGCTATCACATGACTCTACTATGCATACGAGTCAGTTATGGCTGGGTGATCTCATTAATCTGCTTATTAGACGTTTACACTCTCCTAGGTTCACAACGGACACTGCAGTGGACTGCAATGAACCAAGACTTTGACCCTACCAAACAAGTGTTGGCTACTGTTTGCAGTTGGGTCCTACTCATAATTTAGTTTGCTTTATGCCACACTCCGAGTGAACCAGAGTGCTAAAGGTAACAATTACAGTTAAGTCAAATCAAGTTAAAGGTGCTCTAAGCGATGTCATACATTTTTTAGGCTAAAACATTTTTTGTCACTTACAGCAAACATCACCTCACCATCCGCTAGCTGCCTGTGTTCTGAATACACTGTAAAAATGTGATTTCTGTGGACAACCCAGGCTCCAAAAACAGCTACAAAACAACTTGGGCAAACCTTGCCCATAAAAACACAACAAACTGTTCCAGCAAATCACCGACGAGATGTGCGTTTAGGAGAGTTTCAATTGCACGGGAGGGAGGGGGAGAAAGTAGCGAGCTACCTTTCTGTTTTGTTTGAATGTCAACAGAAGTGACATTACCCAGCATAGCTTAGAGCGCCTTTAAGTTTATTTATATAGCGCATTTCATACACAGAGGTCATTCAATGTGCTTTACATAAACAAAGGCAAACAGTAATAGCAAATAATCATAGAAGGGCAATAGTCAAAGAATTGTTTAAAAAGTAAAAATCATAATAAAAAAGAAAACATAAAATACACAAGGTAAAATCATTATTATTATCATTATAATATATTATAATTATAATCATTATTTTTCAGATGTATAATTCCTCTATGATGGATTGTGCTCCTCAGTTGAATTGAACTACAATAACTTTCCAGTAGGCAAATTAGGGAGCATTTCAGAAGGAACTTTTTGCGCCTAATAATGATTAAGAGTATGACCTGATTAACTTACATAAATGGTTGCTTGGTGGCATCCCTGACTCCCTCCCATCCCTGCACAGGTTGGGGTGGGGCCAACCTGAGGGGTCCCACAGGTGGCTTAGCAAAGGGCACGCCCAGGTAGGAGTGCACCACTGTCGTCTTTCCCCTCACTCGCAAGTACTCGCCTCTGAGGGCTCCCAGCTTGGTGTGGATCAGTGGTCCTGTAGTTGTCCAGACCACGAGATAGAGGTGTTAACTCATATGGGCATACAGTAAATCCATTATTCTAAAGCACACACAAGTTAATTCACTATTGAATGCTGTGACAATAGATCTATTGCTGATGCTGAGGTTTCCTTCACTTCCTTTTCTTCTATAGCCAACAAGTCACCTGCAGATCGCTCTAAAAACATCCTCCATTGTAATAGATATTTAATTGTAGACCAGAGGTGTCTTCATAACTTAGGGTGGTGTTGGTGATTGCTATTGAAATGTTAAAACCGAATTGTCCACTGAAATCAGAACTTAAACAGCCTCTGAGTTCTTAATGGTGGGTAATGCTAAAAATTGTAACCTAAATTATTAATTGCACAATTTTCTTTTAAATAGATTAGATTCCCCATGCAAACTTTGAAATGAACAAACTGAACAAAAGTGTGTGTATTGCATATTGATATTGAAGTTTTGAAGAATCAGACGACAATACCGTTGCTTAAAGGCTTGTAGGCCTACATAATATTGATAATTTAAATGTAAAAATCACATAGGCCTATTATTTAGGAGGATTACGGAAAAAAGGGGTGAGGGTCTGTTTGTTTCAAATGAGCAGCCTTCCATATGATTTCGGGTCCTTCAGGTAGCCATCATTCCAAAAAAGATTGGAGACCCCTGTTCCATAGTCTACATAAAATGTATGGGTTTTATGCATAATAGAACCATATAGGTCCCATATAGGAGGATAATGATTCTGCATTGATTTGGAATCAGTAGGGAAGCGCGGGGCACAAAGTAACACTTTTTGGTTATGGCTAAATAATTCTAAAATCATTTGAGTTTCACTAGTTATACTTTTTCACAAGCAACATACATATCTCTGTTACACATATGCACTGGAAGTTTGTTTGTAGGAGCAACTGTTCTTTTACAATTCCACCGAGAGTGGCGATAGGTGAAATGTTACAACCTGCCCCATATGCGGGGTTAGTTGTAACACTCATCCCAAAGGCTTTTTTTAATTAAATTAATTCAATAAATGTATCTGAATGTGTATGATAGAATAGGATCTGACTATTTACGATACATAAGTCATGAACTAACAACAGACGTGTGTCGAAAATTGACTTTATTTTCTATACGGAGAAATAACATGAGAAATATGCGCCAATAGAAGCAAAGAGTCTAACCAAGGTCAATCCTGCCAAGAAAAGCCCTCAAACCTGAAAACACATGAGGCAAAATGCAAAACATCACAAAAACTAACTAAACTAACACTAATACGCGCATATTTTTGTATTGCAACATCATTGTACTGCATGAGTGGCTTAGTTGTAACAGCCATGGAGGTATTATATATAACTGGAGAGAGTGACTAAGTCCCGCCCTCCATACAAATGAATGGTGGAGGCTAGGCTAGTAAATCCGGCCAATTCATAGTCAACGCCATCTTGAACACTGGGGTTCGGATTCAGCGCCAGTCGGCTCTGACCATGCGCCAAGTTACAAAGCTGGAAATGACACATGGACCAACGTTGATTTTTATTGGATATTCTGTAAAAAGAGAGTCGTCCTCCAGTAAGAGGGTGGCGATAATGCACATAAAGTCCTTGCCTCATAACAAGAAGAAGAAAAAGTTGCTCGGGAACGCGCATGGAGTCCGAGTGGAGTCGCCCTGAAGCGCAACTTAATTTCATTGGATAACACAGCGGCTCTAACTAAGAGCGGTCTGCCAGCTGTCCTGCTGCAAATATGCATTCGAACATGACGTGAAATATCCATAGTCGAACTATAAATAAACTATTCGTTAGTAGTATTAGTGCCAAGTGTAGTGCATTTTTACAGTCTATAATTAGTTTGTTTTTTATTTTATTGTTTGCCATCTTATAGCGGGTGCTCTAAACGTATTCTAGCGTTGGCCCATGACCAAATCAAGTCAATAATAGCCAGTAGCCACAATAATGACTAGAGCCAGAGCCCTCAATAGCCACCCTGTTTTGAAAATAATATTGAAGATATTCAATATTATTGAAGATAGTATTGAAGATAACGCACAGAACGGTCAGCCTGAGTGGACAATTACGTCCCCAACTCATCTAAAATGTGGTGTCTTTACTTTGAGTTGTACACCGCAGATGGTAAAGTAACGGTTAAAGAGAATGTTGTCTGCGGACTGCAAAAAACAGTTTACTTACGCATCCACGACATCCAATCTTCGCGCTCACCTGTGGAGTTACCATCCAAATGAGGCAGCGGTGTCAGAGGCACAGTCCAACATCGTATTGCATTTCCGTAAATCCTAAATTATGTCCATGGTCTGCTATTTACTTAGGCTGCAAAGCACAGGTATTTATTTGAGGTAGGCTTATTCGAGGCAGACCTTTATTTCTTACATTGTACGTTATTGTGAGACATGCGTTTTGTTTGGAGCGGCATACCAGGCTATCAAATGCAGACGATTTTCGGTTTTGGTATGGGACTTAATTTACTTTTTGTTATATAGCTAAATGTTGAGGCTGATGGGCATTTAAATCTAGAGGGTATTTGATGATCACTGTAAAGTTTCGTGTAGTTGAAAAAGTGTTGGAATTTCCAGCTGTTTATTGCGAGACAAGGCCTTTTTCATTCATTGAACGTGCGCTGTGCTCTAATGGAAACCTTATTTCATAGCGAAGTAGCCTAAATTGAGTTTTTTTTTAATTATGCATGGTTTACTTTTTATTAAATTCGTAGGCTGGAATGCCTCGCGGCAATAATTGTGTTTAAATGTAGTAGCCTAGTGCTTCAGCCTCTGGCAAGCTCCAAAGGGGGCGGCTATAGGTTGAGAGCAACGTGTTGGAGACCCATGGTGTAACGAGACAAGGTCTTTATGCCGCTGTTGTGTAATTTATTGTCTTTAATCATGTTTAGGCTACGTTTGTTCGGGACAAACAACAACGAAACAAGATCAATACAATTTTCTTTTAGTAGCCCCGCGCTCACCTAGGTCACACATCACATCTTCATACTTCATTTGTTCTCAAAAGGCAACGTTTCAATGTCAACAGATGATACTTAAAAACAGTTTCCCGTACAGTGTGCAGACCTTCTCCTTCTCTCATACTGTATATACACTTCCATCCATTCTTTTTCTCTTTTAGGCTTAAATGAATGTGGCATGTTAGTCAGAGAAAGCAACACAATCTTGTTGTGGGGCCGTAATAAGCAGTTGCATTTTCAAAACAGATGCGATCAGAATTTCCTACCGTTTATTTTTTTTCTCCAACTTCCAGGCCACACTTACCATCATGAGCGGTCGATGAACTTGTATATACAACACTTGCAGAGAAAAGTAGTAGTAAGACGCTTTTCATCATGGTAACTAGCCTCCCAAGCGTCAATGCACTGCAGTCGACTACGGTCGTACTGTAAGTGTGCTCGCCTAGGAAGTGGAAACATGAATAGTGATCCGCCCTTTACTCTTTAACCTACATAACAGTGCATTCAACTGTTGGAAAAATTCGACGTGCAGTCATAGTGAATAAGGTTAAAACACCAATCGAAATCCCTTCAGTCCGATATGCGTCCGTTGGATTGCGGATTGGTCAAGTTCTCAAGCCAATTTGCGCACCACCTTTTTATTTACAACCACTGTCACTAACTGTAGCCTAGCCTATAACCTAAAAAAGCTTGTTGTATTCTACAAGCCTACGAATAACAGTTGCACTATTAGCTACATCAAAAGTTTTCAACCTGTTTACTTTCATTCATTTGTTTAGTCTTTTATTAATAGACTGAATCACTGAAATCTATAATAACTACACTAGAACAGTTACACTTTCATGTGACAGGCCTATCAAAATTGTCATTACAATATAAAAGCAAACCTGTAGGCCTAAAAGCGGTTCATGTATGATATTTTATGTGCTAGTATACCTCTCATAGGGAGCATAAGATATACAAAAATATGTTAATATATTGATTTATCATTAATCCAGTGGTTATGATTAGAAGTCCACAACTTGTTGTCAATATGTTTCAAGAAACTGTTTATCAACTATACAGCTGTTTAATTCTCAATAACATCACAAAATATTTTTGTATATGTAAGGCAGTGTATTTGTAGCGCCACTAGGTGTCACTGCAGGACCATGTATTATTTATATTTTCGTTAGTTTAACTCTAATTGTTCCTTTTGATACACCATAGGGTTGATGCGTGTTTAGCCTAGAACGCCATCTTTTCTTTAGGTAAGTCACGTTATTTTCATGAGTTTATAAAATAGAAATTATCTTGGGTAATACTACGTAGAAAGTTCGTTTTGTTGAGCTATTGTTTATACCTAGTTATTGAAGACTTAAATGCTGAGTCATTTTGAGAAAAAGCACTTTTTATTTTCGTTATAAGATCGAGTGTAATGTGGCCACTAATACAGTGCTAAGCTATGTGTTACTGTGCTAGTTAGTGTTTTGGTATGCATTAGCACTTGAATGTAATATGGGGATTAACATTTGAATGTACAACTGAAGTGCATTAGGATTTTTTCATACTGGTTATAAATGGAGTATATGCCATCAACCTTATAGATGCTATTTATGAAGCCCAGTAAACTACGGTCTGCCACAATTCCGAACCCTTCTGTGTCCGTGTCTCCCTTCATACCGGATGCACCCTCACGTTCACAATAATAACACAACGCAGAGTAGCAGTGGAGGTGCTGGAAGCCGGCGGCGTGCGCAGATGGAGAGCTAGAGGGTTACATCTTTGGTGCCGTGACCCGGATTGTGGCACTTCAAGACCCAAGCGGGCGAAAATTCTACAGCCAGGCCTGTGTTTTGAATGCTGAACTGTATCACCTTAAATGAGCGGACTGACATTCTCAACTGGATTTGTGATTCTGGGTATTACATTCATCATCGTCACTATATCCTTTACAGACTGTTTTGAATTTTGATTGTTTGACTGTTGCTATTGGAGGAATTTTCAATGATGTCAAATGTATTTGACTGTTAGTTAAATTATATTAGGGAATATTTTTGAATAATAAGGTTTTGGTGATTTATGTGATTATTGTGCATATAATTGATGTCCAGAGAAATACTCAGGTCGAAATTTAAGTTTGAACTGACATCCTTTTCAGTTATGTTTTTTTGCTAAACTGCATAATTCACTATTAGGCTTATTCGATCTACGTAATAATCAGGTAATAACGTTCGCAGCGGCCATTTTGTTGATATAGAAAATGCATAGGTGGGTCTATTTAATGCAGCTGTCAATTGACAAGCGCGACAGCGCCGGTATGATCGCTGTATGGCTATTTATTTATTTGTACAAAATTTAACGTGATGGTAGGCCTATGTTGCAATAGGCTTAGGCTACAGGGCAGGCCCTTCTAACAACAGCAATACAGGCCGTTCTAAAAACAGCAAATAGCCCTAGAGTCACTGTCTTCCTGTTTTAATATTTTCCCGTAAAATATCCCATATTTTATTACTTTCGTAACATTAGCCCCATCGGACTTGGCCGTCTCTGTACTGTTGTCCTGTACCCCCTGCCCTTCCAGCGAAAATATGTTTTTAAAGCATCGTTTTGCTTGCCTGAAGGCGACAGAGTGATCAGAACAGTGTGGGAGAGAGCACGATTTGACGCCAATCTCATTCGACCTAGCTTAGCTTCACACCTCGTTTAATTAGTGCAGCAGTTTTGTAGTAGGTCTACGAATTCTTGCTCTCAGCAGAGGGATAGCAACAGAAAGACGAATGTTGAAATTTAACCCGGAAAATCTCCCTTATATTCGTTGCTCAATGTTGACATGGTCCGAAAACGAGAAAAGAATGAGACTGAGAAGTAGTCAGCGCAGGAGAGACTTGTGGCTCCGCTCCGCTGGGGCGTCCAGCCTCCAACCACCCGCAGGGCCTGCAGAAGGCGGAACCCTACCGCCCCTGGAACGACATACGCCACCACCCGCAATGCATGCGCCCGATGCTGACCAGTACTACACTCCAGCCCATGCAGCAAGACAGCCAGGCTCTGGAGCTTCAGGGCAGGTACCACCACTTCGCTTTGACACTAGCCCAGACCTAAAACAAGGCTACCAGGCAAACAGGTTGGTGGACACCTCTGTTCCCAAACACGGTGGACATGGGCCTGTAGCTGCCCTGCCTCAACAGAGCTCCCCACAACATGTCTTTATAGGAATGCCAGCTGTCCAGCAGCCTGCCATGACTTACCCAGTTACCACCCCCTATCCATCCCAGCCTCTTAGGCCTAGTCCCCAGGTCTATTCAAGCTATACACATTCCACCCCTGTCCCCCACATGCCCATACCAAATTTTCAGACACCACCAGCGGCAAACTTTACAAGTAGGCCCGCTGTTGCTGGGCAGACCCCCCAAGTGCATTTTTCTGATGACCCATTTCCCAGTGCTCAGGATCCAGGCTATAGTGGAGCCACATCAGTGCCTTTATCGGTTGCCAATGGAGTACCCCATACTACCGCAGACAGCCCTCACGTAGCATTTCCTGATCCAGTTCCTGAATTGCTGCATCCACAGACCTCAGTTCCAGGTCCCCACCTGAACAGGTATGCGGGTGTTCTTTCTCAAGCAGCCCCTCCACCCACCTCTTCTAGCCTGCATATGTTCACCCACCCATATGTGGCACAATCTCAGACTCCTGTTCGAGCCAGCCCAAGCCTTCCAATGACAGCCTATGGTGGTTTCATGCAAACTCATCAGGTAAAAAATGTTCAGGTCTTCACTGGAAATCCAGACTGTAAGATACTGGTGGAGGACTGGATTCGTGACATGCAGTACCTTCTCGAGGCGATAGAGCTCCCCACACACCTTCGTTTTTCCACAGTGGTGCGACACCTAAGTGGAGAAGCTAGAAAGCTGATCCTTAATCTACCTCCCCATGACCAGACCCCAGAGAAAGCATTCAAGGAATTAAGGTCAGAGTACAGTGACACACGGGGCTCCTTAGACCCATTAGCAGACTTTTACGAGCGGAGCCAGAATTCAGGAGAGTCCGCCTGCTCTTACGCTATAGCACTGGAGGCGAAATTGCGAGCGGTGGAGGAGAAACAAAGGGGAGGTAAGCCTTTCCTTGATCGAGATGGCAAACTTACCCGGCAGTTCATGAGGGGCCTTACCGATGAAGACGTGTATATGCGAATCGCACCAATGACACCCAGGCTCTTGAGCTTCCGTGAGCTGCAGGCTGAACTACGAAACCTAGCTAGGGAAAACAAAAAGTTCCAGCCCCAAAACAAAGTGAAAAAAACATATGCACAGGTACATGTAACCTCAGAGGGTGGTGGAAATGTGAAAACAGAGAAGGCAAAGCACACATCTGAATTATCAGAGCTGACTGAGATGGTCAAGAGATTAGCCCTCAATCAGGAGGAACAAATGGCCAAGTTGTCCCACCTAGAGTTGAGAATCACTGCTCCACCACTTATCTCCTCACCAACGGTCCAGCCATCACTGGGAAAGGCAAACCAAAGCTTTACCTGTTACCGGTGTGGAAAGTTAGGACACACAGCCCGAGTTTGCAGAGCACTGTTTCCAGTTCCCAGCCCAGCTGAAGCCTCCCAGACCCCTGCTGAGAGGCACACACCCCCTTCCGCTCAATCTTTAAACGCTTAAAGCCCATGGTAGCTGGGGCAACCATGGGCATGCAGCAAGGGCCCCACCCACCGGTAAATCAGATTAATACTGATGGAGATGAAACACCCCTAGTGGGTCCCAGGAATGAAGGAGTGGTGGAAGTCAATGGCAAGGAGTGCAGAGCTCTCATTGATTCTGGCTCCCAGATAACTAGTGTCACTCACAGCTACTGGTGAGGCCACCCTGTCCTGCACAAGCAGAAACTACGCTCTTCTAAAATACCCATTGAGGGTGCAGCAGGTCAGACCGTGCCCTATCACGGTGTCCTGCACGTGGACCTGAAAGTTCTTGGGAAAGAGTATAAGGCTGTGCCTACCTTCGTCGTTCCTGATTCTGACTATCGCTCCTCAGTCCCCCTGCTGGTGGGAACCAATGTCATTCGAGCCTCCCATTGCCATCTTCGAGAAGCATATGGCCAGCCGTTTCTGCATCAGGTCAAAAAGGAACATCCTGAATGGTATACGGCTTTACTGAAGGTGGGGAGCGCTGAGCAAAGTGAAATGCATGACGTTGTAGGTCCTGCTGTTTACACCGGCCGTAAGATACATATCCCTGGTGGAAAAGAGATGGATTTAAGGTGTAAAATTAAAGCTGGCCCTCGAAGGAAGACCTACACCGCCCTGATAGAAGGCCATGCCTCCTTGCAGCTCCCCCAAGATCTCTTGGTCGCCAAAGTCCTTGTGGATGTAAAAAGGGGCTGTACTCCAGTCAGGGTGATGAATCTTTCCCAACGTGGCATTACAATTAAACCACAGACATGTCTGGCCAATGCTGTTCTCGTTAACAATGTGGTGGAGTTCTCTGCCAAAAAGCAGGGTGAAGCTGGGAAGAAAGAGGCATGTCTCAGTCTGGACCAAGTGGTGGCTAGTTGTAGTGTTGACCTAAGTGCAGCGGCAGTGGAAGACGAGAACCAGCGTGCTCTTCTCAAGGAGCTGCTGGACAATAACGCATGTGTGTTCTCTCAGACTCCCCTGGATTATGGTCACACAACAACCATACAGCATGAGATTCCTCTGGTCGACTCGAGGCCCTTTCGACTGCCATATCGCAAGATAGCCCCTTCCCAGTGGCAAGACGTGAGGCAGTTGTTGACAGAGATGGAGGCAGCAGGAGTCATCCGCCCTAGTAAGAGTCCGTATGCCTCTCCAGTGGTCGTTGTGACCAAGAAAGATGGGTCACTAAGACTCTGCATCGACTACAGGAAACTGAACTCCTGCAGCACCAGAGATGCGTTTCCCCTGCCGAGAATAGAGGAGGCTCTAGAGGCTTTAGGGCAAGCAAAGTACTTTTCTACCCTCGACCTTACGTCTGGTTATTGGCAGGTGGAAGTCGCGGAACATGACAAGCACAAGACAGCATTCAGTACCCCCATGGGGCTGTTTGAGGCCAACAGAATGCCTTTTGGGTTGCAGAATGCGCCCTCCACCTTTCAAAGGCTTATGACCTGCTGTTTTGGGGACTTGAATTTCACCCATCTCCTTATTTATCTGGACGATATAATTATTTTCTCTAAGTCCTTTAATGAACATTTAGAAAGACTGCAACTGGTGTTTGACAGGCTTCGGGAACATGGCTTGAAGCTGAAGCCCTCCAAGTGCCAACTTGTGAGGAAGGAAATCCAGTACTTGGGTCACTTGGTGTCTGCAGAGGGGATCAGGACGGACCCAGAGAAGATCAGCAGGGTTAAGGACTGGGTGAGGCCCACTAATCGGAAGGAAGTCCTTCAGTTTTTAGGATTCGCGGGCTATTATAGGCGGTATGTGAAAGGCTACTCCAGTATGGCTGCCCCTTTATACCGTCTTACCTCGGGTGACCCTAGAAAGAAGAAGAGAGGGGCCCAGAAAAGACCAGGCCCTGACCAACCCTTTTTATGGACGACTGAATGCGAGGAGGCCTTTCAGTCGTTAAAAGAAAAGTTGGTAGATGCACCAGTGCTAGGCTATCCAGACTACAGTTTGCCTTTCCTGCTGCAGACTGATGCGTCAGGAGAGGGGCTCGGCGCTGTGTTGGCACAGATCCAAGGAGGAATGGAAAGGGTTATTGCATACGCCAGCAGAGGCTTGAGCCCACCTGAGACGAGGTATCCTGCACACAAGCTTGAGTTCCTCGCTCTTAAGTGGGCCGCCTGCGACAAGTTCCATGACCATCTCTATGGACGCAAGTTCTCTGTTCTGATGGACAATAATCCCTTAAAGTATGTGATGACCACAGCCAAACTCGACGCCACCTGCCAGCGGTGGGTTTCTCATCTGTCCATATTTGACTTTGACATCCAGTATCGGAGGGGACAGGACAATTCCAATGCCGATGCACTCTCACGCATGTCCAATCAGGAGGTGTCGGAGGCCCTACAAACCTGCCCTCAGCAAGTCAGAGAGAGTGGACAGATACAGGATGAGACGCAAACCACCCAGGAAGCCGAGGAGGCCTCAGGGGAGAGCACGGCTGTCATGGAGGAGTCTGAAAGTGACCAGCTGCTGGTGACCATATGGAGATGTGGGGATGGAGGCACTGCCTGCTATGACCACACAGGAGATTCGGGCAGGGCAAAAGGAAGACCCAGTCATCAGCCCCATCTTACACTACAGGAGCAGGAACCAAAAGCCGAGCCGTAGTGAGAGGATGGAAGTGGGCGTGAATGGGGGCCTTCTTTTAAAAGAGTGGAGGAGGTTAGTGGTGAGGAAAGGCATCATATACCGCCGTGTCAGAGACTGTCATAGAGGGTTGGTGGAGCAGTTAATACTGCCTGAGAGGTTTCGTGCAGCTGTCAAAACAGCTCTCCATGACGATTCAGGGCATTTAGGATTTGAGCGAACACTGCAGCTGATAAGAGAGAGATTTTACTGGCCAAGATTGTTTCAGGAGATCAAAGCCTGGTGCGAACAGTGTGAGAGATGCTGCCTTAGAAAGACCCCCACAACCAATGTCAGGGCTCCCCTTGTCAGTATCCATACCAGTGCCCCCATGGAACTGGTTTGTGTGGACTTTTTGTCACTAGAAAAGTCAAAAGGTGGTATAGAGAATGTGCTCATTGTTACTGACCACTTTTCTCGTTACGCACAGGCCTACCCCACCAAGGACCAAAAGGCGGGCACAGTGGCTCGGGTACTGTGGAAGAATTTCTTCTGTCGGTTTGGCTTCCCTGCCAAATGACATGCCGATCAAGGACGCAATTTTGAGAGTGCGATTGTAAAGGAATTGTGTAAGTGCATTGGCATCACTAAAACACACACAACGCCCTACCACCCCCAGGGTAACGGGACCACCGAAAGGTTCAACCGTACCCTGATGAACATGCTGGGAACACTACAGCCGCACTTGAAGCCCCGGTGGCATGAGCATGTTGATGCCATGACACATGCCTATAACTGCTCACAACATGAGTCCACGGGATACAGCCCATACTACCTAATGTTCGGTAGACACCCCAGGCTCCCAGTGGACCTAGTCTTTGGGTCCCCTACCACCAGCGAGGCATGTGAATACAGTGAGTATGTTCAGACTCTCTGTCGCAGGCCTATGCCCTGGCTAATCAGAAGTCTCAGCAGGCGAAGGAACAACAGAAAAAGTATCACGACCGAAATGCCAGGAGTGAAGACTTTAGTGCGGGAGATAGAGTCTTAGTTAAAGTTTGTCATGTGGAGGGGAGGCAGAAACTGGGAGATCGATGGGAGGCACGTCCGTATGTAGTGGTAAAGAAGCAACCCGGCTTGCCTGTGTACGTTGTGCGACCAGAAAACGGAGGAGCAGAGAGAGTGGTTGACCGGAACCTCCTTACTCAGTGCATGTTTCTTCCGGTCGAGCAAGAGGCTGGAGTTGCCATGGAAGAAAGCCAGTCAGATAGCGAGATGAAGCAGATATTGAGTTGGGCACAGAAGAGGAAACCGAGGGTGAGAGTACCGAGGACATGGTGGAAAGAGTTATGCCTGAAACAGTAAATGGAGAAGAGGAACACGTGGGTACAGAGGAGGCTGATGTGGGGACAGAAGACATGAATGGAAGAGAGGAAGTGCTTGTGACTGGTGGTGCCACCTCCACTCAAGGAATCGTCATCCCCCCGTAAAACTCACCTTCGAGTCCCATGTCATGGAGCTAGAAAATGACCAGCAAAAGATAGAAAGAGGAAGAAAGTTGTGGCTTAGGGCCAAAGCAAAAAGAGCTGCAGGACATTTGTAGAGCCATAATGAATGCACCTTGATAACAGTCATTTGCACACACTTCATATCACACATGCATTCACAACATGTTTATTGTTTTCATTTTCTTAGATAATGCTGTAAAGGTGTTTTTGGGTTGATCTGATGGCTGGGACGCCATCAATTAAAGAAGGGGTGGATGTAAGGCAGTGTATTTGTAGCGCCACTAGGTGTCACTGCAGGACCATGTATTATTTATATTTTCGTTAGTTTAACTCTAATTGTTCCTTTTGATACACCGTAGGGTTGATGCGTGTTTAGCCTAGAACGCCATCTTTTCTTTAGTATATGCCATCAACCTTATAGGTAAGTCACGTTATTTTCATGAGTTTATAAAATAGAAATTATCTTGGGTAATACTACGTAGAAAGTTCGTTTTGTTGAGCTATTGTTTATACCTAGTTATTGAAGACTTAAATGCTTAAATGAGTCATTTTGAGAAAAAGCACTTTTTATTTTCGTTATAAGATCGAGTGTAATGTGGCCACTAATACAGTGCTAAGCTATGTGTTACTGTGCTAGTTAGTGTTTTGGTATGCGTTAGCACTTGAATGTAATATGGGGATTAACATTTGAATGTACAACTGAAGTGCATTAGGATTTTTTCATACTGGTTATAAATGGAGTATATGCCATCAACCTTATAGATGCTGTTTATGAAGCCCAGTAAACTACGGTCTGCCACAATCCCGGACCCTTCTGTGTCCGTGTCTCCCTTCATACCGGATGCACCCTCACGTTCACAATAATAACACAACGCAGAGTAGCAGTGGAGGTGCTGGAAGCCGGCGGCGTGCGCGGATGGAGAGCTAGAGGGTTACATATATGATAGGTCTATTGTCTGAATATACAGAATGTAACTCCTTTAAAAACATATATCTTCATTAAATCATTCATCAGACACTGAAGACTAATGGAAGCATTAGTTTAATGTGAGGAGAGAGGGGATCTGAGGCTCAGCCTTCTACAGCTCATCACAGCGCTGCTGCTTCTGCTGTTGTATCTCCTGGATCTTCTTGGGGATCTGAGGCTCAGCCTTCTACAGCTCATCACTGCACTGCTGCTTCTGCTGTTGTATCTCCTGGATCTTCTTGGGGATCTGAGGTTCAGCCTTCTACAGCTCATCACTGGGCTGCTTCTTCTTCTCCTGGATCTTCTTGGGAAGAGTCTCCGTCATGAAGGTGAAGCGGTTGGCCCTCAGGTGGCTTCCCACCTGCTGCTTCAGCCCGATCCCCAAGTACTCTTCCCCAGCACCGTACATCGGCCAGTGGGTCAACCCAGGACCATTGGGAGATCTGAAAAAGGACAACACACACACACACACACACACGTACCACATTAAGCATATATTAAAGCAGGGAATACACATATACACACACATCTAGGACTTTAAGCACTTAAAAGGGAAGGTAACATTATGCCAAGTCACTGATAGCGTCACACAGTCATTCTGCAAGTTAGCTAAAAGTAATGTTTCCCACAGTTTCTGACTAGGAAAAGGTAGACAGATTTTCAGTTAAAGGTGCTGTTATAGCAATATCTGTCATATTGCTTGTTTTAAACTCACAAAAGCACATTGAATATTGTTAAATGTAATTATTATACGACTCTTCAGAATGCAGCAGGGGGGTGAGGCCCGCCGGCCAACTTTAAAAACCCAATGTGGCCCTTGAGCCAAAAAGTTTGCCCACCCCTGTTCTAGGCTGTATGGTTCTCGAGATATTCACAGAAAACTATGTCCAGCCATCCTTAGGCCGATTTGGTGTACAGTAGTGATGCATGGGTCGGGGTGTTTTATAACTTGCTCCCGCCCAACCCATTTTGGAGATCCAATCCGCCCCGCCGGAACCGACAACATATATGCGTTTAACATCGACCCGAACCCGACCCGCAAATTACTAATTTTAAGTAAGTAGGCTAGGTAAGTGGTTGCATCAATATCATGTAGCCATGACAATGTTACTTTACTTCACAAGACATTCATGTACAGTAGGCTAGCAAATAAATAAATGCAGGACTTAAAATCTGGACTTAAAAACAAAGTAGCCTAAGACAACCCTTCATCTCTCTTTCTCTCTCTCTCTCTCTCCCTCCCTCGTATTAATAAAAAGACCGGGATGATTTTGGCTGCACAATATTAAGCCATGCTATACACTAATTAAACTAAACCTAATTAGCCTACAGGCTGTGGAGTGTAAAAAAAAAAACATGCTTGTAAATCAGGCTTGTGCAAAATTCCGAATTTTAGAATGGGTCTCCATTGAATTAATGAATTGGAATTTGAATTGAATCGGCTCCGCCCCACCGGAAGTTGAATTTGAATTTGAATTGGAATGGCAGTGTAGTAAAAATTATTTGTAAGAACATACTGTATACAAATGTGACTAACTTCATCAGTCTGTCTGCCTCATATTTTGCATTAACTGATGATTGTGCCTGGTGAAGACACGCCTCGACCATTTGCAAATCAAGTCTTTTGTCATGTACAACGGCCCAGCTTTTGTCTTATGCCAGACTTCACCATAGGTGGTCGGCACCAATTAAGCATGCATATGTCCAGGGCGTGTCTGAACTTTTCCACTGGAGCAGACAAAGAACCTGCTAACAGAATAAAAGGCAGTGCCTTACGACAATCGGGAGGTGACTTGAGGCAACTTGTTTCATGTTTCTCCTCCAAGCCGGCTTGTAATAAACCTGGGAACGTTTCCCTTTCTTAACACATCTCAGTTCGGTTTTGCTTCCACGTCATTTGTAATTCTCAACACAGCAGGAAGTGGAATAAAATTCATGGCAATTCAAAGCAATTCCACAGTCACACAACAGAAAGAATGTGTTGAATCTCACATACATTCAGTTTTGGGAAGGTTACTTTGAAAATGTAATTTGTTAGTGTTTTAAGTTATAAGTTGTGTGTTTGATGCGATCATAACTGACATATACTGTGAAGCTTAATTTTTAAACACACCGTTTGCTTACATCAGGTGTTTTATGAAATAGAAGCTAATTTAGGCTATCATTTGGATAATTACAAAACAACAGTTTAAGTTTATTATATGGATAGGCGTTGTCCCCTCCAATGGGAGGAGAGAGGAACAGAAGAGGGGAAATCTCACTTTCGCCTACCGCAAACGCACATGAATATGTTAACCCATAGCGTTGTTATCTAGCGAATTTGACCCGACCCACCTCCAACCCGCAATCACCTGTAAATCTCACCCACACCCACCCGACCCGCGGGTGCCCTCAGGTCGTAAGCCCGCAACACTAGTGTACAGTCACTAAATATTAATTTATTGTATGGCCTCCCATGCAGGGAAATCCACAAAACTTGGCATGCCTTCAGAGGGTGTTATAATGATCCTGCACTTCAAATTTTGTGTAGTTTTGAACATGTCAGCCAGAGACACCTGCGATTACAACGCCTCAGTTTTACTTTTTCATTTTTAACTAGGTGGCGCTATACCTCAAATGACTGGATATGGGATGGGTTGACATGGACCCTTGAGACCAACATACGAAAAACGTTAGTCATCCTAGACCCTACGGTTCTTGAGATATTCACAGAAAACTGTGTCCGGCCTACCCTCCTTTCGGGTGGGCCTACCCTACCCTCGGCGGGTGGGCAATGGATCAAAACGAAAAAAATATGGTTCTGTGTCATCCTTGTGGGGCTACATGTCCACCAAGTTTTGTGCAGCCCTGTCTTTCAGTGTCCGGGGAATTGTTGACACAAGATTACTGAAGAAAAAACCTAAACCTATATCATCTGGACTACCCCTTTTTTAATGTTGTGTGTTGTACTCATTGTCATTTAATGTACTTGTATCTACATTTGCAAGCATTTGCAGTTTCATCATAATCTTGGCATCAGTTGTAGCCTAGAAATCTAGACGCACCCTAGCGGCAGCAAGTAATTTGAAGCCAGGGTAGTCTAGCAACTCTCCGTTGGCTTGCGAGCTGGAAAAATTAAGAGAGTTCCCAGACCCTACATCTTGATGTGGGTCTGGCTCGTCAGGCTACATCAGTTGGTCATACAGAGTGGCTTTTATTTCTTAAAGAAATATTTGATACATAAATATTTGACTGAAAATATTTTGCTGACATACCCAGTGCGAGCGAAGTTGCCCCAGTATGACATCACTGTCGTACAAAGCTCGTCTTCCTCCTCAGTGAACGAGCCTGATACAGCACAAAGAAGACCAAAAGTTTGTGTGAACGTTTTGAAGATGAACCTGAGACCAAACGGTCAAGCGGTATGTGGCAAGTGTCAGAATGAATATATCTTACCATTTATCTTGACATGGGCTTTCATGAAGCAGCCTCCAAAGACAAAGGCAAGTTCGTCTCCGTGGTCCACTTTGACAAAGCTTGGGCGCTTGTACGAAAGGAATCTTGGAGGATGCTGGAACTCATACATGTAAACAGGTGCACCAGAATCTGTAGACAATAATATGATGACATAAGGGTTTATGTGTGTGTGTGTGTGTGGGGGGGGGGGGGGTGCAGAGAGAGAGAGAGAGATCGGTCATATTCTCAGCAATACATGACTGAAGCCACTAGATGATGCCAATGAGATGCAACTATTCTTTGTCAAATCCTTCACTGATTATTTAAAGAAGCCCTATGCAGGTCTGGTTATTCCTTCGCTGTTTCTGGGTTTTCGCTAGCCTGGCGAGCCAGACCCACATTAAAATGTAGGGTCTGGGCACTCACCGTTCGCAGTGCTCAGTCCGAGGGGCGGGATAATCAGTTGTCTTTCAAATTCCCTCTGCACGCAATAGGACAGCGGCAGCGCTATGAGTCCCATGCGTTTCCCACCAGCGGAGCTAGTTGGCTAGTTCAAACGTTTGCCAACATAATAAAAGCTTAACTCGTGTCACACTGTTCGCCAGCAGCAACATCCATCTTATTTGTTTTCAAGTAGCAGGGAATTCAGGCCAAACCGTTGCAACTCTGCCATCAATCATTATGTTAAGCCCACCTAACGACTCTATACACGATTTCAATGGCCTGATTAAGTTTCGATTTCTGGAGCTCACAAGCCAACGGAGAGTTGCTAGACTAGCCCTGGCAGCAAATTAATTTGCTGCCGCTAGGGGCGCGTCTAGATTTCTAGGCTATAGTCTGAGCGAATTAGCCTAGAAAAGGGTCAAAGGTGGAAGTAAATACAACAAAAGCATATTTGGTATCATTTGAATCGTAATTTTCTGTAGATTAAGAATTTGTGGTGCCTACAGCGCAGATTTGTACCGAAAAAAAATATATAGGGCTTTGAATGGAGCATGGCACAATGATTTTTGGGCCAAAAACGTATGTTAGTACATCTTGATATTAGCTGATATCTCTTAAGCCAATTGAAAGATATTCATCAAACTTGGTCTACTTACCCACTACAAGTTGTCAAAGAGCTGGCCAGACAATTTAGGTCTTGAGGTCAAAGGTCAAGGTTACAAGGGGTCACACAACTCACATGCAGTATTTGTTCATATCTCCAAAGCAGACTGATGGATCTTCATTAACTCTAGTACATTTATTGTCTAGTTAGATGAACTTAGGGACTCAGGGCCATGGGGTCAAAGGTTAAGGTCAGTTGCATCCCCTGACATACAAGGTTATAGATGGTGGAGACATGCTAATCAACATGCCATGTTCAATTCAATTACTGTAAATATAGTGAACTTTTTTTTATGTTGCACAACATAGACTTGGTTGTTTTTGACATGGGGAGTCCCTATCTAAAAATAATTCAGTGGAAATGCATGGATTCCACTACTACTGGAAGAAACTGGAATCCATGCATTTCCACTGAATTATTTTTGGAATCTGATCCCTTATCATACCTGTTCATTCTTACTCGTCGCTCGACTTATCGTGTCTAAATTCAAGATGGCTGCAAACGCTAAACTTCGTGAAGATACTGTCTGTATAAATCGTCTTGTAAGTAAACTACCAGTGCTTTTTCAAAGTTCTCAATGTCTCGTTTTAAATGTCAGGGCCCTCGGAAGTCTACCAATGAAGTGTGGAGATACATTGAGCCTCGTAAATGGTGTAAAACAGTGATTTATTTGCATGGCTAGCCCGATGCCGAAGCACCACAATTGAAAAAGCTGTTGGTAGCATCGGCTAACTAGCGCCAGATTTTGGAGTGCAGGGGACAAGCCGAGATGGGCTATGAGACATACGTTCACACTCGGTATCATATTTCAATACACTTTAGGTCAATATCACACCGGAATTCTCCTTTAACCCTCTGCACAGCTTGGTATGTGTTGCATGGCCTAGGTTGCACTCTTACCTCTGTGAGCTTTTGATAGCTTGATGGCAGCCATATTGAAGACTATATCCGCAGCGAGTTCTGTAAATGCGTCCCTGTTTTTCAACATGTCCTCTCCATTCCCCAGATACTGTTCCAAAATGAAGTCAACGACGTCGCTGTCTACAAACTACAAAGACACATTTAAATTATTTCAGTTTCAATAAAAAACATTTTAGATAATAGACTTTCAAAGTCATAACCACTGCAGTTGCCTGATTTAGAGGTTCATGATGACAAAATAACAAAAATAATAATAAAATAATAATTTGGACAAAAGCGTCTGCCAAATCCCATAACCATAACCATGATGAGGCATACATAAAGGAGGAAGGGGGTGATCGTCTGTTTGGCAGTCTCTAGATCCATCCCATCTATCCAGCCAGGTGGCGCCATGCTCTTGAAGAATAAATGAACAAAAGGCATGTCAACAAAGACCATCTTCCTCTCCCAAGACAACAGTTATAATGCAAATTAGCAACACAGTGAATGATGAGCGTGTGCAAACTGTGTTACGTTTTGTTTTGTATGTGTTCGAAAAATATAATTGGCCACACTATCTACAGTAGGCCTATCAGACTCTACTCACCGCGGGCATTAACCATCCACATTCATCATTGGTAATGCCATTAATTAATGGCACTTTGCTGAATTCGTGAGATTTGAAAAGGTCCTTCACAGGTTTGGGTAAAAAATGTCCATCAACTGTCACCATGAATATGAATTCTTGACTCTGTGAAATTTGGAACATTATAACATTTTTTAGCAAAACCAATTTTTTGTGCATTCCGGCCAAGGCTTTTAGGTAACACAATGTAGCCTATCCATCTAACTGAGCCACGCTTAATATATTATTAATATTTAATTTACTGTAATATTCTTGTAATTATTGTGTTTACTTGGCTACATTGCTTTAATTCATGCTCTTCCAATGTTACTGTTATTGTTATTATAATGTTTCGGTCACCAGCTAGGCCACTGTTTAAAGTTTGCCACTTGATTCTCCCCATCGTTATGTAATCAGGAACGGTTTTATTATATGATTTTTTATGTGAAGCATATGTTGTTTTGTAGGCTTGATGCATATGTTGCATAGAAACATCAACAACTGTTCTACTGTTCCTTCTCTGTGAAGTAGGCTAGGCCTCTCTTACGGATTATTTATCTTCTCTTTCTAATAAAAAGACAGGCAGAATGCAAACAGTGCATTTCCCCACTATAACCTAATTGGCTATTATGCATTATATAGCAGATTGAAAAGTAAAACCACAATGAGCCTGTATCCTTAGATCAGTACGATAGTCGTGGTTATACATTATGTAGCCTAATATTCAGAATATATTCTAATAGTCCTGTTGATTCGTGAAATCAACCAGCACGACATGACATCAATGGTTTTTATTTTTGCCTCTATAAGAGTAAAGGGCCATAATGTCTCACCCTTGCAATCTTCAAAATGTCCTCAGTTGACATCTGCATGACACAGTCCACAATCTCGTAAGGCTTGGTGCCAGCACAGTTTGATGCGTTGGCCACCATCTACAATAAAAAGCAAGCAGAGAGATCATGTGACCACCCAACACCTCAGTATCATAATGCAAAACAAGGTGCAGATGTTGGAAGGTAATCACCATGGCTACGGCCAAAGGCTCTGAGGTGACGAGGGGATCCGAGGCTGCAGTGCCACTTTCAGCAATGGCTCGATGGAACAGCCCAGAGCTCAAGGGTGAAAGAACCTATGAGGAGCAATGCACTGACAAATTAAATATTGTCAATGCTAAACAGTAGTATATAGAAAGTGAAACCTTTCTTAGACAATGGTTGGGAGTAGGATTCAGGTTTTCATGGCAAACACACAGCATCTTAGCTCAGAAGCCCACCTGCAGTGACACGCTCGCCCCCCCTGCAGACTCTCCAAATATGGTGACAGACGAGGGGTCCCCTCCAAAGCTCTGGATGTTCTCCTGGACCCACTGCAGTGCAGCCACCTGGTCCAAGAGTCCCCAGTTTCCAGGGGCGCTATCATCCCCAGTGCTTGGTAGCAGACAAAACAAGAAACTGTGCTGTCACTTTAGCTGTGCTATTCCATACACAGAATCATCACCAGAATGAAGTGTAAACAAAAAGCAAGTGTAAACATAAAAGTGGTGTTGTTGTGAAGAAAACTATTTTCATTATACAAGTAAGGCTGCTAAATAGACAATATTGTACCAAGAGTTGTTAGTTCTGTTAATTTACTGACTAAGGACCATGTAAAGGACCATGACACTGACTACAGGCTCACCTGAAGAGGCCAAGCATTCCCAATCTGTACTGAATCAGCACCACCACCACATTCTGATAGGCTGCCAGGACAGATCCATCATAAAAGGAGGCGGAGCCCATGTAAAACCCTCCCCCATGGATCCACACCATGACCTGGATGACAGCAGCACATGACCTTAGACAAACACTGAGGACCATGACCAGTCATGGCAATGAATTGAAATGTAGTTGCAACAATGAATTGATTACATAACTGAACAAAACTTCTAAAACACAGATTAATGCAACCACTTATACTGTCATTCTATCTAACTCACTGGTAACTTAGCATCTTCAGAAGGTTTGGCAGGAGTGTAAACATTGAGATAGAGGCAATCCTCAGACACCTCAGGAATCTCCATAATCATGCCAACCAATTCCGACACATTTAAAGACATCTGTCGATCTTGTATACACCTGAGAACAATTCAGACATTAGACTGCCCTCACTCATATTGGGTGATTGTGGACACACAGTAGAAGTATTTGGGGGTTCTTATAGACAATAAACTGGATTGGAGGTACAACACTGAGGCTGTATACAAGAAGGGTCAGAGCAGACTCTATTTCTTGAGAAAGCTTAGGTCATTTAATGTGTGCAGCAAAATGTTGCAGATGTTTTATCAGAATGTTGTTGCAAGTGCAATTTTCTTTTCTGCCATCTATTGGGGGAGTAGCATTACAGCCAGGGACACTAAGAAACTGAATGAAATCATAAGGAAGGCTGGCTTTGTGTTGGGGACAGCTCTAGAGCCCCTGGAGTTAGTGGTGGAGGGAAGGATGCTGTACAAACTGTCAAATATATTGGACAATACCTCTCACATCCACTACACAACTTACTGGTCAAACAAAAAAGTGTTTTTTTAGTTAGGAGGCTACACCAACTAAGCTGTAAGAAGGACAGATACAGAAAGACTTTTTGACCCACTGCAATAGCACTTTATAATGACTCCCCCTGAACGGAGAGAGAGAAATAATATTTTTTGAATAATTTATGTATCTATGTATGTATGTATGTGTGTATTTGTGAATTCTGTGTTTGTCTGTGCTGCTGGAACACTGTAATTTCCCTTTGGGGATGGACAAAGAATATCTATCTATCTGTCTATCTATCTATCTATCTATCATTAAAGGCGCAGTCAGTGATTGTGCATGGCGTTGCATTCGTTTAACAGTCATGTGACACGTGAATGTTAGCACACCCATACTAAAGTTGACTAAAAAGAGGAATAAAAAATCATATTTTAGAAATTGATCTTAATGCCTTAATTAAAACCTTTAAGGACACCAATTTTCTTTGTGAATGAATAACGCATCGTAAATAAATAAATGTTCTTCCTTAAAATACAGGGGGCATAAGTAAGCACACCCCTATGTTAAATTCCCATAGAGGCAGGCAGATTTTTATTTTTAAAGGCCAGTTATTTAATGGATCAAGGTGCATCCTGATAAAGTTATCTTGGCCTTTGGAATTAAAATAGCCCCACATCATCACATAATCTTCACTATACCTAGAGATTGGCATGGGGTACTTTCTATAAGATCATCTCTCAAATCAAATCAAACCAGCTATTAGGCTAACTGAAATAAAACCATGCCAATCTCTGGGTATGGTGAAGGGTATGTTATGATGTGGGACTATTTTAATTCCAAAGGTTTTTTTTAAATTAAATTCCAGTTTTTGAAGCCTGGGCTGCCTACAGACACCGGATTTTTTTTTTTTTTACTGACTCGGTGGGCAGCTAGCAGACCCTGGAGTTGTTTGCTGAATGTAACAAAAATGATATGGCCTTGAAATTGCTTACTGCGCATTTAAAGGGGAATTCCAGCGATTTTTCACATAGATCTCCGTTAGGGTGGTTCACAAAATTAATTTTCACCAAATTTTGCCAAATCGCTTTTTGCCTGGTTTCAATTGGCATTGTAAGCATCTGTACCAAAAATGGAGTCAATTGCTGCACATAAGGGGTGGCACACTTTTTCACAATGTTGACACACACAGAATGCATCATGTATTGGCATGAGGCTTCCCTGGCAACACATGCTCCAAAGAATTATTTGCATTTGATCCAGAGTTTGCATCTGTATCCGGATAAAACCAGTGCAGATGCCGCATTGAAGAGCAATGGACGACATTTGTGGTATCATTTATGGTATGTGGTGTCGGAAGAACTCGTCACCCTGCCATTTTTTGATGCTCGCATTGACACTGAAGAAAAGGAGACATTGCTGAGAAATCTTCAAAGACGCCCTGGAAAGATGCTTGAAAGTCTTGTCAAGTCTTTCTTCCACAAGACAAGTACAGCTACTATCTCTAGCCTCGTCACTCGCCGCTCAATCCACTTCTTTGAGGTTCTTATGGTTGATGATGGTTGAAGTAACCCTGATGATGTGAGGTCCATTCTCACAGATGAGAATCTGCGTCAGAATGTTAATTCCTTGTAGGTCATCAATGACAGCGCAGAGAGAGGCATTGCCCTTATTAAACGCTGTCAACAATCTGTGCCAAACGAAGACCAAAAGCAATTTTTGCTCCATGTTATGCAAGGACACAGAGATAAAGGATCAAAGAGAACAAAGTCATCATACAGCGAATAGTGTTTGAACTGTTCTAATGTTCTTACTCATTTAGTATAAGTACAGGGAGAGATTATTAATGACCATACTTATCCTTTATATCATTCAAGTTTTTGGTTCTTGCGAAAGTTATGCATTCTTAGGTTGAGCAGTTGTGAAAAAGTGTGCCACCCTTTACTGGCGTCACTTTTTGATACAGATGTTCAAAATGTCAATAGGAACAGGGCAAAATGCGATCTAGCAAAATTTGGAAAACTTTTTTCAACATATTGTCAACCAACCTAATCTCTGTTTCTCGTGGTCACCGAGTAGGCCTACTGTCGGTACGAAAAAAACAAAGAAACAATCAGTTTTACCTAGCTCGAGTTGCTGCAGCCAACAGCTAAAGTAGCCAGGCAGCCCCCAACGTGTAGAGCTGTAGCGGCCTTGCTGCCAACAGTACTGACAGTGCTCTGTGACCTTGAGAAATGGAGATGTATGTGAAAATCGCCGGAATTCCCCTTTAATGCAAAACCCTAACAAAATCAAATTATTTAGCTTTGAGTATAACTGCAAATGTTACCTTTATCATATTACCATATTGTACATAAATGTAAGGGGTACAGCAATGGTGTACTCAAAGTGTTTACAAATGTGCTTCACATGAGCCTGCATTGACTTGCAGCCAGACATGGGCAGCATTTTAATTATTTAATTTTAATTATTAAAAAAAAAAATTTAATTAGTGCATTTTGTCATTAGTATTTTGCAGGATTGAAAAAAAAATCAAATGTACTTTGTAACAAAATAATTTGAGGGATTGTATTTAGAGTATTCCTTATATCGGGACACCTTACAGGATTTTATTCTGTTTGTCCCCCATGTTGCCAGTCATGCAAGTAGGCATAGGTATGCATTTATAGCACAAAAAGGGAAATGTTATGTAAAAAACGATGGTGGGTATAGCTTGTCTTGTTACAGTTGATTCCACTTCCACTTGCGAAGCCTGCTTGTTGTCAGTTCAATCATCGTTTACATTGATATGGGATGGTAATTACATTTTTGTACCAAACCTACTTCATAGTAGCCACAATGTACAGAATTAGTAGCCCCCTGCCAGCCAATCAGAAAATAGTAGTTCTACATGTAGTATCTTGTGTCTTAAGAAAATAGTTTTGGATGTATTTGTGCCCACCTCTGCTTGCAGCAGCCATGGGATACATTTGGGAAATGAATGGTGATGAACTTATTCAATGTATGGGTACAACACTTCTGTTGGAATCATACTTTCAACTCCTCAATTTTTGTCCCCCAAACAAAACGAAATCATGTGGAATTTCTCTGGGAATACTGAAGGGAGGGTTGAGCTACCTCTGTGTGTTTCGTTTGGTCCTTAGTTAAAATATAATATGCATTGTTTTGGACAAATGTGTCTGTTGATAAATCTAAATATAAACATATAAATTAACAAACGTGACTTTCTGCACAATCACTGACTTTAACACATTCGGTTAATTAATCTTTCTTAAGCTTGACAAAAACAATTACACTGATCAGTGTTAAAAACACATTAATGAATGACAGGACATGTTTTCTGGAAAACCTGTCTTCCTGTTTGGCCGCTGTGTGAAATCCTATAGGCTATAGCACACCTCTCCTATCTGAAATAACTATAACAATCAAGCACCTAATAGAAATGGACTATTGCTAGTCCAAGGACATCTAATCAGCATTATAAGTGTGGCCTGATTAACTTACATGGGTGGTTGCTTGGTGGCATCCCTGACTCCCTCCCATCCCTGCACAGGTTGGGGTGGGGCCAACCTGAGGGGTCCCACAGGTGGCTTAGCAAAGGGCACGCCCAGGTAGGAGTGCACCACTGTCGTCTTTCCCCTCACTCGCAAGTACTCGCCTCTGAGGGCTCCCAGCTTGGTGTGGATCAGTGGTCCTGTAGTTGTCCAGACAACACAACAACATTGGCAGGATCATGTTTAGCCTAGTCTAGATACTGAAGTGACATAATATGGGCAAACATCTACCTTTGCTTGAATTCTTGCCCAAGCCGTAGCTAAGATTTTTAAAATACTGCTGAGGGCCAGAGACAAAGCCTACAGAGCTGGGGATGAAGCTGGCATGAGAACAGCGAGAGCCAACCTGTCCTGTGGCATCAAGGAAGCAAAAAAGGAATACACTCACAAGATAACCACCCACTTCAAAGACAGCAGGAATGCACAAAGCCTATGGCAGGGCATTCAGGCCCTCACGGACTACAAGCCCGCGCCACAGAGCTGTGAGAGCAACATCCCTCTGCTCAACAATCGGAACCGCTTCTTTGCTCGCTTTGAAGCACAAAACAGCACTTGCCCACAGAAGACCCCTCCCCCTCTACACGAGCAGCCCCTGTGCCTCTCTGCCGACAGCGTGAAGAGGACACTTGCTGCTATCAACACCCGTAAGGCAACAGGTCCAGACAACATCCCAGGTCGTGCGCTGAAGGACTGCGCAGAGGAGCTTAAGGATGTCTTCACAGACATCTTTAACACTTCCCTGAAGCAAGCCATCGTCCCATCATGTTTCAAAGCTGCCACCATCATACCTGTGCCGAAGAAAACTGCTCCATCCTGCTTCAATGACTACCGCCCTGTGGCACTGACACCCATCATCATGAAGTGCTTTGAGCGGCTTGTCATGTCACACATCAAATCCATTCTCCCCCCCACCCTGGACCCCTTCCAGTTTGCATACCAAAACGGAGCCAAACGGTCCACAGAGGATGCAATCTGCTCTGCCCTCCACCCAGCCCTCACCCACCTGGAAAAAAGAGATTCATATGTGAGATTGCTGTTTATAGACTTCAGTTCTGCATTCAACACCATAATACCACAACAACTCATCTGCAAACTTGACAAACTGGGACTCAGTACCTACCTCTGCAACTGGCTACTGGACTTCCTCTGTCAGAGGCCTCAAGTAGTACGTGTTGGCAACAATATCTCAAGCAGCATCACACTAAGCACAGGGGCCCCCCAAGGCTGCGTGCTCAGTCCGCTGCTCTTCACCCTGCTGACGCATGACTGCACTGCAACCTACAGCAACAATCACATAGTGAAATTTGCTGAAGACACAACTCTGGTGGGTCTCATCACCAAGGGCGACGAGACTCAATACAGGTTGGAGGTCGACCTTCTGACCACGTGGTGCAGGGACAACAACCTCCTGCTGAACGTCAGCAAGACCAAGGAGATTGTTGTTGACTTCCGGAGAGGTCACACCCAACACCTGCCACTGACCATCGACGGTGCTGTGGTGGAGAGAGCGAGCAGCACCAAATTCCTGGGGGTGCACATCAGTGAAGACCTCTCCTGGACCACCAACACTGCATCACTGGCGAAGAAAGCTCAGCGCCGCCTCTACTTCCTGCAGAAACTCAGGCGAGCAAGTGCTCCACCAGCCATCATGATCACATTCTACCGAGGCACCATTGAGAGCATCCTCTCCAGCTGTATCGCTGTGTGGGGCGGAAGCTGCACTGAATACAACAGGAAAGCCCTGCAGCGCATAGTGAACACAGCTGGAAGGAAGTGCTTCACTCTTGTGCTTCACTCTAGTGAACACAGCTGGAAGGAAGAGCTTCACTCTCCTCCCTGAAGGACATTTACACCACCCACCTCACCCGCAAGGCGACCACAATTGTGAGTGATGCAAGTCACCCCGCTCACAATCTGTTTGATCTACTGCCCTCTGGGAAGAGGTACAGAAGCCTGCGCTCCCGCACCACCAGACTCACCAACAGCTTCATACACCAGGCTGTTAGGATGCTGAACTCTCTCCCCCCTCTCCCCCCTCCACCCTCAGCTACATAACATCCTGGACTTTGGACCCACAATGGCTGCCTTGCACTACTCCACATGTACACTTGTACACTTTGCTTGTTGTTGTTGTCCTGTTGTCCTGAAAACACAACACTTCTGCTGCTCTTACATAACTTGCACCACTATGCCACTTGCTTACTTAGGTCAAACAGAACTATCTCAGCCATTTATTGGCCTGACTTTGCACTATTATATTGACTGTCTATGCACAATTTCAACTCAATTTTGCTGCTCTTATTTCTTATTTTCTCATTGTATGTGCCTTCTTATTTACTTATTTTTTGATTACTTGAATGTTATGTTTGTCTGTGGACTTAATTAGTAAAATATGTCTTGTCTTCACCGTGGGATAGTGAGAAACGTAATTTCGATCTCTTTGTATGTCTGGCGCATGTGAAGAAATTGACAATAAAGCTGACTTTGACTTTGAAATACCGAGGTCAGGGGTGTCACTAAAAATGTTGGGCACCCCAAAATGCTATGAGGTTCTTTTGAGCCCTACGATCATTTTGTATAGGTTTGTTTGTTTTATAACATGTTTTGTTTATAACTTTTCCACAATTTATTATGACCGCCGCTAGCGAAGCTAGCGAAGCGGTCATATAGGGATTGTCAAAGTTTTTTTTTTTTTTTTTTTCGTCATCTACTTCCTGAAATTTTGGTCAACGATACCCGGGGCACCGAAACACTGGGGCACATGAAATTTGGTGGGTATGTAGCCCCACTAGACTTTTAAGGAAAAATTTCGTTTGGTCCCCTGGGGCCACTCCCCCTCCGCGCTGGGCCCCCCGAAACCCAAAAAATGCAGTTTTTCCTAAATAACTACCTGAACCGTGGCACCGAGGATGAAGAAATGTTTATGGTATGTTGGTCTCAAGGGCCCACATCAACCTGGCCCATAATCACTCATTTGTGATTTGCACCCCCCCGGTAAAAAATGAAAATGCAATATCATTCTGCTTTAATCGCCCCTCTCTTCAGTTAAGATGTTCAGAACTGCACCAAATTTTATGTGTATGATTAACCTGACATTCTCTGGGGGTATGCCAAGTTTCGTAGAATTTCATCCATGGGGGGTCTAAAAAAATTAAGTTATGTGTACATTTAGTGACTGTACACTCATTGGCCTGTAGATGGTGGTGCACACATATACACACGCACACACACACACAGGAACGCACATACATCAGTATCGGCAATTACAACGGCCGATACATAATTACAAATTCAGTAGGATTAAAGGAAAACCAAATATTCATCATAATAATTTGGCTGCATTTCCAGTATTGGCGTCACGTAGTCGTTTGTCCACCAGATGGCGCATTGTTGCAGTGAGACGTAATTTTGTTGGAAGTTAATCTAAAGTGGGTTGGTATGCTTCCTACAAGGACAAGACTGTGTAGTTTACCGCAGAGAACGTCTAATAAGGGTAGGAGGATTTCTGCATGACATGTAATTCCCATTTCTTCTTGAAGCCGAAATAAATCTGAGAATGTTTATCGGACATGCTTGTTTTTTACTGCTGGTAGGCTACGTTAATCCTATCAATAGCAGAACGTAGGTAAAATAATGTTACCGTTAGCATGGTTGAGTGATGGAGGCCAATTTGATTATTGATGTATTTGTAGAAAACCATAAATGCGGTTATAGGCTACCAAGAAAATTGATAACAGCACTAATTGTATCTTTCGACTGTCATCTCATTTGCTTATGACCATAACCTAGGCTACTAACAGGAGCTAAGTGAGTTAGCCACAACACGTTCGCTACGTGATGGTTTTCTAATGGAAAATATATGCTACCTGAAATAACCTATGATGCATCCTAAACACCGGGCTGGGACATTTCTGCTAAAATGGCTCAAAGTAAAGTAACTGAAACTACATAAATTCGTCAAAGTGAATAATTTGTGTCAACTCGCTGCAATGTAGATTTATTAACGCACCCGTGATGATCTACATCTCCATTTAAACCAGATGTTTTAGAGCGCACGTTGAGATGTATTCAGGGCAGGGCTGTACCTACACATATTTGTTGCACGTGCTACAAAAATCATTCTTTGCGATGGATGATTTAGTACCAACGTTACACCGGTCAGATACAGTTTTGCCTATGGCTATTCGAGACTGAGGCGCTTTTTGTTTGTTCGAAGTGCGTGTTTAGGGTGTGAGAGGGGAGTCGATGTGCTTTGATTCCAGCTTGGTAGTTGTAGTCTATGCGATTAAAAAACACGTGTGTGTGAAGTATCCAAACAATGATAACGCTTTCATTATGGCTGCTTTAGCCACAGACCTTGAGCTACTGTACAGTGGGTTGGGTTCCATTTAGAAGTGTCCACTTCATTCGCCCTTTCCGTGATAAACACAGCTACGTGAAATGTATTACTGATATGCAAAACTATTAACTTTTCGCCAAGAGGTGGCAGCTTGATACTGTAAGGTGTAAGCCATTGGTTCCAAAGGAGATTTTATTTGGGTCGCCAGCATAGCCTAATAGGCCTAGCATAGGGCCTACCTTATAGTTTAACAGTCACGGTTTTGTCATAACTCCCTCTATGCATTTTTGCATTTAGAATAGCTCTGAAACCGGGGGGCGAACACGTCGCGGGGGGGGGCGCCAGTGGGTGGATATCTCAATCGCAAAATTAAACAATATTTTTATCGGACGCCTACCATGGACTAGGCTGGGTGAAAATCAAAAGATTGCGTCAAAAGATTGAGCTTAACCATGGACCTCATATTTGCAAAATGCAAGGGAACATGAATCAGCATATTATTTGCACAAACAATAACGGACAGTAGCCTAGCTCTTCAACTTTGCCCGTTAAAATGTGTATGAACAGTCTCGCAACGCATTGAAGGCCCTTTTGGACATGTCAGTTATTTGCACCACTGGGTAAAACGGCATTTTGTTCTAGACTACTGGTATTTAATTTGTGCATTGACAATAAAGCTGAATATCATTTGAACTAGATGACTAAACTTATGCATATGTAGAAGAAGAAACATTCACAAAAATCCATGACATGACCTCTCTTCTTGATAGCTGTTGAAAACTGCATGGAACTGACAGGGATTGTTTTGTTTAATAATAATAAATAAATAAATACATTATGCTGCTACCTTCTGCTTTTCCCAAATACAATGTAGCCTACAGGTGTACCTTTCATCAGTCCAGTTGCAATGGATGGACTGTGATGAACTTCCCTACTTGTGATTGTTTAGAGATTTTAAAGGTTTTATAACAATGCTACAAATTTTTTGGCCCAGAAACAAATCTATTCACCTTTGCAGCGCCAGTAGGCTACTTTGTGTGCGGAATGTGTGCAAACACACATTCCAAACAAGCATACACAAAAGTTTCAAGAGTGGGGGATGGAGTAGAAGATGGAGACAAATTCATTAATATGATTTATTTTCGGGGAATGGATGTACAGGACTGAGCGGCGGTCATATTTTGTACCGCTATGCGGTACATCTAGTTTTAGATGCACCTGTATATCTCAAGAGCCTTTTCCCAAATTGGCTTTGGATATTTATACTGGACCCTGCTCCACCTGTTATTAAGAATGCTCTGCTTCTCATCAGCGTAGGGAATGTTGTATTTATTTGCAGTAATAGGCTGCAGAGCTTGTAGGCTACCTTCTGACATAGTGAGTGTCACATCTTAACTCTCACTCACTTGGGAGGGCCCTTCATCTATCTTTTTCCTCTATTATCCTCTTTCTCAACTGCCTGATTTCTGTCTCCTGTGCTGAATTTCTTAAAACAACAAATCTCTAAATTACTGACCAATAATTTATAGAATTTAACAATGTTATGTTCCATGATATAATATTCATCACAACATGAATTATCCATTCTGACATTGATATCTAAAGTTTCAGTGTAGGCTAGCTAACTGCGTCTCCACTGAATTTCAACATAACATGTTCATTACAGGTTAGCATCTCATTGTGGAGCTATTACATCTTTATTGTATTCAACCATTACCTTTCTCAACTTCCCTCCTTGTCTTTGTCCTCTCAGTTTCTGCTGGCTTTCCAAACGTTAACTTTGTTGCAGCCTTTGCTCAGGTCAGGTGAATTAAGATTAGGCAGGCCTATATACCATCCGAAATTAACAAACCGTCAAGTTAATTTATTTTGTATATTGGATTTGTGGGTATTGAAGTTTGTGAGCTGCGATGCGTTCGTTAAATACTAGCCTAGTTAAGGAAGCCTATAGCCTACAGTCCGCGATAGCCGAATCGACTCTACTCTCGTTTTGACATGTCAGAGGTAGCCAATCAGCAACGACGTGTGGCCTAGGCTACTTAATAAGTAAAACGAAACTTGAAGGGGGAAAATACCGATGACCTCGGTGTCCTCAATGGTAGTTACGGCGATGGATTCCAACCCAACGGATTCTTACACATCACTCATGCTGCATGGATACTATTGTAGCCTAAACACACACAATTTGCAATATGGACAGTTTTTACACATCACTCATGCTGCATTAATTGGGCATGGCCCCCCTACACCCTACTACACAAGAAGAAGGGAGTGACAACAATACGTTTTATGACAGTTCACCTGACTTACTGAACTTACCATCGTGCGCTGTTGAAGTTAAATATGCGACACTTGCTAGGAAAATTATCCGTATCACGAGAGCCATCGTTGTCTGTGTCTGTTGTGGACCGAAAGTAAGCAACTGCACGGACTTATATTTGCTGTAGTGACGTAGGCTACTTTTCAAGTAGTCTCTACCACCAAGTCACCCACCCTTTGCTCTACTTCTCCCGTGTTGTAAAAGTGGAGGGGCACGGCACGCACAACAAAATGTGGGCATGGCAATGAGCTCATGTAGTTTCTAAACCTTACTGTATATGTCCACGCCACGGCGCCCAGGGAGATCAGTGAATAGCCAGCAGAGGAAGTTTTGTTTGAGGCTACCTCTTTGTGAACACATATGTCAGCCTAACCTTAACACTTTCAAGAAAGGGCCTTAATTTTGTCCTTTCCCCCCGAAATTGCACTGTGCCTATTGTTTACACCTCTTTTGGTCTACCATCAAATGATTGACCTCTTTAGAAAGCTAAGACCCTGTAGTGTTTTAGGGATCAATCAGAATAGCTGTGTGAAGTACTGGCACAGAGTAACAGAGATAGAATATTGTTTTTTTCTTTCTGCCGGATAACAAGAATATCTGAACTGACCACATTTCAGCCTTTTAGGTTAGGGTTTTTCAAAGTGGGTACCGTGGCACCACGGGGTGCCGTGACGCATGCTCCCAGGTAACAAAATCAGATTGGCAGATATGTGTAGGCCAGTGGTTTTCAAAGTGGGGGCCGGGAGGGGGTGCCAGGGGGGCCTCAGCAAGTTGGAAGGAAAAATAAAAGCAATAAATAAATACATTTGAAAAAATTCAAATATACCTATTACTATGAGGGGAGGCTGTTATACAATGGCATTATAATAATTTGTCGCATATCTGAACATTATATTTTCCATGATAATGACTGGGAATAATAGTAGAGTGATAATGCCCCAAATGCAATTTTTACACACTGTATGCTCCATCGCGAAATGCTTGTGGCTAAAATAATTATTACTGTAGGATTAGGTTAATGTATTTTTACATTTGCCGTAGTATTGTCGTCGATAGGTTTAATAACACATAAAGGGGGTCCTTGGCCAGAACCTAGTGGTATTTGGGGGGCCTTGTTGTGGAAAAGTTTGGGAAGCCCTGGTGTAGGCTACCGCTCCTGGTGCCGCCGGTGGCGTGCCACTTGTGGTCCACCGTTGGACCACCATCTCTTTAAATTTAACTTGTCATGAGTATTAATAAAAGTTAATAAAATGATATATAGAGTATAACTGAAGAAATTAAAAGATTTTAGACCAAGTGGCAAAATATTGGGCAACTTGTCTGCAACCCGCCAGAGCCGATGAGCAAAATGCCAGCAGACAGCCATGCCCCTAATGGACTGACAGTGTTCCGCCAGCCTCTTGCTATCTGGTCTCAGGGGTGTCCTGGAATGGTCCAAGGCTTGATAATTTAATGATTTATTTTGATTTTATTATTTATTTATTTTTTAAAGAAATTAGCCATAATATGAATTTCAAAATACAGTTGGGATAGAGGGACGGACGATTTATGCCTATGGCAGGTGAAAACATTGTTTTTTCATGCACTGGCCAATTTCGAGATTTTGGGCTAATTTCATGCATTCTTTCACACTACTACAACAAAGTCCAATTTACACATTTAGGCTAGGTGTTTATTTCATTATATTTTGTCCACTCGCACCATTATTTCTCCTAAATCCACCAAAAGTTAGTATTCTAACGTTTCATGCAGTAGGCCTACCACGACCGTGATTCAAAACATCACGTGTAGTAAAGTTGGAAAGCTCTGTTTTTCCTGCATGACGATGTGCAATCCAAATATGGACACTTTCTTAGTATCAGCAGCCAATCGCGGAAGTTCATAGGCGAGTCTAGGCTGAGAATGGAATCTCACTGGCAGTGTTTCAAGACTGTTTTCTCAATTGAGTTTCCTTGCACTCTGAGCACGAAATCTCCACTTCAGGATAGCCTACACCAAACTTCCCAGTCTTATACCTAACTATATCTACAAAACTTTTACTGGGGGGTTTGTTGAGATATTATTCCTAGCCTGATTTAGGCCTATATGACATTTTATTCCTAAAAACTTGTCTTTTAAGGCTATTTACAGTATATTCTTATTTACAGGATAACAAAATATCCATAAATCCCTCTGTATTCTTTTCCCATCTAATATGTGTGAACACAATGAAATAATAATTTTGAACCTTTAAAATGTATGCAAATTAGCACATATTTAATAAAATAATGCCTAATTTGCATAATTATAACTGACAGAAAACTTGTATTACATTTTTTTTGTCATATTAATGTAAGTAATCAACTGGGAAAGTTTCATAATGATATCTGCCTTTAGTTGAAGGCCTATTCCTGATATTTCTGTTCATATTCTGTTCATATATTTTCAAAAGTTCTATTAAATGAGTTAAATTAAGGAGAATGGTTCATTTGAAAATGAGATACACCTCAGTAATGTGTTTATAATAAAAAGCAGTCATGGCCTATTCAACATATGGTTAAATAAAATGGTATGAAGTACAAATAATGCACAAAGGAGGTTGAGAGTAAAAAGTGAAAAAGATAGGGGTGCCATGGATGGAGAGAGACATGTTTAGGGCCAGAAAAGGGCCTTGAGCCAGAAAAGTTTGGGAGCCACTGCCTAGGTCACTTGATAGGACTTCCTATCCCTGCGAAAGTGGACCGAAAGTACACAACTGCATGGACTTATATTGCTGTGACGTAGGCTACTTTTCAAGTAGTGTTAGATACTATTTTGCCACCAAGTCACCCACCCTTTGCTCTAGTAGCTAATCCCATGTTGTAAAAGGGGAGGGGCATGCACAGAAAAATGTGGGCATGGCAATAAGCTCATGTAGTTATAGTTACCTTATATGTCCACAGTCCACGGCGCCAAGGGAGATCAGTTAAGCCAGCAGAGGAAGTTTTGTTTGAGGCTACCGTCTTTGTGAACACATAGGTCAGCCTAACCTTAACACACAAGAAAGCGCCTTAATTTTGTCCTTTTTCCCCGAAATTCCCCCTACTTTAGAGGGCACTGTTCCCACCTCTTTCGGTCAAACGGTGATTGGACGTTCGTTTGGCAAACTGCTCCAAATTTTCTCTATCGGAGAGATATCAGACTGATCTGCAAGTGAAAATCTGAAGCTCACAAGATCAGGATGTTCTCACGAGGCTACTGGCATAGAGTAACAGAGGCTAGAATATTGTGTTTTCTTTCTGCCGGATAACAAGAATCTGACCACATTTCAGCCCTCTAGGTAACTTGATAGGACTTTAAAAACACAAATGAGCCCTAGCACCAGGTCTTGTGAAGCTGTGTGCAAAAGTAAATCAATATAGAATGAGAAAATGTGTACTTTAGACCATTATTTGCTAAGGTATGCTCATGCGTTTTGTAAAATGTCCTATGGAAACTCCCTATAAGACTTTTGGTTACCCAAATTGCATACTGCCAATACTGTGTGGCAACCTCTGGGTTTAGAAGCATAAAAATTTAAAAATAGGGAGAAAAGTCACACTTTTGTCATAGTTTGGCTGGTCCTGCGACTTATAGTGAAAGCGACTTCTATATCAAAATATATATAATTTAACATTTAAATGTTAATTTCTGCTAACTGACATGAATCGCTGCATGAACCAAGGTTAACACACACACACACACACACACACACACACACACACACACACACACAGACACAAAACATATATTTGACTTTGTATCACAATTTGCGAGATCTCGCAAAACTTTTTTTCTACTTTTGGAACTTGCTGGGCTTCCTACTTGACCCCAAAAGGCCCACAAACCACTACCGCCAGATGGCAATCGTATCATGATACTATGATTGCTCTATCACTGTTGCGTGTTGTGGGTTTTCTGGACACATTACATAGGCCTATGACACGGGAGGGAGAGGGAGACACCTGCGTGCAGACACATATTCATTGTCCAGTGCATGTAGCCTACTACAGACAATTTTGACATTTAAATATGTCATGCATATTTGTATTTGTTCGTCTCCAGTTTCCATCAGAAAGTGACAAATCTGCAAGCGACCACATCTGTCAAGAAACGTCCTCAATCGTGAAACGTCATCAACGCAGCCAGTTAACATGGGACGCAGTTGCCATGTAACACCGGGTTTCTTGATGACACTTTTCTAGCTGTCAAAATGAACAAGGTTCAGGTGGATTTTCAACGTCACTCCGGCTCAAACGTTTCTCTTTTGGACGTATAATGCACCTCCATGTCGTAAATTCTAGGGCTGAGGCCTTTAAAAACAAGCACAAGCCACAGGGAACTATGCTCTCTCCAGTCCTGTTCACCCTGTACACATCTGACTTCTGCTACAACACCGAGTCATGCCACATGCAGAAGTTTTCTGACGATACTGCAATTGTGGGGTGTATCAGGGACGAGCAAGAGGAGGAGTACAGGAGCCTGGTGGAGGACTTTGTGCAATGGTGCAAACTCAATCACCTTCAACTCAACACTTCAAAGACCAAGGAGATGGTGGTGGATTTCGCAGGTCTAAGCCCGCTCTGCTACCAGTCTCCATTGATGGGGTCAATGTGGAGGTGGTAAGCACCTACAAGTATCTGGGTCTCCACTTGGACAATAAACTGGACTGGTCAGCCAACACTGACGCACTCTACAAGAAAGGGCAGAGCAGGCTGTACTTCCTGAGGAGGCTGCGGTCCTTCAATGTGTGCAGCAAGCTCCTCAGGATGTTCTACCAGTCTGTTGTTGCCAGTGTCCTCTTCTATGCAGTGGTATGCTGGGGAGACAAAGGAGAAGGATGCTGGGCGACTTGACAGGCTGGTAAGGAAAGCTGGCTCTGTAGTGGGAGCTGAACTGGAGTGCATCACTTCAATATCTGACAAAAGGACCCTGAACAAACTGATCAACATCTTGGACAATGAATGTCATCCACTCTACAGCACTATTAAAAAGCAAAAGAGCTTGATCAGCTGGAGACTTTGCTCACTGCCATGCACAACTGAAAGGCTGAGGAAGTCATTTGTCCCCAGGGCCATTGAACTGTTCAATGCTTCACTAAAGGGAAGAGGAGAGATAGACTTCTCTGCATAGTCTGTCTGCCTCTCCACCCTCTCCATGTCTGAGTACTGACTGCCCACTACTGCTTTACTACTGTTTTACTACTGTCCACAGCCTAATGTTTTGACTAGGGCTGTCAATCGATTAAAAAAAATAATCTAATTAATTACATACTCTGTGATTAATTAATCTAAATTAATCGCATATATATTTTTTGCTGTGAAAGTATTTTACATATTTAAATTCAAATGAATCATTGAATAATCAGCATTAGTGACATTCTATGATAACTAATTATGATATGACCTAATATGCTGAGGAAATAAATTCAAAAGTGCTTCGGGAAGAAGTTTTTTTTTCACATACAAGGCATTTCAGGCCACAGATATAACCTAGGGGACACAATGAAAATAAATTAACACTCCCCTCAATGTCAACACTTATTTCTTTGCATTAATGTGCGACTATAGAGTTGATGAATGAAGTAGATGACTATTGAGTTTTGATGAATGAAGAGTTGATATGCAAATTCCACACCAAACACCATCAGGCCATTTTTTAAAGAGTAATGTTCCAATCAATGATCCAGGCAGCACGTTTTCTTCTCTCTCCTTCATTTTACAGTCTAATTTTTACTGACTAGAACGGCTCGGGGTCAAAGGTCATACGGAATTGATTAATCTGCACTAATTTTTTTAATCAGTTATTTTTTCTCAAATGAATTAATCGAAATTAATCAGTTATTTTGACAGCCCTAGTTTTGACTACTGTTTTACTGCTACACTGTTTTTCATGCTATATAAGCACACATGACCAATGGCTTCTGCTACAATACTGAATAGCTGTAACCCTATTACCTCAACCTATTCTTGCACTGACATAGTTTTTTATATTACCTTGTCTACATTATACTTTACTCTCTTATTTGTCCATATTATTTATGCTGGTCTCTAGACCTTATTCTTGCACTGTTGGACTACTGTTGGACTACTTTTTGCACCTTCACCATGACACTCACTCTCTTAAGCACTTTACCATGCACACAGAACTAGGACTACTGTTGGACTACTTTTGCACCTAAACCATGACACTCACTCTCTTGAGCACCTTACCATGCACACAGAACTTCAGGACTACTGTTGGACTACTTTTTGCACCTTCACCATGACACTCACTCTCTTGAGCACCTCACCAGTTTTCATGCGCTTTTTTTGACTTACGCACCCTTACGCACATGGGAGAATTCCCCCCTTAAGAAGTAGGCATGGCCTTGTTGAATATTCACTGATTTTATACAAATATCACCAGTTAACATGATCACCAGCCAAACTGGCACCCCGGAGTCCGCTTATTGAGTACCTCTGGCCTAGGGGACACCTCATAGCCCACTAAACTGGTATTATGTGCAACAATGAGGAATGTACCTGTTAAAACTGCTGCTTGAGTAATTGCACTGATATTAAAGTCAACTCAATTAAATTAAATTAAGTTAAATTAATCTTTATTTCAGACTAACAGGAGGGTCTTTAGCATATAAAAGTAAATAGATTAAAATGAAATAAAATAAATCATCTCATAAAAGTGAAACATACATGATCAATGTATCAATCAATCATTCACTCTAGAGTACAGTTTCTCTCGCCAGTGTTTTCTAAGCCTGGATGAGTACCACACACAGCTCTTTCTAGGGCTGGTTAAGGCCTCGATCATACTGTTCTCAGATTGGTCCAGGTGACACTTAGGGCTGTATTTTCGGTCACCAGCGCATGGCGTAAAGTTCGTTATTCACCGGCGCAAAGTTGAATTCGTTATTTTGCACCTTTATTTTTTAAGCATTGCGCCCAGGGGTGTGGCAATTAACAACCTAGGGAGGGACCTGGCGCATTGTCTAAAAATCGCTATCATACACCACCTAAACCTGGTCAGAAGTCAATGGCGAGTTGTTCATATGCTATTTTAAGAGCGCATGTCAACAGTCATATTGGCAGGTGCACGCACCATCCTTCTATCATTCATGAACGCACACCAGCGCACGTCCATGCAAAGCATTACAAATTGCACGATTACAATGGTAAAAATAATTAGAATAAAGATATTACGAAATACTGTACATCTCATGATGAGTAGTTATTCACCATCATTTGCAAATTGGTAATGACGGTTAAAAGTGATTAGGGGAGAGGCGAGAGACAAGTATGGAGCACAGCTGAAGACGCACTGTCACGAGATATAAGCAACTCCTCTGCAGGATAAATGTTGTTTTATTTAGTAATTTGAGCAACATTAGGGTAAGTGTTGCTTTTTCCAGCCTATGTTTCTATGGTAACCCATTGTCAGTCAATAGTGAAAGTAACTGCATATAACTGTCTTGTCGTTGACTGACTCCTTGGTGAAGTTAGTTTCACTTTGCCAATGAGTTCAAATAATAGACGAGTGCAAATGCGTGAAGGCTATGCTAGGTTTTAGTAAAGCATGGTTTAAGAATGACTATTCCATACGGTCTTGCAAGCAGCCTCCTTCAAATGCGCCGTTGAATGCCAAAATACCGATGCATTTATTTGACATATCGCGCGTTGCGCCGTTAAAGGGAATGACAGATGTCATTCTCATTGGTTTAAAATGATGTTACGCCCCAAACACACCCATATGACTGATTAAAAGACCTAGGAACACCTTGTTACGCCATGCGCTCCACTTTTGAGAACGAAACCCCTCCCAATGTGAACTGGACATCCTACTAAATTTGAATAGACTTTTGACGAGTGACGATGCACTTTAGAATGTCATGATAGGGCCCATAGACTTATACATGAGGTTTCTGAGGGTTGCCTCACACAGAGAACACAAACAGATGACTGCAACTGGCCATGATAGAACTCTGATTAAAGAATTGTGTTTTTCCATTCCATCCTTCCATTCCATCCCTCCATCAACAATGGCACTAAGATATTGGTTTCACTTTTATGTTTTCATAACAAATTCCTATGTCCTTTGAAATGGGAGTGTTGTTCTCATGTGAAGAGAGATTGGAGCTGACGATGTCTCTCTACAGTTCGTCACTGCGCTGCTGCTTCTGCTGTTGGATCTTCTTGGGAAGAGTCTCCGTCATGAAGGTGAAGCGGTTGGCCCTCAGGTGGCTTCCCACCTGCTGCTTCAGCCCGATCCCCAAGTACTCTTCCCCAGCACCGTACATCGGCCAGTGGGTCAACCCAGGACCATTGGGAGATCTGAAAAAGGACAACACACACACACACACATACACACAAGCACACAAACACACACAAATGCCACATTAAGCATATATTTAAGCAGGGAATACACACACATCTAGGACCTTTAGCACTAAAAAGTGAAGGTAACATTATGCCAAGTCACTGATAGCGTCACAGAGTCTTTCTGCAAATTAGCTAAAAGAAATATTCCTGCAGCACCTGACTAGGAAAAGGAAGACAGATTTTCAGTTAAGGGTACTGTTAGCAATATCTGTCATATCGCTTGCATTCTGCTGAATATTGTTAAATGTAATTATTATACGGCTCTTCAGAATGCAGCAGAACATTAACATGAATCAGCCTTCCCAAGGTTTGGAAGTCATTGCATATTCCAGGGTGGTGAGGGTGTGCGTGCATGTGTGTGTAGCTGATATGGCCACCCATGAAAGGAATTCCATGAAACTTGGCATGCATTCAGAGGGTGTCATAATGATCCTACACTTCAAATTGTGTGCAGTCAATTTGCAAATTTCAAACTTAATTTTTAAATCACTGATCCATTCTTTTTTTTTTGTTGTTAGTCTGATATTCCCCAGGTTGCCTGATAGTGTATGAAATACACCCTACACATACAAAATTACTTACTTTCTTTAAACCTTTTTGTTTGAAAATCTGGCAACCCAAAACCCAAAAAAGGAAATGGGTGCACACTACAGCTACGGAGTCTCGCAAGCAAGCGGGTTAGTTGAATAGCCTACATCCCAACTAGCTGTTGTCAAGTTGCTAGGGAAGAAATTTTGTGATTAGCACATCACATAAACTGTTAGAGTATTGTTGATACACAATAGGAAACTTGTATCCTTAGAACATCATAATCTGACAGCAGTTTTGGTGTTTTGGAGGTGGTGGATACATAACTGGCATGTATATCTGTTTCTGTACAAATTCTGATTCTGTGCAAACACTGAACCATTCGTTTACATCAGGTGTTTTATGAAACAGAAGCTAATTTAGGCTATCATCTGGATAATTAGAAACAATTTATTTACCGGTATATGGATAGACTTTGTCCCCCTCCAATGGGGTATTTTTGTATCCAATCAACTGTGGTGTGCATGTGCATTTGAGACACAGACAGAGATGGAGAAGGAGAGAGGAATGGAAGAGGGAAAATCTCACTAGCCTACCACAAACACACATGAATATGTTAACCCAGAACGTTGCTATCTAGCGAATTTGACTCGACCCACCCACAAGCCATTATATTACCTGTAAATCTCACCCACACCCACCCGATCCATGGGCCAACCTGCAGGTGCCCTCGGTCATTAGTCACACTAAATGAACACATACTGTATATTCATTTATTGTATGGCCCCCCATGAACGGAAATCCACAAAACTTGCCATGCATTCAGAGGGTGTTATAATGATCCTGCACTTGAAATTTTGTGCAGTTTTGAGCCAGAGATACCTGCGATTACAACGCCTCATTTTTGCTTTTTCATTTTTAACTAGGTGGCGCTATACCTCAAATGAGTGGATATGGGATGGGTTGACATGGCCCCTTGAGACAAACATACGAAAAAAGTTAGTCATCCTAGGCCCTCGGTTCTTGAGATATTCACAGAAAACTATGTCCGGCCTACCCTCCTTTCGGGCGGCCCGGTGTGGCGAGTGGGCGAAGGATCAAAACGAAAAACCAAGTTTTGTGCAGCCCTGTCTTTCAGTGGCCCGGGAATTGTTGACACAAGATTTAATGTTGTGTGTTGTACTCTGTCATTTAATGTACTTATGTCCCTCTAGCATTTGCAGTTTCATCATAATCTTGGCCATAAAGTTGGTCATACAGAGTGGCTTTTATTTCTTAAAGAAATATTTGATACATAAATATTTGACTGAAAATCTTTTGCTGACATACCCAGTGCGAGCGAAGTTGCCCCAGTATGACATCACTGTCGTACAAAGCTCGTCTTCCTCTTCAGTGAACGAACCTGATACAACACAAAAAAATAGCAAAAGTTTGTGTGAACGTTTTGAAGATGAACCTGAGACAAAGCAGTCAAGTGGTATGTGGCAATTGTCAGAATAAATATATCTTACCATTTATTTTGACATGGCCTTTCGTGAAGCAGCCTCCAAAGACAAAGGCAAGTTCATCTCCGTGGTCCACTTTGACAAAGCTTGGGCGCTTGTACGAAAGGAATCTTGGAGGATGCTGGAACTCATACATGTATATAGGTGCACCAGAATCTGTGTGTGTTTGCGAGAGAGAGAGAGAAAGAGAGAGAGAGAGACAGAGAGAGAGAGACATGACTGACGCCACTAGATGATGCCAATGAGCTGCAACTATTCTTTGTCTGGAATTCCCCCAGCTTTGACCCAAGCACTTCAACTTCTCTGCAAATCCTTCACTGATTATTTAAGGCTAAATACACACTATTCGTAAATGAGTGCATGTCATTTTGTGACAAATAAGACGTTGAAATGATGTCCATATCTGAATTAATTTTGAACGTTGAATGTGCTTCAGAACCAGATGACCGGTGATACTTGAGCAGTTGACCCAGTGGTGCACCACATTGAGACAGTCATTCTACTGACCCTTCACTGACAAACACCATCTTTCATACTGACCCTTCACTGACAAACACCATCTTCCCTAATGCCTCCCTAATCAATGAAAACATGTATCAGCATAAACAGTTGAACCGGTAGGATCATGGTGATAATATTCAAACTATTGGTATGGAATTTATTTCCATAGCAATACTGCAGTTAGGGTTTCATGGCCTTTGACGTTGAACTGCATTTTTAGGCAGTGCTTAAACCACAACATGACAGCATGACACACAACAACCTTCTTGAAGGAAGCACATATGCTGGACTCACACCTAAAGACATATGCATGGGAGCCAAGCAAGCTAACAGATAAACCCAGTGCACTAGAAGCCTCAGGGCCTGAATATAGTCCTGTGTCTGTGTCCCGCGTACGCGGAACGTGACGAGAATTGCGTAATCAACACGGCATGCGGGGGGTGTCGTGTGTCTCCCAACATATGATAACATGCGTCAATGACACACATAGGAGTATGCCACTTCCATCAGTTATAATCTCTTAAGGAAGTGAAGTTAACCCTCTGCACAGCTTGGTATGTGTTGCATGGCCTAGGTTGCACTCTTACCTCTGTGAGCTTTTGATAGCTTGATGGCAGGTATATTGAAGACTACATCTGCAAAGACCTCTGTAAATGCATCCCTGTTTTTCAACATGTCCTCTCCATTGCCCAGATACTCTTCCAAAATGAAGTCAATCTCACTGGCTCCTGACTACAAAGACACATTTGAATTATTTCAGTTTCAGTCTTCAAACACTGTTGTTGCCTGATTCAGAGGATCATGATGAGGCATACATGTAGGAGGAAGGGGGTGACGATCTGTTTGGCAGTCTCTAGATCCATCCCATCTGTCCAGCCAGGTGGTGCCATGAACTTGAAGAATAAATCAACAAAAAGCATGTCAACAAAGACCACCTTTCTCTCCCAAGACAACAGTTTAGAACTAGATGTACCGCAGAGCGGTACAAAATATGACCGCCGCCCAGTCCAGGACATTTTTTCCACAAAAAGAAATCACGCTGAAAGGCCTATATGATTCTAACTGTCTCACTAAATTGCATTATCCACACTCAATTCTTGGTATCTGCTAGACAACAAGTACCAAAACATGATTAGTTCATAGATTTCACATGTAAAATTAATTTTATACAACCCCACCTCCATCTTGCCTGTTCATAATTCTGAGAAATTCTTGATTGTTTGTGTTATGTTTATGTTATGTGTGTGGGTGTGTGTGTGTGTGTGTGTGTGTGTGTGGGTGTGTGTGTGTGTGTGTGTGTGCTTGTGTGTGTGCCTGCGTATGTGCCTGTGCATGCAAGCGTACATATGTCTACTGTGTGAGTATGTGTCATACGTATGTGTGTGTGTGTATCTGTTTGTGCACATGTGTGCACATGAAATGGGTTAACATGACCCCTGGAGGCAAACATACGGAAAAAAAGGGCCCTACAGGCCCTACAGTTCTCAAGATATTCACAGAGAACTGTGTCTGCCCTACCCTCCTTTCGGGGGGTCCAGTCAAGCGGGGGGGCTACAGATCAAAACGAAAAATGACGGTTCCATGCTATCCATGTGGGGGTACATGCCCACCAAGTTTTGTGTACCCCGGTCTTTCAGTGTCCCGGGAATCCTTGTTGGTGTACGTCACTAAATGAACACATAAATTATTTTATTGTAAAGCCCCCCATGAACGAAAGTACACAAAACTTGGCATGCATTCGGAGGGTGTCATAATGATCCTACACATTTAATTTCATGCAGTTTTGACCTTGTCAGCCAGAGATATTGTGATGAAAACACCTAATTTTTTGCTTTTTAATTTTTAACTAGGTGGCGCTATACATGAAATAAGTGGTAATGGGATGGGTTGACATTCCCCCTTAAGACCAACATACATAAAAAAGGTGGACCTCCTAGGCCCTACGGTTCTCGAGATATTCACAGAAAACTGTCTCCGGCCACCTACAGGCCAGTTGGTGTATAGTAACATAAATTAATTTATTGTGTGGCCCCCCATGAACGGAATTCCACAAAACTTGGCATGCATACAGATGGTGTCATAATGATCCTACACTTCCAATTTCGTGCAGTTTTGACTATGTTAGGTCACAGATACCTTCAATTACAACACCTAATTTTTACTTTTTTGTGTTTAACTAGGTGGCGCTATACATGAAATGAGTGGTTATGGAATGGGTTGACATGGCCCCTTAAGATCAACATACAAAAAAAAAAGGTCCTCCTAAACCCTACGGTTTTCGAGATATTCACAGACAACTGTGTCTGCCCTACCCTCCTTTCGGGGGTGCAGTCCAGCGGGGGGGCCACAGATCAAAAACGATGGTTCCATGCTATCCATGTGGGGTTACATGCCCACCAAGTTTCGTGTACCCCGGTCTTTCAGTGTCCCGGGAATCATTGACGGAAATTTGGGCATGCGAAAAAAACAAAAAAAACAAATTCTGACTAAACCTATATGACCGCCGCTTCGCTGCGCGGCGGTCATAATAATGCAAATTAGCAACACAGTGAATGATGAGTGTGGGCAAACTGCATTACATTTTTGTATGAGTTTGAAAAATATAATTGACCACACTATCTTCAAAAAACATACCAGTGTTTCCCATACATTGACTTATTTGTGGCGGCCCACCACAATATCAACATTGACCACCACACAATGATTTTCCAGGTTGTACTAAACTGTGCTTAAATCTGGTTAGCATCATTACCACACTGCTCTAATTTGTTAAAAACTGTTGCATTCAAGATAATTCTGCAAACCTACCACCACAAATAGAATTCAGTTCTGTGGGAAACACTGCATACACAATCCATTTTTACAGTAGGCCTATCAGACTCTACTCACCGAGGGCATTAACCATCCACATTCATCATTGGTAATGCCATTAATTAATGGCACTTTGCTGAATTCGTGAGATTTGAAAAGCTCCTCCAGAGGTTTGCGTAAAAAATGTCCATCAATTGTCACCAAGAACATAAATTCTGGACTCTGTGAAATTTGGAATATTATAAAGAAATGTTAGAAAACCCATTATTTGTGCATTCTGGCCAAGGCTTTTAGGTAACAAAATGTAGCCTATCCACCTGAGCCACACTTCATATACGACACCCTAATACATTATATTTATATAAAAAAATATTTAATTTACTGTAATATTATTGTTATTATTGTTCTAGTATCACTTGGCTACATTGTTTTAATTCATGCTCTTCCAATGTTAGTGTTTTGTTTACTATTATTGTTATTATGATGTTTGTAAGGGACAATTGCTCTGTTGCCAGCTTGGCCACTTTTTAGAGTTTGGCACGTGATTCTCCCCATCGTTATGTAATCGGTATCTCTGGTTTTATTTGGTAATATCTATATGCCTGGCATCATCTCTGGTCACATCTATATTACTGTGTTTTACCAGAGAGCGTTGAAGTGGTCAGTAATCAAGGATCTTTGGTTTTTGATCTCAGTTGCTGTCTTCCAAATGTTTTGTATCAGCCACTAGAGGGCACATTAATCATATGATTCTTCATCCATGTGAAGCTTATGTTGTTTTGTAGGCCTAATGCATATGTTGCATAGAAACATCAACAATTGTTCTGCTGTTCCTTCTCTGTGAAGTAGGCTAGGGCTCTCTTACAGGTTATTTATATTCTCTTTCTCATAAAAAGACATGCAGAATGCATTTCCCCACTATAACCTAATTGGCTATTATGCATTATATAGCGGATTGAAAAGTAAAGCCACAATGTATCCCTAGATCAGTAGGATAGTCGTGATTATACTTTATGTAGCCTAATATTTAGAATATATTCTAATAGTCCTGTTGATTTGTGAAATGAACCAGTATGACATGACATCAATGGTACGACAGTTACAGTCTGTGTCTGTAGAAGCATAAAAAAGTACAAAGCCATGACCCACTTTTATCTTGGCCTTAATTTTTTGCCTCTATAAGAGTAAAGGGCCATAATGTCTCACCCTTGCAATCTTCAAAATGTCCTCAGCTGACATCTGCATGACACAGTCCACAATCTCGTGTGGCTTGGTGCCAGCACAGCTTGATGCATTGGCCACCATCTACAATAAAAAGCAAGCAGAGAGATCATGTGACCACCCAACACCTCAGTATCATAATGCTAAACAAGGTGCAGAAGTTGGAAGGTAATCACCATGGCTACGGCCAAAGGCTCTGAGCTGACAAGATCCATGGCTGCAGTGCCACTCTCAGCAATAGCTTGATGGAACAGCCCAGAGCTCAAGGGTGAAAAAAGCTATGAGGAGCAATGCAACAAATATTATTAATGCAAAGATTATCTAACAGTCCAACGCTAATATAGGTAGCATGAGTTAATGCATAAATTGACATTAATGGAAAGTAAAAGAAACACAAATACAATGGCAAAATACATGCAGTGACAAAAGTAAATATTGTATACACTCTTGTAAACAAAAGTAAACAATGTTAAACACCAGTTTATATGTAGAAAGTGAAACCTTTCTTAGACAATGGTTGGGAGTAGGATTCAGGTTTTCATGGCAAACACACAGCATCTTAGCTCAGAAGCCCACCTGCAGTGACACGCTCGCCCCCCCTGCGGACTCTCCAAATATGGTGACAGACGAGGGGTCCCCTCCAAAGCTCTGGATGTTCTCCTGGACCCACCGCAGTGCAGCCACCTGGTCCAAGAGTCCCCAGTTTCCAGGGGCGTTATCATCCCCAGTGCTTGGTAGCAGACAAAACAAGAAACTGTGCTGTGACTCCAGCTGTGCTATTCCATACACAGAATCATCACCAGAACGAATTCAAACAAAAAGCAACCAACATTAAAAAGAGGTTATTGTAGAGTATTTTCGTTACAGGTAAGGCTGCTGATTACACAATTTTACCAGGAGTTTGTTATGTATTAAAGGAAGTGTAAAGAACTATATACACAAATGCATTATGACCACCACACCATACAGGGCACATTCTATTTATTGACTGACTAAAGGTGTAAAGGACCATGGCACTGACTACAGGCTCACCTGAAGAAGCCAAGCATTCCCAATCTGTACTGAATCAGCACCACCACCACATTCTGATAGGCTGCCAGGACAGATCCATCATAAAAGGAGGCGGAGCCCATGGCTAACCCTCCCCCATGGATCCACACCATGACCTGGATGACAGCAACACATGAACTTAGGGTGCATTCAGAGCACCTCGGAATGACAAGGACCGCCCCCATGGCTACTTTGTTTTTCCGACAGCAAGTGTTCAAGTGCTTTGCCATCGAATGTGTGACAAACACGGATGCCACAACAAAGGTTAAAACATACACTCACTAATCCTAAACAAACAACTGTATTTGCTTAACATATAGTGTAAGATGCTCGTGAAAGAAAGATATGCAGCTTTTCAAGTGATAAAAAGGGCAAATTCCCAAGTTCACATTAAAACTGTTGGACATGAAAGGCCACATGGACTACAAACGAACTACAACGTGACGACAAAAGTGATGACGAGCCCCTAACTGGGCAACTCTGTTAGCAAAATCTAGCCCCAGTTTCCGACCTCTGACTCACACATTAAATGACGTGAATGACGCGGAATGATGATGTTTTCACTCGGAGAAAGGTTTTTCCGAAGCCCATGAACGCTAGGTTAGACAGACACGGCAATGACCATGGCAATGAATTGATTACAGAACAAAACTTCTAAAACACAGATTAAACTGTGCTTATACTGTCACTCTATGATTAAACTCACCGGTAACTTGGCATCTTCAGCAGGATAGGCAGGAGTGTAAACATTGAGATAGAGACAATCCTCAGACACCTCAGGAATCTCCATAATCATGCCAACAGATTCTGACAAATTTAAAGACATCTGCCGGTCTTGTATACACCTGAGAACAAATCAGACATTAGACTGCCCTCACTCATATTGGGTGATTGTGGACACATCGTTTGTGTAGTTCAGTCATTAAAGGTGCAGTCAGTGATTGCACATGACATCACATTCGTTTATATTTATGTTTATATTGAATTGTATTAGCAGATGCTAATTAGCAGATGCTAGGACAGTATTACATCACTTAATGAATTTGACATGGGGATTTATGTAAGGGATCGCAGGTGGTAGTGGGTGTCCAAGGTGTCCTGATATGCGGAAATAATGGAGACGGAGATGAAGACCTCTCTGATGCGAAACAGAGTGGAGTTTTCTCCACCAAGTTAATTAATTCTCTATATAGGGACAGCGATGTTATTTTCTTTGTCCCCCATGTTGCCAGTCATGTACAGTATGTAGGCAATAGGCATGCATTATAGCACAAAAAGGGAAATGCAGTTCAGTTTAAACAGAGGCCGACCTGTTCAATTTGTTGTACTACTTTCATTGGTTACGGAAAATTATGGTGGGTAGTTTGATTTGTTACAGTTGATTCCACTGTTGCAAAGCCATCATTGTTTACATTGAAATGGGCAATTACATTTTTGTACCAGATCTACTTCATAGGAGCTCCAATGCACAGAATTAACAGCCCCCTGCCAGCCAATCAGAAAATAGTTCTTGTCTCTTGGGGATAGGTTTTCAATAATATGCCTTGCTGTTTCTTTTAAAAGTATATCATGATTATTGTGTTTGTATTTTTGTATTTTCAAATGACTAATTACTTGTATTTTAATTAAATACATTTTTTACATCAGTATTTTGTATTTTATTTTGTTAAATTTCATAAGCCAGTATTTGTAGTTAGTAACAAAATAGTTTTGGATGTATTTATTGCTTTGCTTTTTTTACATTTGGGAAATGAATGGTGATGAACTTCAACGATGAACTTTTATGGGTACACCACTTCTGTTGGAATCATACTTTCAGCTCTAATGTCACAATTTAACAGGTGAAAAAATGTCAAGCCAAGTCGGTCATTTAGTCCTTCCTACCCACAATTCAGCAAAAGTCACCAATAACATTTTTAGTCACATTCAGCAGTCATCTCCTCACGACCGCTAGCTGCCCTTTCCATGAGTGTAAAAAAACGATCTCTGTAGGCAGCCCACCATGACACTCACTCTTTTGAGCACCTCACCATGCACACAGAAATACAGGTCCTGTCACTACAAGCGTCTCATGCTTGATCACCCTCAAGCACACTGGATTTTTTACATTTAATTTATATAGTATATTTAGTATTTAGTTTTGTTAGTTTTTCTTATCTCCTACTGTCTCTATTGTACAGTGGAGTTTGGTTATATGTTTATACTTATACTTATATTTACCATTTCTGCTGTAAGTGCATGTTGTGTGTGATGTCTATATGCTACTGAGACCCCCTGAATTTCCCCTTGGGGATCAATAAAGTATCTATCTATCTATCTATCTATCTATCTATAAGTGTGGCCTGATTAACTTACATAAATGGTTGCTTGGTGGCATCCCTGACTCCCTCCCATCCCTGCACAGGTTGGGGTGGGGCCAACCTGAGGGGTCCCACAGGTGGCTTAGCAAAGGGCACGCCCAGGTAGGAGTGCACCACTGTCGTCTTTCCCCTCACTCGCAAGTACTCGCCTCTGAGGGCTCCCAGCTTGGTGTGGATCAGTGGTCCTGTAGTTGTCCAGACAACACAACAACATTGGCAGGATCATGTTTAGCCTAGTCTAGCCTATTGAATAGACATAATATGGGCAAACATCTACCTTTGCTTGAATTCTTACATACAGTATTAGGTCAACCTTGTTTTCCAGCATGTTGCTGAGACTTCAGTGTGTTAGGGGCGAATTATCCCATTTGCATGTAAATCACACGTAAGCCCTTTTTACGCCCTTTTTTACATAACGTTTCAGTTACGCACATTTTCCCATTCCAACTGATGTCAAACCCACAGCGTGCAAGTTTGAAATCAAGGCATTCTTATGAAAAAGGCGTGATTTAAAATAGAACCAGACCGATCCACCACATCGTTAATTTAGGTTGATATAAAAACACTAAACGTTTTCATTGACCTTCTGAATGACATTTAAATCCAGAAAGAACACAAACCAGTCTTTGGTTTTGAAAACGTTTGCATGGTAAACTGAATAGCGAACGGCCTACTGTAAATGGGAGAATTGGAGAATTAAAGGGTGAAGTAAGGGGAGAATTTGCACAGGCTAAAAAGCGCTTAGTACAGTACGCTATACGCGCTTTTTACGCACCCTTACGCACATTGGAGAATTCGCCCCTACTGAATACGTAGACTATTTTGCGATACTGACAGTTGCACATCACTCATGCTGTATTGGGTATGGATACTATTGTAAACACACACACGCTTAAAACGAATGTGTTAAAATCAACACAACTTCCATTGTTAACACATCTATGTGTCCAGATAGGGACAATACATTAAGAGTGCACCATTCGACGAAGGGAGTGACGTTTAACAACAACGTTTTACGACAGTTCACCTGAACTTACTGAACTTACCATCGTGCGCTGTTGAAGTTAAATACGCAACACTTGCTAGGAAAATTATCCTTATCACGAGAGCCATAGTTGTCAGTGTCTGTTGTGGACCGAAAGTAAGCAACTGCACGGACTTTTATAGCGACGTAGGCTACTTTTCAAGTAGTCAGTAACCTACCCATCCTTTGCTCTACTAAGCTATTGTTTCCGTGTTGTAAAAGGGACTGTCACACGCACAGTGAAATGTGGGCATGGCAATGAGCTCATGTAGTTTCTCAACCTAGGATTTCCACGGGGCCAAGGGATTTAACATTTAGGAAGGGCGCCCATTTTTAGACAATGCTCCATTCCTCTTGAAACGTAGTATTGAGTACACATTGAAAAACCAAAAGTAATTAATCAGAAATAATAATAGAGGAGAAAAAAAAACACTTGCATGTCTAATATGACTCAAAGCCCTGCAAATTCATTGTGACTAACAGGGACGTGCACAGGGGGGTTGCTCAGGTTGCCCGGGCAACTGCCCATATGGCCTTCTCGACTCACGTTGCCCTTCCGAGGATAAAATAAATAAATAAATAAATCGTACAATGGATGCAGAATTTCACGTATAGGCCTAGATAAAAAAAATCGCAAAGCCTCATTCACTTCCATTCGGGCACCGAAAGTGAAAGTCAGTAGGGGAACTGTTTACGTGGCTGAAGCGCTGCACGCGACCGGCACCTGAGCTGAGCCTGCATGAGCGGCCTTATATTAGAAAGAGATTGTCGCGAAACCACGTTGTCGGAAAAAGTGAGTTTGTGATGTATAACAAACGAACGATCATCATCAAGTTTTATGAAATCAATTCAAATCTTCATAAATCCAGATGTAGGCTACTTGGCTGAGTTTGCCACGTTTAGCCTAAATAATCAGACAGATAGCTCGCAGCAGCCCGTTACCACATAGCCAGTTTTGGTAGCCTAGGCATTAGGCCAGGGGTAGGCAAACTGCGGCCCGCGCACCAAGCACTTTCATCCGGCCCGTCACACTAGCTATTTTTTTCCTGTGACAGAGACGACATTGGTTAGCTTTACCGCAAAGTGCTTTTCACTCTTAGAGAACGTTTACAATGTCAAAACATCATGTTAAATAGAGATGATAGGCCTACTCTTAGTTATCTCCTTTGCAGCAGAACCAATTTGAACATTATGCTAGCCTACTGTGCGGCCCGCCGACCAATTTTCAAAACCCAATGTGGCCCTTGAGCCAAAATGTTTGCCCACCCCTGCATTAGGCAAACTAAGCTACATGTATGCTGATAGTTACTTTCTCACATTTTGTTTTAGCAATTAGAATGAATGATGGAAGTAATGCATCACATTAATTATTTTATTCAAAATGGTTAAATGCTTAAATCCTATTCACTATTTTGGGTATTGTTTGAAGCCAAGATGCCCACTAAAAAGAGGCGGATTCAGGAGAGGGAGAGACAATTGGAGGCAGCAAAGGGCAGCACATCACTGCAGGGTTGGCTGTGAAAAGCCAACCAGCAGGTGAGACAGAAACTTTCTGTGATAAAGATGACATGACACTGTGTAAGCGAATTGATTAATTAATCAGACTCATATTTTAGCCTATTAATGGCAATGTTTCATAATTACATTACATTTAAGATGAGGAGCAGTCACAAGCCTCCAGAACATGACGAAAATGTGGACCAGGAGGAGGCACATAGGGCAGGTAGGCCTAAGTGATGATCACCAAATATGAGATGAGAGGACCATGCTAGAAAGTACAGGGTTAACCATATACAGACTTACAGATACAGATGATTAATTAACACGAAAATGTTGCCTGGTGTCCCTTTAAAGAGCTGCATGCTAAATAATTGTAATCTAAAAAAACATAACATGTTTGAGCAGAACATAAATATCGCTAGTGGGCATTAAAATAATAATGATAATGGCAATAACAATAATATGTAATTGGTCAGATGATGAGCCCACATTTATAGAAACCCAGTGACTTGATAGGATATTGATAGGGATATTGATGTTGGTGATTTTCATGACTCAAGTCATGTTTTTCTGTGTTATTAGTTAAGGTGATTGAGTGCTGTATTTCAGTGTTTTACTTCTAATAGTGCAGTGCCTGTTCAAACATGCTATGCCTGTAGCCCAATTACATGCCTGAAGGTAGGCCTGCTTTGAAAATAGAATAGGGAAAAACATAATTCCAGGTAAGCATTCAATAATGAATAGGCCTACAGATAATATAATAATATAATAACTGTGAAGTGAGCAGAATTTAAGCATGGCTACATGTGACATTTTTTACATTTTTTATCAAAATTACATAATCCTAACAGCTGTTTTGAGTCAAGGCTATATGCTTAGCCTATTGAATAACTTGATGATAGAGAAAACAAACCATTTTGTGGAATGATGCATCATATGAAATTTGCAACGGTGTGACTCAAAAACAGCCTCTGGTGGCCTAAGTGACATCACACTCTGTCTGTCACTCGTTGCTTGTCGCTGGTTATGCTTTGCATGTGTGGCATTCTGAGACGTTCTTTAATTCGGGACCATCATCGCTCGTTTCAATTTAGGACCTTGCAGGTGGAACTGTGGTTTGCTTATTCAAAGTCTAAAGACAGTCCAAAGTAGCCTGGGCCCACTTCCCCGAAAGCATCTTAAGCCTAAGAGCGTCGTAAAGTCCCTCTTACGAACGTCTTAAGATTTGCCGACTGTTTCCCGAAACTATCGTAGCTTAAGAGCATCGTGAAAACACTCGTAGATCTACGAGTGCTCCAGAGTACTCGTTACCGGCTAAGAGCGTCTTAACAGTACTTCTCACTGAGGTCACCAACAGGACATACAGAGGAATTACAACTTAGAATACATAATCCAATTTACGTTCCCATTCTTTATTGTGTTTACCTGTGATGAATCAGATTTTAGCGTGCAAAATAGCCTACATTTAATGGTCATAATAATGTGATGAAAAGCGGACAAAAATGCAATCAAGTTATGAAACGAGACGTTGCCAGAATAGTTTGACATTATCTTTGCTAAGTGAATATTTTATTAGGCCTATGAGGTAAAAAGCAGAGAAAGCAACATGTGGTTTAGTCTGTAGCCTAGGCCTACTGCATCAAAATCTAAGCCTACACATTTCCTCTCTTTCTTACTCGACTTCTTTCTTATCTTCAAACGTGTTCTTAAGTGGCACCGCGAAAAATTATTGCATGGTGCAACAATCTAATCTTAAAATAATTACAATTATTTATGTCTCTGTGTGGTATATAACCTACTTGGGATGCTTACATGCAGATGTCAAAGTGTTTCTATTTTCGTATTGATGTGAATGAATGTGTAGATCCGAAGTTTAAATGGTAGGCCTATAGCTGTGACGTGCAGTCACCTGACATCACCGTCAAATCAGAGGATATTTCAGAACTATTAACGTGGACAGCTCCCCTTAAGAGCATCTTAAGAGCAGTGCACGCGCGTTCACGCTACGAGCATGTTCGGGAAACAGTCGGAAAAACTAAACGAACGATCGTAAGATGAATCGTAGAAAACCCTCTTAAGAGCGTGTCTCCGTCGTTATCGGGGAAGTGGGCCCAGGGCCCAGGGCCCACTTCCCCGATAACGACGGAGACACGCTCTTAAGAGGGTTTTCTACGATTCATCTTACGATCGTTCGTTTAGTTTTTCCGACTGTTTCCCGAACATGCTCGTAGCGTGAACTTGTAATTATTTTAAGATTAGATTGTTGCACCATGCAATAATTTTTCGCGGTGCCACTTAAGAACACGTTTGAAGATAAGAAAGAAGTCGAGTAAGAAGAGTGGAAATGTAGGCTTTGATTTTGATGCAGTAGGCTACAGACTAAACCACATGTTGCTTTCTCTGCTCTTTACCTCATAGGCCTAATAAAATATTCACTTAGCAAAGATAATGTCAAACTATTCTGGCAACGTCTCGTTTCATAACTTGATTGCATTTTTGTCCGCTTTTCATCACATTATTATGACCATTAAATGTAGGCTATTTTGCACGCTAAAATCTGATTCATCACAGGTAAACACAATAAAGAATGGGAACCTAAATTGGATTATGTATTCTAAGTTGTAATTCCTCTGTATGTCCTGTTGGTGACATCAGTGAGAAGTACTGTTAAGACGCTCTTAGCCGGTAACGAGTACTCTGGAGCACTCGTAGATCGATCTACGAGTGTTTTCACGATGCTCTTAAGCTACGATGGTTTCGGGAAACAGTCGGCAAATCTTAAGACGTTCGTAAGAGGGACTTTACGACGCTCTTAGGCTTAAGATGCTTTCGGGGAAGTGGGCCCTGGGCTATTCATATTTGTCGCTGGTTATGCTTTGCATGTGTGGCATTCTGAGACGTTCTTTAATTCGGGACCATTATCGCTCGTTTCAATTGAAGACCTTGCTGTTGGTCGTTTGCTTATTCAAAGTTTAAAGACAGCCCAAAGTAGCCTGGGCCCACTTCCCCGATAACGACGGAGACACGCTCTTAAGAGGGTTTTCTACGATTCATCTTACGATCGTTCGTTTGTTTTTTCCGACTGTTTCCCGAACATGCTCGTAGCGTGAACGCGCGTGCACTTCTCTTAAGACGCTCTTAAGGGGAGCTGTCCACGTTAATAGTTCTGAAATATCCTCTAATTTGACGTGATTTGACGGTGATGTCAGGTGACTGCACGTCACAGCTATAGGCCTACCATTTAAACTTCGGATCTACATTAATTCACATCAATACGAAAATAGAAACACTTTGACATCTGCATGTAAGCATCCCAAGTAGGTTATATACCACACAGGGACATAAATAATTGTAATTATTTTAAGATTAGATTGTTGCACCATGCAATAATTTTCGCGGTGTCACTTAAGAACACGTTTGAAGATAAGAAAGAAGTCGAGTAAGAAAGAGAGGAAATGTGTACAGTAGGCTTAGATTTTGATGCAGTAGGCTATAGCCTACAGACTAAACCACATGTAGCTTTCTCTGCTTTTTACCTCATAGGCCTAATAAAATATTCACTTAGCAAAGATAATGTCAAACTATTCTGGCAACGTCTCGTTTCATAACTTGATTGCATTTTTGTCCGCTTTTCATCACATTATTATGACCATTAAATGTAGGCTATTTTGCACGCTAAAATCTGATTCACAGGTAAACACAATAAAGAATGTAAGTTGGATTATGTATTCTAAATTGTAATTCCTTTGTATGTCCTGTTGGTGACCTCAGTGAGAAGTACTGTTAAGACGCTCTTAGCCGGTAACGAGTACTCTGGAGCACTCGTAGATCTACGAGTGTTTTCACGACGCTCTTAAGCTACGATGGTTTCGGGAAACAGTCGGCAAATCTTAAGACATTCGTAAGAGGGACTTTACGACGCTCTTAGGCTTAAGATGCTTTCGGGGAAGTGGGCCCTGGGCTATTCGAAGTGTCCGTTTATTGCACATCATTTTTTTACGTCATTTTGAAGAGCCACTGCATACCCGTGTGTCTTGGCGTTGTTGTTGCAAAATCCGCGGAGTTCACTTTATTGTTGAGGTCAGACATGGCTAGCGGCGAAAGCCAATGTGCTTCTTTTACCGATATATTTAACGATATCTTTTGCATTTCTTATTCAAACAACGTCAAATGTGGCACTGCACTTACTCATGCCCATAGCAAGACACCTTTCAAGTTTGAAATCAGTCTGACAAACGGTCAGCGAGATATGCGTGCCACAGACACACAGACGCTTCTTGCTTTATATATATATATATATATATATATAGAAGTGTATATATATTTTAATAAAGACCCTGCTATTCTCAGTCCTTCATATAGCCCGTGAGTTTTTTTGTTTCTGTTGTTTTTTTTTTGTTTTTTTTTTGGGGGGGGGGGTGCCCTTTTTTCAGGTCAGAGTAACTGCCCCTCAAAATTCCTGTGCACGTCCCTGGTGACTAAGCATGTGAGCATTGCCTTATGCCATACCCAGAGCAATAGTCCGAGCGAATTAGGATTGAGGGTGGCGCTAAATACAGCGAAGCTATATTTGGTATTGTTGGAATCGTAATTTACTGTAATGTAGATTAACAATGTCCCAGATAGCAAAATCAGATTGGCAGATAGCGCACCGCTGGTGGTATGCCGCCAGTGGCGTGCCACTTGTGGTCCGCCGTAGGACCTCCATCTCTTTAAATTTAACTTGTCATGAATATTAAGAAAAGTTAATAAAATGATATTTGGAGTATAACTGAACAAATGAAAAAGGTTTTAGACCAATTGTGGCAAAATATTGGGCAATTTGTCTGCAACCCGCCAGCGGACCGCCAGAGAACCGATGAGTAAAATGCCAGCGGACCGCCAGCTATGCCCCCAGTGGACCGACAGTGGTCCGCCACCCTCTTGCTATCTGGGTGACGTGCCTACAGTAGCCTACCAATCCTCTCAAAATAATTAGAGGCCATGTACCACATTTGTACCACATTTCAATGCATGTTAGGCTAAAAATTATATGTTATTACATCATGATATTAGGAAATATCTCCTCAATTGGTTGAAGAATCTTTATCAAACTGTCAAGTTTACCGTTCACGCCATCTTGAATTTAGTCACGACAAGTTGAGCGACGAGTACGAATGAACAGGTATGATAATGGATCAGATTTCAAAAATAATTCCATGAAAATGCATGGATTCCAGTTGCTGCTACTTGGAAATCTACCAATGTCTACCATGGTTCCTTCATAAATTGCGTAGCAAATTATCAGACGAGTGACAGAAGCACCGGGCATAATTTGAACAGCAAACTCCGCGTCCATAGTTTGAAAAACGCTATGCTGCATCCGGGCAAAGATTCTAGAAGCCCAGCGCACCTCCAAAAAGGAGGACAAATGAGTGTCCAGCTTGAGGCTGCGCCGGACAGGGTGTTTAAAATCTGGACTATCCGACCTAAATCCGGATGTATGGCAACCCCTGAACGTAACGTAACGCCTGCTTTCACCGACACTGACACCAAAACCTAGCCTTTGCACGCAGCCAGTGCTCATTATTTCGCCTCATGCTGGTAAAATAAGGAACTGCAACCTAATTTCAGTGGCCATAAGCTCTCAGAGACGGCTGTAGGCCTAGTGGTTCTCATAGGCTATCGCAAATGAAACTCGAGATCTCGCAAAACAAAGTCAAGATCTCGCAAATCAAAGTCAAGATCTCGCAAATCAAAGTCAAGATCTCGCAAAACTATAGTCAGTGTTTGTCCCCAGTACATGCTTTTTTTTCTTTTTTCTTTCTTTCTTTTTTTTCATGTCACTTCGGGGGCTCCGTACGAACTGTCATTTGGACTGTGATAGAATATGAAGAGTGGTCTTTGCCCTCATGTAATGGAATTGGTGAGTCTTGAAGTCTTCAATAATCCGCTTCCCTTAAACTAAGCATTTAGTTAAAACACATTCCACTCAGATAGCTAGGTGGCTACCAGGTTCATAATTCACTTTTAATTGCAAACAGAAAATATCTAGCTAGCCTCATGTCATTACATGCTATTATTTCCAAAGGAATGAAGGTTGTTTATACCAACTTAATAGTATGCTTATCATTGTTAATATTGTGCCATAACTGTGGCACAAACAATGTTTGAGTTTGTGGACTAGCCATAGGCTATATTTGAATGGAGCTGGCAAAATAATATGAGCAGGCCTACCGTGTAGACAATGATCTTAAAGTGACAGTGCACCATTTGTAAATGAGTTAAAGAGCATCAAATTGGTAGTATTTCTTAAGAAATGTATATTTTAAAACAATATTACTTTGTCAGGGCGGGGGGGTATGGGGAGTGTCCCTCATTTTTGGGTTGTGCATGCTGTGTATCCATGTGGCAATCACAATCTCAGTCATGCCTCTTCCTGTGGTGAGTTCACCCCTACTCTTAACTGAACGCATCATCATTTGGGGCAGTCGTGGCCTACTGCTTAGGGCATCGGGCTTAGAACCGAAGGGTTGCTGGTTCGATCCCCGACCAGTGGGAATGGCTGAAGTGCCCCTGAGCAAGTCACCTAACCCCTCACTGCTCCTCGAGCACCGCTATTGCAAGGTAGCTCACTGCTCCGGGTTAGTGTGTGCTTCACCTCACTGTGTGTACTGTAAGTATACTTGGCCTAGAAACCTGATTTACATTTACATTTTACATCACTTGCTCAATCACAAGATCTGACCATAGACCTGTCCAAATCAGTTGCTTCGTCGAATTGTAAAGTAACCTTCATCGAACATCTTGAACAGCCATGGATGTGTTGTTGCCAATTCTGTTGTCATCTATTGCAATATTGTAATCAATTATTTATTCCAAACCACTGCTGCAAGATCTTACCTCACCTCCACCTTGGCAGATAACACAAAGATCTTCTGAAATTCCATTTTCATCTTCAAGCGCTATTCCATCCATATAGCAATCAGTCCGAGTAATGAAATCTAGACTGTTGCACATGAATAAATACTGATACTCAACTCCAATGTATAAATTGTGTGGGAAATATGTTTTGTTTTTACTCTGGAACCAAAGACCCAAAGGAGTCTTCAACTGCATGACTGCAAACTGCGCACAGCCAATGGGCGTATGAAATGTCATCACATAGCATTACGGCACAGTGTTCATGGGAAATGTAGGAAGTACTGCCACAAATTACTGAGAACAGAGCCTTATGTATCATGCATGTAATGCCTCATGCATCACCGGCCAAGTTTTTATTAACACCCGCCAAAATGAATTTTAACCCACATTTGGCGGGTTGGCGGGTGTTCATTTAGAACCCTGTAGGCCATACTTGGTCTGTCTGGTACCTTTATTCTGCTGACAATGAATGCAGCAATACATGGTTATTTCCTTATACAGTACATACTGTATGGTCTAGCTGATTTACAATGACCTGCTATTCAAAGGATATTTTTTCCGGAAAGGATTGGTACTGTAAGCATGTTAAATTCATAATCTACACAAAATTAAGATCCCAGCGATACCAAATATAGCTTATCTGTATTTAGTGCCACCTTAGACCCCTTTTTGAGCTAATTCGCTCGGACTAAAGGGTTTGTTTATTTTTGTTCAGGCCTGTCGTTCTGAGGCCTGTCCCACTGTACTGGTTCTCCTCTGGGTGCCCAGATGGATTATTGATATGCATTTGAATATGTTTCCTGTTTGTGGGGTTAACTATTTAAAAATAAGAAAAATGTCAAACTGGCTATTTGCTGTCAATTCCCATACTGTCTGTAATATGGTGTAAGGTTTGACCAATAACCATATTTACTACTACTACTGTACTACTACTAATAAAAATAATACATTTGGAATACCTTAATATGCTGTCTATCTGAATATTGTGTGGATAGTAATATGTATGATGACAGGAAGTTCTCATGAATCTCTGATGCTCTGCTGTCAGAGAGACTACGCAGAGCGGTGATATGCTTGCATGGGCAAATCCATGACAAACTCAAACATAATAAATGCCACTGTACTCTGAGGAATCGATTGTAGGTCAGAAATATAGTATTTTACATAATGAATGAATAAATGAATGAATGAATGAATGAATATCTTTATTGTCATTGTGTACAACGTACAATAACATTTGAAAGTGTATACTTTGTATCTGCGCAAAAAAGTTCAATAAAAAATAACGGTAACACTTTATTTGAAGGGGTCTACATAAGGGTGACATGTAACTGTCATAAGAATGACATGACACATGTCATGCACATTAATGACACATTACTGATGTTTATGACTATTGTCATAATGTGTCATTCGGTTTTTGGAATGTCAAGTTGACATTGTTTGGGTGTCATCATTATGACAACTTGACATTAGCCAATATGACATTATTTGACGGTGTCTTTGTCATGACAACTTGACATTAGCCAAGAAAATGTAACCCATTTACAATATTGTCATGACAACTTGACATTAGCCAAGAAATGCAAGGTGTTTATGATTGTTATGACAACTTGACATATAACTGTGTTTGGCCTAAGTATATCTTCTACGTTTATGAAGTGATGAGCCTGAACAATTGGCTGTCATGACACTATTATAAATTGTCATGAACTTTCCTTGGCATGATATTGTCATGACAACTTGACATAACTGTTTGGCCGGACTTATCTTCTAGGTTTATGGAGTGATGAGCCTGAACAATTGGCTGTCATGACACCATTATAAATTGGTCATGAGTACTTTTCTTGACCTCAACTACAGTGGTACAGTTTTGCCTTGTCATTAAGCTGTCACAAATAACTATTACACACCAAAATAGTTTCCTGACAGTGTCATGAATACTTACCTTTGACCTAAAGTACAGTGAACCATCTGAGATGTTTCCTGAACATGTCATTAAGCACCATTACACTATCAAGTAGGTCCTATTTCTGTACATTGGAACATTGAGTCTAATTTCAACTATAATAACAACAAATACCATACTCAGTCATGACTTAAAAGAGTTTATTTCAGCAATTCATTTTGCAAAACCATAACACATGGACATGTAACCATTCCAGCTAACATAACTGTGTATGTGGAACATGGATTAAACTATCCACATACTAGTCCTAAAGGTCCAAGAAGCTGAGTCAGAAAAGATTTCCGATTTTGCAGAGAGGTGCCGTCAGGCTGTAACTGAGGAAATGAGTGCAGTCCTGGCAGCCAAAAAAAAGAGTGGGGGGCTTCTGCCGATTGTCCATAAATATACCTGAGTATAGCTGATTTTGTTTTTTTATCACTCTCATTCATTATGTGCATTAGTTCAAATGCCTGATAGTTCACAGTTGATGAATGAAACAGAGAGGTTACACAATACTGCAGCAGTGGCACATATGTTTTGTTTGGAGTTAACAAACAAACAGGAGTTTTATGTGGTCCGCATTTTTTGTTTATTGTTTTAGTTCTTATGTTTAGGACAGTGGTCCATTTGGATGATATGTATGATTTTGGCTTGGTTTTGATTAAACTGCTGCTCGGTAACTTGAGTTTGAGTGTTGATGTCATGTCATTAAACAGGTTGTGCAATGTTGTTAAATGTTCAATCTGAGAGGTCACACAACACTGCAGCAGTGGCACATACTGTATGTTTTTGCATGTGTAATAAGGTCAGTGAAACAGCCATAACCTTCCATTGCCTGCACTAAGATATCTTTTATAAGCACATGATAGTGTAATGGCAATTAATGACATGTTCAGGAAACATTTCGGATGGTTCACTGTACTTTAGGTCAAAGGTATGTATTCATGACACTGTCGGGAAACTATTTTCTTCTTTGTGACAGCTTAATGACAAGGCAAAACTGTACCACTGTAGTTTAGGTCAAGAAAAGTATTCATGACACTATTATAATGGTGTCATGACAGTCAATTGTTCAGGCCCATCACTTCACAAACCAGGCCAAACACAGTTATATGTCAAGTTTTCATAACAATATCATGCCAAACACCTTGCATTTCTTTCTTGGATAATATCAAGCTGTCATGACAATGTTGTAAACGGGTTACATTTTCTTGGCTAATGTCAAGTTGTCATGACAAAGACCGTCAAATAATGTCATCTTGGCTAATGTCAAGTTGTCATAATGATGACACCCAAACAATGTCAACTTGACATTTCAAAAACCGAATGACACATAATGACAACAGTCATGAACATCAATAATGTGTCATTAATGTGCATGACATGTGTCATGTCATTCTTATGACGGTTACATGTCATCCTTATGTAGACCCCTTCAAATAAAGTGTTACCAAAATAACTTATAAAAAATGGTAATCTTAGAAAATAAGGGCCTCTAAAATAGATAAATGTTAAATAATAATAAACTAAAACTCTAAAAGGAAAAAGTTCAAATTAAACCAACACACAAACAATATATTCTACATTCTGCTGGTATTCTCATTCTATATGTAAAATCACGTCTTAGCAGAACGTTTTTAAGTTTGTTTGTCTGTGTTTTTTATAAAGTGAATGACATAGAAAAAACTTCTTACACTGAAACTAATAAAAAGAATGTGTTTATGTGTGTTTCAAGAAACGTCTGGCAACATAGCAATACACAAATATCCCACAATGAATGCAAAGTGAGGCTACTTACTGCCAGGTTGACGTTGCACTGTTGCAGTAGGCAGTATTTTTGATGCTTTGGTCTGATCATGTAAAATTTATATGGAGCAGTGTACAACCCCCCCGTGATGTCCAACATTCATAAATATATAAACACTGGACTCTGTCCTCTTATTATCTAATTTTACACAGGCAACATTGTAAATTTAATGGGAATAGCCTTTTATCACTTTGTCACGCCTGCACACACACACACACTTACATAGTTATCAGAAAACAATCACCACGTGCAATATGCTCAGTTTACAACACCATGAAATACAACACCGTGAAAATGTCTGCAAGCTCAAGCACCGACTCTCAGTAATTAGGATCTAAACATTGCCGGTGGCTTGTCATATAAATGCAGATTGGTGTGAAGTTTAGAGCTAGAGAACGTCTTAAGTTGGATTACGGTAACCACAAAAGGACTCCAGTCTAGGTAGACTGAACACACTGTAAGTCTTTTTGACTATAAAGTAAATTTGCTAGTTAAATTCAAAACCTTAGTTTATAGTTGTATTTAACAGATAATATTATAATAACTATTGATTGAACTACGCTAACACTAATTCAAAAAATATTATGTGTAAAATGTGAATAACTACAGAATCATGTTAAAGCTATTTGATTGAGAATAATTCAAAGACAAAATATCAACTGTTGAAGGAGATGAATTCTATTGTTTTTTCTTTGAAAAATATATGTTCATTTTGAATTTGATGCCAGCAATGTCACCTCCTCATTTATCAACATTACAGTAAATATTTAGGAACTGAGGAGACCAGTTGCTAGAGTTTTGGGAATGAAATGTTGCTCCATTCTTGCCCGATGTAGGATATTTACTGAAATATTCAAGGTATCGTCTGGATGGCCTGAAGTACAGTACAAGTGGAAACTGTAATATTTTGCACTGCTCATTTTCACTACTGCTTTTATAAACACAAAGAAAATATTTGACTATTTCAGATGGTTTTCTAGAGAGAAACAGGGGTTCAGCATATTGGACTAGGGCATTTTCTACAAGATTTACTCAAATTATAGAAACTGTGAAGTGTAGAAATTCCAATTCTCTATGGAAGGCCATTTCTGCCACTTGAAAAGAAAAATGTGTTGACATACTGAGTAAGTATAACATTTTGACCTACTAAGGAATGTGTGATACTAAGTTGAATATACAGTATGTGTGTGTGTGTGTGTGTGTGTGTGTGTGTGTGTGTGTGTGTGTGTGTGTGTGTGTGTCAGTATGTCCATGAAGTCTGATTCTGTTGCCATGACGTCTCTTGCTGGGGAGCGTAAGCAGGGGACGGTGGGCATCTTTGGCACAGGAGACTTTGGACGCTCTCTGGGGCTTCGTCTGCTCCAGGCAGGATATGAGGTCGTGTTTGGGTCACGTGACCCCAAGAACTCGGCACTGGTGCCCAAAGGTTCAAAGGTCATGACCCACACAGAGGCAGCTCAAATGGCTCAGGTGATCTTTATAGCCGTGCAGCGCGATTACTATGACTTCCTGACCTCGCTGACCCCTGCTCTGGAGGGCAAGGTGCTGGTGGACATCAGCAACAACCTGAAGAGGGGCCAGTTCTCACAATCCAACGCTGAGTACCTGAGCAGCCTGGTGCCGGGAGCGTCTGTGGTGAAAGGCTTCAACACAGTGTCAGCCTGGGCCCTGCAGTCAGGGGCGCTGGACGCCAGCCGACAGGTGAGGGGAAGTGACATCACATAGACCCAAATAATTATGACCGCCGCGCAGCGAAGCGGCGGTCATATAGGTTTAGTCAGATTGTTTTTTTTTTTTCTTTTTTTTTTCTTTTTCGCATGTCCAAATTTCCGTCAATGATTCCCGGGACACTGAAAGACCGGGGTAGACGAAACTTGGTGGGCATGTAACCCCACATGGATAGCATGGAACCATCGTTTTTCGTTTTGATCTGTAGCCCCCCCGCTGGACTGCACCCCCCGAAAGGAGGGTAGGGCAGACACAGTTTTCTGTGAATATCTCGAGAACCGTAAGGTTTAGGAGGACCATTTTTTTTTTGTATGTTGATCTCAAGGGGCCATGTCAACCCATTCCATAACCACTCATTTCATGTATAGCGCCACCTAGTTAAACACAAAAAAGTAAAAATTAGGTGTTGTAATCGCAGGTATCTGTGCCCTAACATAGTCAAAACTGCACGAAATTGGAAGTGTAGGATCATTATGACACCCTCTAAATGCACGCCAAGTTTCGTGGAATTCCGTTCATGGGGGGCCACACAATAAATTAATTTATGTTACTATACACCAACTGGCCTGTAGGTGGCCGGAGACAGTTTTCTGTGAATATCTCGAGAACCGTAGGGCCTAGGAGGTCCACCTTTTTTTTGTATGTTGATCTCAAGGGGCCATGTCAACCCATCCCATTACCACTTATTTCATGTATAGCGCCACCTAGTTAAAAATTAAAAAGCAAAAAATTAGGTGTTTTCATCACAATATCTCTGGCTGACATGGTCAAAACTGCACGAAATTGAAAGTGTAGGATCATTATGACACCCTCCGAATGCATGCCAAGTTTTGTGTACTTTCGTTCATGGGGGGCCTTACAATAAAACAATTTATGTGTACATTTAGTGACGTACACCAACAAGGATTCCCGGGACACTGAAAGACCGGGGTACACAAAACTTGGTGGGCATGTACCCCCACATGGATAGCATGGAACCGTCATTTTTCGTTTTGATCTGTAGCCCCCCCGCTGGACTGGACCCCCCGAAAGGAGGGTAGGCCAGACACAGTTCTCTGTGAATATCTTGAGAACTGTAGGACCTAGGATGACCATTTTTTCCGTATATTTGCCTCCAGGGGTCATGTTAACCCAGTTCATGTGCACACATGTGCACAAACAGATACACACACACACACACACATTCACAGTAATCATACCTATGACCAGGGCCGGCCCGAGGCATAAGCGAACTAAGCGGCTGCTTGGGGCCTCCTGGCCACCAGGGGGCCCCCAATCGAGTTTCTTTTTTTTTTTTTACATAATAAATAACGTAAACAAGTGACATCAATGAATGAATAAATGAAACAATTATCATTCAAATCAAGAAAATTATGATTTCATGATTAATATGCCTGCCTACTGCTACTGTGTCTGCCAGCCTTTGAGTCACGCGCATAAAGTAGACACCTCGGGTGCATATACAATTCGTGCAGACACTGCATCAAGTTCAACAATCGGAAGAGACGGTAATGTTCAGACAAGTCACAAAAAAGGACGTATCCCTCTGGTGCCGAAAACAGAACGAAGAAAATGACAGAGGAGGAGAAAAACGAGCAAGATACAGGTATGTTTTGCATGATTATTTACAGTATGTTTTGTGCTTGAGGTAGCTAGCTAGCTGTCATGATCTAATATAAGCCATCACCAGAGCTAAATCTCCGCCATCAACAGAGAAATGTCTCCCATTAATATATATTTATCTAGATGTATTTCAGATGTCAAGGATATTGGGATTGTTTTGGATGTTCAATCAAGCATGTACCCTAGCTCTAGGTGGGCTTATTATGTCGTAAATTAAAGTTAGCTAGCTGACTGAAGTGGACATTAGCACTACAGTAGCTACATGAAAACGTAGCTGAAGGCAAATTTACCACAGAGGGATTGTTTCTGATTTCGCACCTGAAAGTGTTGATAGTTTATTACTGCTCTATAATATGTGACATAGTGGTAAGTCTGATAGCAACAACAGACTAAGCCCAGGCTCCCAGTCCCAACCCAACCCACTGACTAGCGCGACTCTGGGCATCGGTAACGTTCCAGCTTCATAGGCAAAGATGGAACAGTACGTCCGCTCTGCTCTAAGATCTTTGGAGAGAGATGGTAGTGTTTGAGAAAATATACCATGTTGGGTGGGGAGACTTCTGTGATGAAAATAAATTTACATTTGATTAAGATAGTGGCAAGTGATGTAGCGGTGCTACCCTAATATTTAGGCTGCAGTAGATCACCATGTTAAGCGTTCACCATACTGCAATTAAGTATACTCTTTTGAGTATGCCTCATTTGCCAATAGAATATGAATTGTTACATGTGGAATTGCTTGTTATTTGAGTGTAAGTAATGATAGCAAAATAAACTCATTCTGCTCGATCAACTATGCACTTATGCAATATTTTTTTTTTTTCAGAGACACTGTTGAAGTCCTTTGGAGCACATCTCTACCTCTACCTAACTCTACCTACCAGAAGGTGAGGTTTTCTTGATGGCAAATGGTTACATAGCCTGTTAATATGACACGACACATTTAACATCGTTTTTTTATTTTTTTTATTTATGTATTTATTTAATCATTGCAGATTCGTCCACTGCAGAGTTGCAGATGCCTAAAAACCAGGAACGAAGTAGGAATAATTATCTATTTTTTGGGACATTTTATTTTTGATTATTAATGTTTGTCTATTTTGTTTTTATTTTGTAGTTGAAAATTGCTCATTTAATGCACATTTGCGGATTTGTTCAGCAAATCTGTTGAAAAACAAGTCATTAAACTGATGTACTTGTTTACAACAAATACAAATGCTGTTGTATTTTGTTATTTGTCAATTCAACTTCAGTAAACCACCCTTAGTGCTTCACTTTGAATATGAATGTTTCAAATAAATCTGTGATTTTAGTACCCTCTAAGATTAAAAGGTGACAGGGTTGGTGTAAATAACAACTATATTAATACATTGGTTTACCAAGCACATGGGGCCAGAAGTCTAGATTGGAGCGCCAAAACATTTTTGGCATGTGAGCAAGGATGGATTACTGAATGAGCCTACCGAGCCCAAGAGGTCAAGGGACCCTGAACCCCAAGTAGTTGTGTGAATTCACTACCAATAAGTCAAAAAGCAAAAGGCTATGAATCTGAACAAATTTAGGTACTGCCCTTCTCCAGCTGACCATCCCAAAAATGCACCAGAATACAGGAAATCACATCTAACCCCCCCCCCCACACACACACACACCCGTTTGTACCCACATTTGCACAAAGAGGGTAGGGGAGAGGGTCCTTATGCATCTGTGTCCAGGGGGACAGTAGTTCATAATCAGTCGCTGTATTAATACATAACCTCACTGTATTAATTTATAATATGACATTATAGTGTGAAGTTGTCAATTATCACCAAGCACAGGTGACTGCGTTGTGGGAGGGGGCCCCCAAATCAAATTCTGCTTAGGGCCCCCAAAAGGCTTGGGCCGGCACTGCGTATGACACATACTCACACAGTAGACATATGTACGCTTCCATGCACAGGCACATACGCAGGCACACACACAAGCACGCACACACACACACACACACTCACACACACACACACCCACACACCCACACACATAACATAAACATAACACAAACAATCAAGAATTTCTCATAATTATGAACAGGCAAGATGGAGGTGGGGTTGTATAAAATGAATTTTACATGTGAAATCTATGAACTAATCATGTTTTGGTACTTGTTGTCTAGCAGATACCAGTGAGAATTGAGTGTGGATAATGCAATTTAGTGAGACAGTTAGAATCATATAGGCCTTTCAGCGTGATTTCTTTTTGTGGAAAAAATGTGCTGGACTGGGCGGCGGTCATATTTTGTACCGCTCTGCGGTACATCTAGTTATACTCTTATTCAGTTGTTAAGTTGTGGTGCAATAATGTGCCGCTAATACTTTTTCCGGGTCCGGTGGGCACAAATACATCAAAAACTATTTTGTTACAAATTACAAATACTGGCTCATGAAATGTAACAAAATACAATTAAAAATTTAATTAAAATACAAGTAATTAGTAATTTGGAAATACAAAAATACCCACACAATAATCATGGTATACTAACAAGGCATATTATTGAAAATGTATCCCCAAGAGACAAGAAATACTATTTTTGATTGGCTGGCAGGGGGCTATTAATTCTGTACATTGGGGCACCTATGAAGTAGATCTGGTAAAAAATGTAATCACCATCCCAATGTAAACAATGATTGAACTGACAAGCAGGCTTCGCAACAGTGGAATCAACTGTAACAAAGCAAACTACCCACCATCATTTTCCGTAACCAATGAAAGTAGTACAACAAATTGAACAGGTCGGCCTCTTTTTAAACTGAACTTCATTTCCCTTGTTGTGCTATAAATGCATGCCTACTGGCAACATGGGGGATAAACAGAATAACAACATATAAGGTGTCCCAATATACAGAATTGATTCCACTCCGGGAGGTCTTTGTCTCCGTCTCCTCCATTATTTCTGCATATCAGGACACCTCAGCGGATGTTACTCCTTACATAAATCCTCATGTCAAATCCAAGTTTTGATACTGTCCTGTAGTAAGAATGAACATCAGCTATTAGGTACTCAAGGTCATGGGGTCAAAGGCTGTGGTCCTAATATTTTCCCTCAGTATCTTATCTGTATTGTTTTCAAATTTTAGTCTTGTAGCGCTTAACACACCTGACAATTCAAGCTCCTAGTTACTTTTTTAATTTCTTTCAACTTCCTGACATGTTCTAAGGGGTTCTAAGGGGCTTTAAGTTGTCTACAGGGTGACAAAAATTGACATAAACAAACAAATTGGGCTTACACCCCATGTTGTCCTTACAGAAGGGTGATAAAGTTGACCATTTTGGCTCCCACAATTGACTTTTCTTTAAAAAAAATTCAACTTTACACATATTCAGAGGGGATCGTAATAGAAGAGAGTTGGATCTAACACTTTTAAGTTGGTCACAATGTGGCATACCACAGCAAGAAAAATGGAAAATGGGTAAAAATGTCATGCTTTTCTTCCAAAAAGGTAATGAAATGTTTAGGTCAACTTTACAGTTGAATATAGGGAATTGCCCAAAGGATATCTCCAGGCACCCAGCCTATTCTTAAAATCAGATTCACCAAGATTCTGGCCTTTGGTTTTATGATAAGCATTGCCTATTGTCATGGTTATAGCAGGTAGTATATTTGATTGAGTGATGACATTTTGGCTTATTTGAGAAGTATTTAAGTAGTTGAAATACTCAAATACAATCCCTCAAAGTATTTTGTTACAAACTACATTTGAGTTTTTCCAATCCTGTAAAATACAAATTACAAAATACGCTAAAGTAATTAAATACGTATTTTAAATACATATAATTGAAATACTGCCCATGTCTGCTCACAGCGTTGCCTCTAATACATGACTTTGCATTGATCAAACTTGCATTTAACAGAGAATGAGGGGTGTGACTTTTTCACACACAGTGCGTAAATCGGGCTCATAGGGTTAAATGATTTAGAAGACAATAGGTATTAGACCTCTCTATGTAGGCAAACTCACATAAACACTCAGATACTGTACGCATGCACACACAAACACACACACACACACCTGCCTGTTTTTTTATTTGTTCAGCTGACTCAACATGACTTGTCTGCACCTCACACAGAAAACCCAGACACTACAGAAAATTGCATTTGATGGACCCTGTCAGCTAGAGTAATGGCGTCTTTAGCTCCTCCTCACAGTGAGGTGCCTTTGTCACCCCCTAGTTTGTGGGTAGAACTTTGTACTTTGTGTTTGAAAGTGCATTTTGCCTCTGACAATGGAACGCCATGTAGCTTACCTCATCCACAACTGAATACAAATGCCTTACTATTTAATGTGTGAAATTATGAGTCTGACACTGTCTTTTAGGCTAAAAGATGATTCATTTTATTTTCTGATCAAACTTCAGAGCATTTAATTTTTGACAAAAGGGAAGGTCTACCTTTTATCTCATGGAAGAAACAAACTCACATCATAGGCCACGGGACACCTATGTTTTCCAGTCTGTGCCACTTTTACATTTATTAATTTAGCAGACACTTTTGATTTATCCGCAGCGACTGACATACGTCACTTTCATTACAAGGACCATTGTCCCCAGAGCTCAAGTGCACCACAGTGGAAGCCGAAAATGGAGCCCACAACTGGTCAGGCTACTGCAAGCTAGCCCAGCTCTGTAGCCGCTACGCTACCACCGCCCTTTTACAGTTTTATTGTATCAATTGTAGAGGCCACAATGTACTTCAATAAAGCATAAAATGCTTATCTAACATTATGGTCTGATTTGATGAGCAGGAAATTATAGGGACATTTATCGTTTTGGTCCTTGAGTATGTGACTTGGTAACTAGGCTTGGCAACCATTCTGTAAAAATGGAATGGAATATATTTGAAAGGAAAAAAATGTGTTTCATATTGAACTGATATGGAACGCATTTTGGTCCGTATTTTTGAGAATCAACTCGGTTTGTCTGTCATCACTATCCCAACAGAGAATGCACTTTCCGTTTGAGCCACTGTGAGTCACGTAGGCTGTATTACGCTGATAGCAGCGTCAGCGTGAGATGAAATGTCTTTACAGTCTTTTACAGTGCATCAGGGCTATAGCCTACTTGTTCTGAGACAGAAACAAGCCAGAGAAAATATAAGCCTCCACCAAACTCAGAGTTGTGCTTCTGGAGCTGCTTATTATAATGTTCACAAGATGTTTTTTTGTGTGATATCTGTCAGTTCAGTGTTACATTTCAGAGTTGTTTGGTTTGAGTAGAATATAGGCTACAAACCATAGACTGAATATAGAACAAACGGTTATTTTTTTTCACCGGAAAGAAAATGAGTACCCCTGGAGGCATCATTGCAAGCATTGTTTTTTGTATATTGTGAGAATGTGCTCTCATTTGACCAAATTGTGCAGTCGTTTTACAAAATTATGCTCTCATTTTACTAGACTGTGCATAACATTTAGTATATTGTGCGCTCATTTTAGCAAATATTGCACTCATTTTAGTGAATACAGTAGGCTATAGTACGGCCATTTGGCTAAATCGTGTGCTCGTTTTACACAAATTAAAATGACAGCACAACATGCTCACATTTTCTTGATACTGGTATACACACGTGTGTGTGTGTGTGTATGCCCCCACTTGTATAATAACTGAAGTGGAAGCCGGTGTATGGAAGTGTATAGACCCCCCACCCCCGTTCCTTATTATCATATCAGAACGTTGGCAACCCTATTGGAAACCCTTTGAGTGAATAGCTCCAAGGCTATGAAGTAAATACACTTGGCAGTATCACTGGGCCATCAGCAAAACTTCTCTCTCTCTCGCAGGTGTTGGTGTGCGGGGATGACCCTAAAGCTAAACAAGCAGTAGTGGACATTGCCCACAGTCTGGGGCTGAGTGCCCAGGACAGGGGCTCCCTTGGTGCTGCTGGGGAGTTGGAGGACATCCCCCTGCAGCTCTTCCCCAACTGGAGGCTCCCTCTCTGGGTCGCCACGGGGCTCACCGCCTTCTTCTTCTTCTACCTGCTCATCCGCGACGTCATCTACGCGTACGCCGAGAAGGGACAGGACATTTCCTATCGCATCATGATCACCCTGGCCAATAAGGTGTTCCCCATTGTTGCCCTGGTAATGCTGTCTTTGTGTTACCTGCCAGGAGGAGTGGCGGCCATCTTGCAGCTGTATAACGGCACCAAGTACAAGCGCTTCCCTGATTGGCTGGATCGCTGGATGCTGTGCAGGAAGCAGCTGGGACTGTTGGCCTTGTTCTCTGCTGTTCTTCATGTGGTCTACACATTTATCATCTCCATCAGATACAATGTCATTCACACAAGTGACACAGAGGTCATAACACAGGTATGACATCTCAATGTAATTAAATACTGTAAGGACCAGCCTTTTAGCTAAACATTTTGCTTTTCTAAAGAATGCCTTTTGCAGGTCTACCCCACAAAGGAAATTCCTAACCCCACAAGATTCTAGGCCAAGCTAATTACCATACAGTAATGGTTACCTCTGAAATCACTGTCAATCTCTGTAAATGTGTGTTGTAATAATACATTTATGTTTGGTCTTGAATTAATACTTGTAATGTGGGCAACAGTCTGATCATGGTTTCATTACAATGTAATGTATCTGTGCATAGTTGTAGGCTAAGAACTACACTGTAGTCTAAAGGTATGATAACACCTGGGCCACACCCATCTCTCTCAGATAACAGAGGCCCTGATGAGTCAGGTGTGGCCCAAGTCATCGATAAAAGAGAAGAATATTCTCAGTTCACTCTTCTTTTCCATCTTGGTTCTTCTCTTCTGCCTCTCTCTCTCTCCCTCTCTCTCCCTCTCTCTCTCTCCCTCTCTCTCCCTCTCTCTCTCTCTCCCTCTCTCTCTCTCTCCCTCTCTCTCCCTCTCTCTCTCTCTCCCTCTCTCTCCCTCTCTCTCTCTGTCTCCCTTTGCCCCCCTCTCTTTCTCTGTTATACTGTTTTACCTGGTGTATCTTTTATTCTTAACTTGTTAATTTGTTAAATGTACTTCTGTGAGTTGGTTAAGTTGTCTTTGTTACTGTTTACTACTTTGTTACTTTACTTTGTTACAGTAGACTATGTGAGTTTACTTTTACATTCAACTGAAGTGATATTGATTACATTTACATTGATTAATACCAATAAATTGTTAATTTGCCTATAATCGTATACTTCAATTCTTGTAGTATGCCATGCCATGCTCTTCCATAACTGATAAACGAATAACTTGGTAATTGAATGGTGATACAAATTATTAATTAAACGGAGTCAGATTAATCGAGTTTGTAATAATAAGAGTACCAATTAACTCTTCACCAGCGTGTCTATTGTTCAGACACGCGATCAACAGGAGATCGGCCCAACGTACTTCTCATTCCACGTGAGAGGCGCTGTGGGCCTGTTCTCTCTCTCAAGTGAGGATAGCCCGACATGTCTCCATGTTTGGGGCTATTTTCTTCCTTTCAATTCCCCATGACAAAAAAGACACCCCAAAATATTTAAAAGGTAATTGTCAAGATTAAAAACTTAGCTTCAAAAAGTAAAAGCTCTATCATGTTCAGCCTAAGATATTAGCTAAATTACTACCGGTAATGACCTCTTTTAAGATCCTCAGGTATAATATAGTAGGACTTTTGGTAACACTTTACTTGACGCGTGAGTTCATAACACATTCATAGCAGCTGTCATAAACTGCACATAAAGCATTCATGACTGTTTCATGAGACATGACTCAACATTTATACCAAACCTTTCATGAATGTGGAAGACAGAACGACAACAATTTGTCAAAATAAAAGTCCAACATCGTATTTGTGTAACCTGGATACCATTAATTTAATCTCTCCAGCCTTTGTAAATATTTCATGAATATCTTATGAAGTCTACATCGAATGTCACTTTACTATACAAGTTGTGAAGTGAGTTTAACACTGGGAGGTAAACTAGCCTACATTCAGCTGACCCGTATTTGTGTAACCTGGAACGGTTGGACATTCCCAGTAGCAAAATATGAAAAATCATCTGCAAAGGTTACATCATAAAACAAATACATTTTTATGAAGCAAAAATTATTTGCTTGACCATGTTCTCTCTTTTTGGCACTGGAGTAGCCCATTGACTCAGATGTGACATGATCAGGTAGCCTTAGAGGTTTGGACCAAAAAAAGCAATGCTGTTTTGCGACTTTGGACTTTTATTTTGACAAGTTATCGTCTTTCTGTCTTCCACATTCATGAAAGGTTTGGTATGAATGTTGAGTCATGTCTCATGAAACAGTCATGAATGCTTTATGTGCAGTTTATGACAGCTGCTATGAATGTGTTATGAACTCACCCGTCAAGTAAAGTGTTACCGGACTTTTATTCACTGACGTCAGCATTTCCCATCTCTGGAGGGCTATCAACACTAGCTGACTGTCGTCTCCAACTGTCCTGTTTCAGATCAAGAAGAACCAATCGGTGCCCTTTGACAATGCTGAGGCCTGGGCGACAGATGCCTTCCTGTCCCTGGGGGTCCTGGGCTTCGCCATATTTCTGCTGCTGGGGATCACCTCTCTACCTTCGGTCAGCAACACGCTCAACTGGAGGGAGTTCCGCTTCGTACAGGTACAATTAAGCATGTGTGTGTGTGTGTGTGTGTGTGTGCATCCACATCAGCAGGAAATATATATTGTTATACATACACCAGAATCAAGTGATTGCTTTAACATTTGCACTTCTGCATCCTTCATGGTAAAGGCTAACATGTTTTTCTCCACCAGCTGGTCAATAGCATTATCAGGAATTTCTCAACATTTACCTCTAACAAGCCGTACATGGAAAATGGTGTCATAATTGTTGCTAAACATTTTGGTGGTGGTGGGGTGTGTGTGTAAATAAGTGTCCAGAAACGATTCTTACCCTGGTGTTTACTCTCTTCTCCACAGTCTAAACTAGGCTACCTCACCCTGACAGTGTGCACTACTCACTGCCTCCTCTACGGATGGAACAAGTTTCTGAAGCCGTCCACCTACAAGTGGTTTACCCCTCCTGGGTTCATGCTGTGCCTGGTGGTCCCCTGCATTGTGCTGATTTTGAAGCTGATCTTGTCCATCCCCTGCATTGACCACAGAATCACTCTGATCCGGAATGGTTGGGAGAGGCCGACCAAGGTGCAAAGCAGCAAAATGGATGCATTCCTGGAGAAAGGAACAACTCTTTGACATTAAAGTGACCATTGTATTGCCAATGAATGTAACTTATACAACTGTAGTTTAATGCACCTGCAGTGTCATACCAAAAAAGTGTTCCTATTATGATGCAGATCAGTGAACTAAATTTACTGCATTTAATAACACAAGACCCACTTGTGATTGTACCATATAGTCAAAAGAATATGCATTTAAAAATGTTGATGTTTATGGAGTGCATGACAAGTGCCCATATAAACACGAGGAAGTGGATTTTCAGACAATAACCCATTCAAAACAATAACTCACAATGACTCACAATAACTTGGTTGATTGATGTACAACCCCAAATCAGAAAAAGTTGGAACACTGTATAAAATGCAAATAAAAACAGAATGTGATAATATATAAATCTTGTAAACCCATAATATTTAACTGCAAAAACGACTTAAACAACATCAAATGCTAAAAATTGAAAAAAATAGAATATATACAGTATTTTCTTTTTGAATTTGATACTTTCCTACCAGTGGGAATGGGCCAACAAAATGCTAGCCTGGCCCCGCCCACCTAGATCTTCTTTCAGGGAGATCTAGTCTGGAACACCATAGTTCATAACCTTTTCCCTCAGATCCCTCAGATCTAGTCTGGAACACCATAGTTCATAACCTTTTCCCTCAGATCTAGACTGGAACACCATAGTTCATAACCGTTTCCCTCAGACAAGAGAAACGTCAGGCCAATCAGCGACGAGAGGGGAAGACGAGACCGAAACTTTTTGTGATAAACAGAAGCAGCAACACCTGCAAACGTCAAAAAATGCAGCTGGAAAAAAGCAGAAGTAGCCAGAGCCTCCATGGGGCCTTATAGGCAAGGGACCCTCCTACCTGAACACTGAGGGCCAAAATGTAACCATTTATACCGGTTGCCTCCGCCCGAGTCCATTCATTTCGTATAACTGGACACACCTCGCCAGTTTCCCGGTTGCCACTGTAAAGCAAAGGAAACACGCGGTTCTGTTTAAAAAGAAGCTCACTAGTTCAGCTTGTTGTACAACTTCCGTTGGCCCTATAACAGTGATAGCATGGACAGTTAGCTTGTTTACAGTTGATTCCATTGTTGCAAAGCCTGCCTCCATGCTCAACCATCGTCCTACTATTGTTGTTATAGGTACCATTCATAAGCATTGATATGGAACGGCGATTAAACTTTTTTTTACCAGATTTACTTCATAGGTGTCCCGTTATTCACAATTAAAAGCCACGCTGCCAGCCAATCAGAAAGGAGTATTTCTTCTCTCTGGGTGATAAATTATTTTACACCTCATTGTTCCCAATACAATCATCCCACCAAGGCCGTAGTCATGTTGTCAACATTGGGGGGGACCAAATCTGTGGTGGTGTCTCGGGGACCCCCAAACAGAATTTCAATACATTTCCTGCCATGGACAAATATTATTTGATTAAAAATCACAAACAAGTCATTAGTTAATTCAGTCAATTAGGGTATTCCAAACTTTTGACGGACATGGGCATGGATGGATTATGAACCCCTGGGTACATTATGCAAAAAGTCCCCCCAGCCAAGATAGGGGGGTCCGGGGGCATGCTCCCCCAGAAGATTTTTAAAAAAAATGACCCTTTAAATGATGACTTCTGGTGATTTTTGTGGAAAGAGAAGAGGGTGGAGAAGAAGCAACTCCACACAGAGGCTTGGGCTTCAGGGCGCCCTGAGCTCTTGGGCCCAGTATTCCCATTCAGTAATCCATCCCTGGACATAGACCTGTGGTATGACTCCATTTGTCTCCAAAATGTACATTATAACATTATAATGTACTCTATATCTTTGTTAACCTCTATATTACACAGAATACAATGGCTCTTTGACTAATTACTTACACCTGAGTATTTTTAAAAACTAAGGCTTAGAGAGGCTACAGGGTTGGACCTATAGCCTAATAAGATTTTGTATTTGTGTTTTGATTTTATTATACTGGCGGCTAAACACACAATTGTAACGTAGTTTGAAAGGGACATGATTCAGGAATAGGCTACTAAGACAGGACCCTCTTTTCTCTGACTCATCTCACGTTACCCCATGCATTATAGCCTGTGCTACACCTTTCCAACAAGTTTTGTGAGAATTGTAGGCCTACCGGTAGCTTTTGCGATATTGTTGACAGGCCTACCGCAGCGCAGTATGTGCAGTAAATGGAAGCCTTTGATAGTGCACGCCACTAACGAAAAATGCAAAACCGTCAGGACAAACCATTCAGGGGTGTAGGCTACTCTCTCTTGAACCTAGGTTACTCATATGCGTTACTTACGTTTGATGACATTTCAGACGATGGTGCTTGTTGGTTTCCTGTAGTATAGCGTTTTCTTTATTTATTTTTCTATGTCAGTATATTGGGGGGGACATTTTGGTCATATCTGAATATTGGGGGGGACACGTCCCCCCCAATGTCTATGGTGACTACGGCCCTGCATCCCACCCCATTTTGGATGTCAACCAAATGTAGTGTTTTTCCTCATAAAGGACCTTCACAGCTATAAATGCCCAGTTTAGGGTCTGGGCTGTTTGCTTTTGATGTTTGCTGTACATATCCCCTTACAAAAAAACCTGCAGTTTTTTCGAAGTACAGTTCAGTTATAGTAGGCTACAGTGCAGTAGCCTAGTATTTTCATGTCCAAAGTAGGCCTATTTCTGTAGTAAATGACAGTACTATGCAGGGCCGGTTCTCCCTATACGCACACTACGCAAGTTGTGTAGGGCCCCTTCCCTGTCTCCCCTTGAGTCAAGCTAGTGACAGACAGGTAGGCCTATACAGTTACAGCCACAATGTTTCATAGACTACATTAAGGAGATGAACATGAAACCGAATTACCATTCAGGGCATGAAAAACGGAAACTTTTTCATGAAACTTCATGAGAATGAACAGTGGGAACAGCAGTCGGGTAAACTTCAGGTGAATCCCCTGATCTGCAAACAGGGAAGTGAATCCCCTGATCTGTCTGCGGCTTGCTTTCCCAGTCACGGTACTTAACAAAGTTGTGAAATATAATCGCATATTCCGTTTTTGAATGCGGGCGACTGGCTACATTTAAAAAAATTAAATAAATAACCTCATCTTTAAATGCGCTCATGATAACGGGCAGAGGTGCGTATATGCGTTTGTGCACGCGCATGTGTGTTTATGTATGTGTGTGTATGTGTGTGTGTGTGTGTGTGTGTGTGTGTGTGTGTGTGTGTGAGAGAGAGAGAGAGAGAAAGAGAGAGAGAGAGAGACAGTGCTGCCCTGTAGAAATGTAGTAAGCACATTTCATCATTGGCAATCATTCGCCCAACACCACCATCTACAGGCCAATGGGTGTACAGTCACTAAATGTACACATAAATTCATTTATTTTATGGCCCCCCCATGGATGAAATTTCACGAAACTTAGCATAACCCCAAAGGGTGTCAGGATAGTCCTACAAATGCAATTTGGTGCAGTTTAGAACATCTCAACTGAAGATAAGGGCGATTAAAGTACTTGTACAATGTTGCATTTTATTTTTTTATGGGGGGGGGGGGGTGTGCACCTTGAGTGAGTGGTTATGGGCTTGGTGAAGTTGATGATGGGGAGGGGGGGGCGCTAGAAATAGAAGAATTTAAGGTCTACATTTTGGCTGGGGATGCCCACAGACATGCAAACGTACAAGGGAGGAATGCACCATGTACACAACGAGGGGTCAGGTTTAGTCCAGTAATTTACAAATGTGGATAACATGAAGAAAAACACCTCAAATGAACAAGACAGATGAATGAGCTTTCTCTGACCGTGGAGCCATTTTACGTGACCTTCTATTAAAGGTGTAAAAGAGAAGGTCACTGAGTTCTTATTAAGACCCAAGGGTTTCTGTTCAGGCTGGCCTTTCAGGAAGGACACACCTGGACGAAATCCACCTTTACTGTAAGTGCAAAGCTTTATGTCAGGGCCTAATGTTTAATGAGTTAGCATTTAAAGCTTGATGTTCATTTCTTAGTGCCTTTGGGTAATGCTTCTCCATTTTCACATCAATTTATAGAAGTTACTCTAAAGACCTTTAAAACTTGTAAGGCTTTGTACAAAAAAATGAAAGAAATAAAGAACTTTGGTGTAAGTTTCCTCTCCCACTGTCCTGCAGGAAACACTTGCCCTATCATATTTAAATAAATATAACAAAATTGTTGTGTAATTTCCCTTTCTAATCTTTCATCTCTGCAGCAACACTCTGTTTTCAGCTTCCACTGGAGTGTTTCTGTACACAGGCAGATCTGTTATTGTAGGCCAGGATTGTGACCTAGGGACCTCCATTCTGACTAAGGAAGGAACACAAGCACCACCACTGAATACAAATGACACTTTCCCACAGTGAAACTACATTATCTAATGTACGGTCCAGTATTATCTCATGTAACACAATGCCTTTATAGAGCACAGACTCCTGGGGTATTCCAAGTATGTGGTTTAGTGACAAACCTGGGTAAATTAACTCAGAGTAAGTGGTAAACCTCCTAATAGAAGAGCTGTATGGCTTCATTCTTCTAACGAAACAATGCCATAGGGCTTTTGTTGTAGGAGGTTTACTACTTACTCAGAATTAATTTACCCAGGTTCAAGTACTTGCTCAGGAAAGGTAGGTTTTATATAGGCCTGTAGTTACTCAGGATACTATGGTCAAGATTTGGCTTTTTAAGTAAAGGTTTTATGACAGCGGTTTTAAAAGCAGTTGGAAATATACCTGTTTCTAATGAGGTATTTATTATCTTGAGAATAAAGGGTGCCAAGCTATCATATACATTTTTGAGGAATTTAGTAGGGACTGGATCCAAAGCACATTTTGAGGAGCAGGTCTGAGTTATAATTTTGCGTAATAATTTTGTGTATAATTTTGAGTAATAGTGCTAAAAAATATATTTTGAGGGCTGTTTTTGGGTGCACTATCAAACGTATTACCTATGTTATTAAACATATGACCTATTACCAATAGCCTCCCTTATTACCTATGTTATTAAGCTTATTACCTATTACCAATATCCTCCCTTATCGAAGTAACTTTGTTTTTGAAGAAGTCTGCAAATTCTTCACATCTTCGAGAAGATGCCTGGCTGAGTGTGTCAATGGGTGTTTGATGGGAGTTTGATATGACTATATTTATTTGAGAAAATGGTGGCAATTCCACCCCCTCGTTTACCCTGCCTAATTGAGTGGAAGAAATTATAATTTGGGGGACAGGTTTTAACAAGAACAGTTGCACTGTCTGAAGTTAGCCAGGTTTCAACAAGAAACAGAAATTCTCATTTTCTTCACTGATAAAATCATTGATTTTGTAGACCCATGTTAGCTGAAAATGCATCTGGCTTTAGAGGAATGAGGTATGGAAAGAATATTAGGTTTCTAGTATTAAAATTGGCTTTTCTTTTCACTATACGTTGGGCAGAAATCAACGTTGGAATAAAATTATAAGCATATGTCATGCTATATTGCAAGAAGCAGCTTGATCTATGGTAGTAGAAGTATATGTTACCCCGTAGAAAACATTTTCAGATCCATATCTGAATCGATATCTGGGGGGCATGAATCTGTGATATTTTCTACAGAATGTCAATGCCTCAGTGTGGTCATTATACTGTTAGAGAGCGGCCCGGCTCCCTGTCAGTTTGGGTGGAGACCATCATGCTTCAGCAGGCTGAGTCTTTCCCAGAACAAGTCAAAGTTGTTGACATAGGGGATACTTAGGGAAGCGCAGTAGCGTTTCAGCCAGGTGTGAAGACCGAACAGTCTGGACGAGAGATGATGATCTGTTTTGCTGTGCCCATCAGGGTGGTGATGAGAGTTGTAGTTTTCCAGCAGTGACATTGAACAACAGCTTTCACCTCATGTAACCCTTAAGAAGAACAGGCACTTTGTGAAAGCCTTACCTGTAGTTTGCTTTAGGATTCAGTAGGCCTTAAGAAAAGCAGCAGCTCTGTGGAGGGAGATCTGGACAGGGCGAACCAGTTGGCAGTGGTCTGTCCACCATCCCTCCCTGCTGACCCAGACAATGCTCTTGCTTGCTTGCCTGCCCAACCCACATCTCCCCCTCACTCCCAGTGCAACACTCACCCCCACCATCACAGGCTATCGCACCCCTCCCCCACATGGTGACCACGAACAGTGCGCCAACAATGGCTTCAGCCAACAGCCATCAGTCTCCAGCCCCACGACAACCCCCTCAGACGCACCTGTGCTTTCTCCCGTCCTGTTCACCTGTACACATCTGACTTGTGCTACATTACTGAGTCATGCCAGATCTTTTCTGACGATACTGCAAGAGTCATGCCAGAAGTTTTCTGACGATACTGCAATTGTGGGGTGTATCAGGTACGAGCAAGAGGAGGAGTACAGGAGCCTGGTGGAGGACTTTGTGCAATGGTGCAAACTCAACCGACCACCTTCAACTCAACACTTCGAAGACCAAGGAAATGGTGGTGGATTTCCGCAGGTCTAAGCCCGCTCTGCTACCAGTCTCCATTGATGGGGTCAATGTAGAGGTGGTAAACACCTACAAGTGTCTGGGATTACAACTGGACAATAAACTGGACTGGTCAGCAAATACTGAAGCACTCTACAAGAAAGGGCAGAGCAGGCTGTACTTCCTGAGGAGGCTGCGGTCCTTCAATGTCTGCAATAAGCTCCTCAGGATGTTTTACCAGTGTCTCTGTTGTCGGTTCTCGCTGGTTGGTAAAGCACAGACACGCCGTCGGCGGTGGCTACTGTGCGCACAGGGCATATGAGTGCCTCCTCAGCTGACTCATCCCAGGCATCCCAGTCCTCCATCGCTGGCCTACACTCTCAAAAATAGGGGTACGGTTGGGGTACATTTTTGTTCTTTTAGGTACAACTTTTGACCCTGTACCTTAAAGGGAACAAAATTGAGCCCCTAAAGTACTAATATGTACCGTTCCTGGATCATTAATGTACCTTTTCGCAAAGGGACCATATTTGTACCTAAGGGTACAAAAAGTACATGGCCTGTCACTCAAAAGTTGTTGGGGGAGGAGATTCGGGACGGGAGCAACCGTTATTTTCCCCCTCAACTTTGTTCATCTCACTCACCAAGAAATGGAGCAACTTTCAGTGAGGAGCTTGGTGTGAGAAAACACATGTGCAGGATGGAATAATCTTTGTGGAAGAGGAGGCAAAGCTATTCAGAGGTAAGGTGTAGTTGCAATTTATCGAAATTTGGTTTGTACATTGTAAATAGCCTACTGTTACAGTAATGGAGTCAGATTGTTGGCTTAAAGGCTAACATTAGCATTCGCTAGCAACTTAGCCTAGGTTAGCTATGAATTCAGATATTTTTAAATGGAGTTCAAACTCCTTCAATAATGCATGACTATCGTGATAAATGGTAAGGAAATGATTTGTGTGTGTGTTTTATCTACTATTTCCCATGTCAATGTTAAGTTTTTGTGGAAGCCATTAAAGCCAACTTTCACTAGCAATCATTATCCTAACTAGCTTAGCCCATAGATATATGAGCATATCCTAGCACTGTTAGCCATACATACTTGCTAACTTCCCTGAAAGGCTGGTTTAATATCAACGGTAGTGCAGGTGAAAGAAGCCTGGTAAGTGCATACATGCAGTAAGCATGATCACTCTCAACACTGTCATTTTGTTTAGGTGAAAATTAATTAGTTGAGTTGCCTATGTTCACCAGAACATCCTGGTTGTCATTGCTTATCTAGTTAGAAGCTAGAGGGAGCAACTCAGAACCATTCTATAATGTTATAAAGTTACTCAGAGCTTGATAATGGTCTAAAGTAAATCTAACGTTAATCCTTCTCACAGATACCCACCAAGGCAGAACATGGCCACTTGTAAGTAAGCTTACCTTTCCTAAAGGATCTAATGGCTACGTAAGTTACCCAACTTGGTGTTTTTTTTGTAATGGTATTTTTCTTATTGATGTTAAATACATATAGAAAAGTATTGCATAATAAATTATGCAAATTATAATAATACAGACAACTTTTAGATTTTTTTTTTGTCCAATAGCAATTTATATATTGGTTAAGATTATCTTTGTGCTATTTCATTGTTGTGTCATTTTGTTTAATTATATTATTCTATTGCATGGCATTTGTCTCTCAAACACATAGTGGAGCAGGCAGCTTTTGTTCATGAAGATACGGTGAAAAGGAGTAAGGAGAAGTTTGGGAGAGTCAGCCGGTCCATGGAACTTGTAATGAATCAACGCTGATCTATGCCAGGTGAGCAGATTCATATAGTTACATACATGTATTAGACAAGGTATTTTACACAATCTGTCTGAGGCTATTTATTTGTGTGGTTGAAAAAAATCTTATTCTGAGGTTTGTGTTTGCATTTTGCTTCCAACAGATGTAAAACCCCTGCTGTCATTGGTGAGGCTACCACTGCTATTGAAAATATGTGAACGTCCTGTAGATCGATCAAGTAAGGTTCCAGTAAGTCAAAGTGGATATATGCAGAGGAACAGAAGTTGAAGAGGGGGAAAACAGCAGCCTCTACTGCTGTTGACCTTTACTTAGCACACTCTCCTGAAGAATATGTTGGATTTCTGCCAGTTTTTGAAATTGAACTTTGGTGCCTTTTGAGACTCTTGCCTTTTTAGTGGCTCGCCTCATGATTGGAAGGATTGGAGTGTGTTTTCTGATTGATTGATTTATTGGTGAGGTAATGAACATTGTAACAATATATTGTACATTTTTACAGGCTTGCTAATATTTCCCAAAGGCTTGCACATTGTTTTCTGAGATACTACTCTAAAATGTCGCTATATGACTCATTACATCACACATATCGTTCACTCAATTCTATGGTGTATGCACTGTGAATGAGATCTAAGATCATAGCTACTAAGTTACTGCAAGGACTTTGTTAATTTTGCAACGTATAATGGTTATGGCAAGCAGATACTGTATTTTCATCACTGTCACATACACGAGTATTAACATGAACTTGAAAGCATACAAGGTTTGTTGGAGTAATTACTAGCTCAAATATTGGTATTTTATAGATCATATAAAGGTGTTATTAGTGCTATCGTGCAAATTAATATATTTTTTTCCTTCTGCGTATAAACACAATGTGGCTATTCAGGCAAAATATTGTAAACCAAAGTGTTTTATTATTTACACTTACATTAAGAGTCATAACATGTTTTACGTGAATATGTATATTGATATGGATATAAGATATTTTGATGTTTTGATATGAATGTGTTTTTAATATGAACATGTTAACATTTATTGTACCTGTATTCATGTGAAGTATTGTGTGTAATATCCCCCCAGAATAAACATTTAAATGTACTTATTGGTTGTGCATATATTTTAGTTATACCACCTTAAATTTTCACTGGGGTTGTACCCTTGAAGTACAGAATAGTACCTTTTAAGGGTACTATGTGATAATGATATATACAGGTACATTTTAGTCATTGCAGGTACACAAGTGTACCTTGATGGGTACAGATGGCTAGGGTACACAAATGTACCTGCATTCATAGGTACAGTATTGTACCTCAAAAGGGTACTGCCCCAGCGACAAGCATTTGTACCGACTTAGGTACACACTGGTACTTCCATTTCTTAGAGTGTAGTTGTCTTTGTCTTTGGCCTTGTTACCGGAGCAGTCGCTCCCTGGGCAGCATCGGATGTAGATGCCCCGTCATTCACTGGTGCAGGTGGGGGTGAGGGAGGTGGGGGTGGGGGTGGGTGAGGTAAAGAGTTGACAGGTGGGGGCGGGGGTGGTGGTGGTGGGGTAGGGAAAGAGTTGACAGGTGGGTAAGGTGGGTAAGGGCTTGTAGTCAGTGGCATTGGTAACAACAATGAGGTGGTACTGAAGCTTTGGCTAGTGGCTGTGGATAGCCATACTGGAGTGGAGCAGTTTGATGATGGTTGGTTGCAGACGTTATCACTTGTCTTTGTGGATTGTAGAAAGCAGTGGCTGCTGATGGGGCCAGAATGATTTGTTTTGGGTCACCTGCTGGCTGTTGGTCAGGTGGGGTGCTGTTTCTTGGCCCATGTGGGGTTCCCATAACAGAAGCATTCTGTCCAATGAAGCTGTCTTTATCAATGTCCAGCTGTCTTTAGCGTCCTCTTCTATGCTGAGGAGGCTGGAGGAGAGCGCTCACCCCCGTTTGTTACCTATGTGAAGCTGGCTGGCGAATTCAGTAACATGTGATAGAGGCCTTTCTCAGTATAGACCCTTTCTCAGTATCTGCCGATCGCTGTGGATTACCTTTTTTCAGAGTCACTGGATTACAGCAAGTAAAGGGAACAACTTCTCAACAGACTAAGATCAACCTCTCTTTCCTATTCCGGGAGATCTTAATGAAGAAGATCTTAATGAATCTTCTGAACTTTGGGGGGGCCCCCCACTGCCCCTGCCCGATGCCTCATTGCATGTGCCTTTTGAGGTGTCCAAGATCATGGCAACCTTGACATGGACAACAATTTTACAAATGCGTATACTGTAAATACACTTACCTTTCCTTCCTAGGACAGACAACCATATAATCATATAACATCTCTCCTCCAAAACAGAAACTCTAACACTAAAAAACAAACTAAACTCTTGGTGTTCCTTACTAAACTGTTTTTGCACATAGAGAACTATCACTTTAAAATGAGACCCATTTCTACCAGGGTGTATCACAGGAATACACATATCAAGCTCTGGAAAAAAATTAAGAGACCACTGCACATTTTTTATATATATACAGCTTTGGAAAAATTACAAAAAAGGACAGGATTGATAAATACCTACTGATTACACCAATTCCAGAGCACATGTGTGCTTACAGCCATCAAAAACCTGCTATCCACCAGGTGGCGCCACTTCCTCAAATGCTCTCAAAATCTTTTACTTACAGTAATTACTTCATGAGTGGCTTTGAGTGTATCACACATCTTCAAGACCCACCTCAACTGATTTATACACCAGCCCCATTAATAGAGGGTGTCCAAGTCATTGATTCAACCTTTAGGCATGTGATTTATGGTATAGGCTCTCGCTGTGTTGGTCATTTCCTGCTCTTCATGATGTACCGTAATGACATGATTCTCGTATGGTCATATAAAGCACTCTCCACAGTGTCAGTGGCTTTCAAATGGGACCCATCAGGGCTCACTAGTAGAGAAGCTTCTGACTGTCCTTGGGATTATCAGAACAGGCTGGGGAGACAGTACGTCTTACTGACTCACCCTGATTGTTTTTCATTAAATGCGGAAAGCTGCTTTGACATTTCCAGTTTTCAAACTATGAGCAGTTTAAAATCCTCATCACATAAGCAAGCCTATTATAAGGTGACTTGCAAAATGCACCCACCATAAGCGGGGGAAGGAACTAAAAAAAGCGCAGGTTAAGCATAGTTAAGTACCTGCCAATCTGATTAGGGAAATTACACAGCAATATGTTGAGATTTCATCTTCTTTTAATATATTTTAATGCAGATTATAATATGTCTTATTTTTCAAAATCCCCTGAGTAACACTCAGTAATTGAGAGCATAACAGCACATGAGCTTCTGCTGCAAGATGTTTGACATCTTACGAAAAGGACCAAATAGATAATAAATTAAGAAGCTGGCGGCGAAGTTTCTAATCTCTTCGGGCACATTACCCATATCTTTCCCAAGAGGGGGTCAGAGAGCATGTGCAAAATTAACCCCACTGACCACTCTTGCATCTCCATGGGCAAATTAAATTATCCCGCTGACATATTCACAACTGCTTGTCTAGTGGATACTTGAACGAACGTTTGGAAAGCTGAAGACAACAAGGGGCCTAAGAGAAGGAATTCACATCCCAGGAAAATGTTAATCTGTGTTTACAGACCACGTGCCGATCTGGTGTAAATAACAGCTTTTGCTCAGGTCATAGATTTAGCTGTGCCAAGGGATTTGTCTGAATGAGGATATTGACTGTTAATTTTAGGACAGTGTTTGTGTGCATGCACAAATCCACCCAAACATCCATCCATCCATCCTTCTACTGTATCTATTCATCCATCCATTCTTCTATTGATCCATCCAGCCGTTTATTTTAGCTTATCGGCCTCTCTTTCTTGCCAATAAATTATGCTACGCAGCTGGGTAGTTACTTTGAAGGATAAACTCAATTTGCTCCCTTTTTTTAAACTTGCTCTCACCTTGCAGCCAACATGAACCAGGAGGCCTTAGACACGCTTACTGTATTTCAGATTGTACTAGTGTTAGTTCATCATGTTTCACACACATTGACATGCAGAGTGAATATAAGTACACTGCATCAAGTGTTAAAGTACTGAAATTAGCTCGACATTTCTCTTATCATGTCACAACTGCAATAAATCCAAGGAGCTTGTGTGTGCTCTTCTGTCAACGTGAACAAATGATAAGGTTATCCAGGTGAATGCAGTATTTATGCAGTGTGAGTGTGCCACTTGAGGCCTGGACCAGTTCACTCTCAATAATCACACACCTCAGCTCCGTAATCCCTTTTCTGATTCAAATGCACCCACCTCCACCTTACCGAGGTGTTTGAGTGTGTGTGTGTGTGTGTGTCTGTGTGTGTGTGTGTGTGTGTGAGAGAGAGAGAGAGACTTGTGTTAGACTTAACACAAAGACTTGTGTTCTTAGACTTGTGTTTTTGGCCTACACCCCTTGTCTACTTTTCTTGGCTGACTCAGTCCACTGACAAGCTGTGCTCTGTCAGGATTTCAAACAATTGCACATTTTTCCATAGCACCTCATGAACAGATGGCCTGCACAGAAATGCATGGGGGTAATCGGTTATTTTAATGGCCTGTTGTCTCCCGTCGGCTGGATCATATACAAACTCCTCGCTCACGCTTTGTGTGGAAATAGTCAGAGTGCACGACTGGAAATTGGAAAAGTTTGAGATTGAGGTGCCCCAACCAGAAATATCTCTCTGTCAACAAACACTCTCTATTATGTCTCCCTGCCATTCTCTCTCTCTCTCTCTCTCTCTCTCTCTCACACACACTCAAACACCTCGGTGAGGTGGGTGCATTTATCTCTCCAGAATCAGAAAAGGGATTATGGAGCTGAGGTGTGTGATTATTGAGAGTGACCACACATCTCCCCACACACACACACACACACACACACACACACACACACACACACACACACACACTTACACACACACACACACACACACACACGCACTTTCTCTCTCACACACGTGCACACACACACACACACACACACACACACACACACACACACACACACATATTCACAAGGGACCTTCTCAACTCAAGACAGGTGGCTCAATCTGTCCTTGAGCTCAGAGAGAAGGATATAGATGGAGGATGGGGAGACAGAGGCAGAGGCCAGGTCTACAATGACCACTCACCTGAAGGATATAGATGGAGGAGCAGAGGCCAGGCCTACAATGACCACTCACCTGAAGGATATAGATGGAGGAGCAGAGGCCAGGTCTACAATGACCACTCACCTGAAGGATATAGATGGGGGAGCAGAGGCCAGGCCTACAATGACCACTCACCTGAAGGAGAACATGGATCAGAGCTCAATCCTACCACAATGCTTTACACAAAGTTGACTGTGTGTTTGTGTGTGTGTGTGTGTTAATATGTTTGTGTGTAGTAGTGCTAAAATCAATTAATCTGTTTTTTTAAAACATTCAAAAGGATGTGAAGACATAATTGACGTAATGTCAAACCAGCTATCAACGAAAGTTAACAACCTGTTATTATTATTATTATTATTATTATTATTATTATTATTATTATTATTATTATTATGCATTGTGTTTAATTACATATATTATATGGGGGGGGGGGGGTATTTATATAAATATAAAAAAATACAACTTCTAAATATTGTTGTCTTTTTGCACTAGAGAATCTTTAGATGTTGCACCTTACAGTTACTGGATTTTTACCTACATGATCAGACACCTTCAAATAGTGTTATCATTGATGTTATTGTTTGTATTGCTCTAATCTTTCTTTTAAAAAAATATCTGACTCATTTTCCCGTGGTATTGAGTAACGAGTATTTACCAGGGTATTGGTGTCGAGTTTTAAATTCTAGTATAGTGATAACCCTACCTGATGAGACATAACAAACTGTTCCAGCCAATCACTGATGAGATGCGCGTTTAGGAGAGTTTCAATTGCACGGGAGGAAGGAGGATGAAGCAGCGAACTAGCTCTCTGTTTTGCTTGAAACCAACATTGCTTAGAGCACCTTTAAGGAGCATTATTCATATTGTTTCATTATTCCCCCACACAGGTTTACACTCTGAGACTCTGAGAGACTGCTTCTCTGGGATGCTCTTTTTAGACCTAATCATGGTGTCAGTTAACCTAATTAGTTGTGAAATGTCCCTCCTTTTGTCATCGTCATCATAACACAACTTTTTCAGCCTTTAATTTCTCCTCGTCCCAATTTTTTTGAGATGTGTCGCTGGCATCAAACTTGAAATGTGCTTATTTTTCATGAAATAGTCAAATTTGTCATTTTCAACATTTGATATGTTGTCTACAGTATGTCCTTTTATTTGTCCTCATCCCAACTTTTTCGAGATGTGTCGCTGGCATTAAATTTGAAATGTGCTTATTTTCCATGAAATAATTAAATGTGTCACTATCAACATTTGATATGTTGTCTATGTCCTTTTTGCAGCTAAATATGGGTTTATGAGATTTGCAGATTATAACATTCTGTTTTTATTTGCATTTCACACAACATCCCATCTTTTTTTGGAATTTTGGCATACAGACTATGGGTGGGAAACAGCGTCAGGAACACATAGAATATATCAGTCAGTACTCATCGACTGTAGGAATGAGACACACTCATGAATCCTGTCTGAAAATGAGCAAACATATAATACATATGCTCACCACCAACAGTGATGACATCTGCCTGATACAATGTCCACTCTCTCACAATGTGTATATTCTTTACTCAGATGTGTGTGTGTGTGTGTGTGTGTGTGTGTGTTGTCCTCTCTGTTTTGTCAATAGCTGAAGATCCCCCTGTGTAAACAATAGTAATTGTGTCAGTCTATAGTCAAAGCTAAGGCACAATACCCAGATAGCTTGCTGCTGAACTAGCATACCTTTTTTTGAGATCATTTAATTCCACCCAATCTTTTGGATTCAAATTGCACTCATACTGTATTTACAATTGCCCATTGTGCAAACGTCTTGGGATTGACCCTAATGTCAGAAGAAAGCAATAGCAATCTGTAGACAGCTGTTTTGCCAATAGACTTACCAATTCATTTTGATGTGAGAAACACAAACGAAGAGTTCAGATACAAAGCCCCCTAAATCCGTCTGACCACTTTTCTTTTAAATTAGCATTTTTTTTATCAGGCTCCTATAGTTTTTTTTCAATATTTCAGACCAGAAAGTGAGTGGTATGTATAGCAGGTTTTGAAGCAAGATTATTTGATTACAGTAACGCCTACTATGTGTGGAGAGCATTCACTCACTATCATTATATCATTTTTGATGTTTAGAGGCTTTTGCATCTGAACTCTTCAAATATCTTGAATGTGTTGTGCAAATGTCAGTACAACCTTAGGCACTGGAGCAATAAATATTAATTGTTTAAAGGATTCTATGGTCCAGGAACCCGGGGGCAGATGTACTAACACCCGATGATGGCATAATTTCAAAGCAAAGTGCTCAGTAAAAACATGCCACAGAGTGTAGGAACAGCCTGGCAGATGGCTAACAGCATTCTGCCTGCTGCAGGAGTGCAGAATAATAACATGGGCTTTTCTGACTATAGCATGTGTTTTCATCGGAGGGCTGTGGGAGAAAGTGGGAGTTTTTGGGCACAACTGGAAAGGAAGGGATTGCGCGGGTACAGACCAATAATGTATTCCGTTGTATATGTGTGAGAACGTCAGGGGACATGCAGCACACGTCTGTTTTGAGATGAAAATATTCCGCCTTACTGCATGTTTGATTCATGTATGAAGGAAGTCGTTTTGTCAGCACAGTCTTCCTTAGGTGTGGCTGCAACCTTCTCTATTGCAGCACAAATAGTCTTAGTAATGCTGATGTATTAACACAGCAGATAGCGGATATGTCTATTTCCTGATCAGTTTGCTCAATAACGCCTCCATTTAAAAGTACCCACAGTTGAATGACTGACTGATTCTTTTGAGTTCCGGGTGCTACAAGTCATGGCTATAGAGAACAGTGACATGCATTGACAAGAGTTTTTGTACATTCAAGGTGAAATGTAACCTGACTCTCGCCAGATGAATTTCGTTCCGCCTAGCTCCACTCATCCATCTGGGATCGCTCCATTGGAGAGGTGTTTCAGAAGGCTGGGCCTTATCAAAAATCCTTGCATATGATTGGATAAGTCACTTGTCCGTCATCTTTGTTGACGTGCTACTTCAACCACTCACATCGAAGCCAACCCGTGACGCTGATGATGCTTGCCTTCTCGATGCGAGCCACAAAACAGTCTCACAGTCGCTTCTCCGCTACGTCACATCTATGAAACTCCCGCCCTGCGTCCTGATTGGCTCTACCATAAAATCTGGTGCCTAAATCACTCCCAATGGAAGCGATCCCAGATGGATGTGAGTGGAGCTATGCGGAACGACATTCATCTGGCGAGTGTCTGGTTAGGTGAAATAAAAAGACACACACAACATGCACTTTTTGCAGACTGGCCAAATCGCTATTTGTGCTGCACTGCCCACATAATTAATGCGAATTTGGCCCTAGGTGTTTAATTGCCATGCCAAATATTGGGACTTGTATGCAATGATACATGCCTTTCTTTTCTCTGTGCATCCAGTAACTCAGTCGGACGCACCCACCGATAGCCTAGCTTAGCATAGCTCATTCAGAGGTGGTGTGTGTGTATACATGACTTGTATAGTTTCAACATATAGGCTACAAATAAGGTAAAATGAAACAGTGATTTTCTAAGCACATACTTTGACCTATATCCTCATTCAGGCAAGCACTACTTGGGCAGAATGATTTGCACACTGTATACCTGCATGGAAAGCTCTTGTGTTGCTTCTGCAAATCCAAAGTAGAAAAT